>NW_027362859.1:3022500-3377500 GCF_046119375.1 Phyllobates terribilis
GTTGCGTTCACAAGATGGCGCCGCAAGACTGAAGCAGTGCTGAAAATTGATGAAGACGCCAGAAGGTGAGTATGACTTATGTTTAAAGGGACTCTGTCAGCACAGGATGACTGTTCAAATAAAGTCCCACCACTCGGTACTTCACGGCAGTGCCAACCCTTTAAATTCACCTGCCCACCTGTTTGTTCTCCCTCTATCTCCACACCCCCCTTCTGGCCGGGAGTCTGCATTTCACATCCTTGAAGCCAAGTGATTGCCATTCCTGGCTCCGACACCAGCGAATCCTCACAGTGCTTGCGATGTGAGGATTCACAAGTCTTCAGTCAGTGACACAGAGGGACTGCTGGCTTGTGGATTTAGACTGGACAACCCCTTTAAGGCTCCTTCAGCCATCAGTGAATATCGGTCTGTGCTCGGACCGCAATGCATGGACTTGCCGCGGGTCTCCTGACCTCAACTCAGCAGCCTCACAGCATGTATGAGGATGCGGGTCAGCATGATTGGTGCCCAGTCCAAGCACTGCAGACTGAGAGCAGAACGATTTCTCACTTCCAGTATTTACACTGTCATAATAATAAAGATGTTTCCCAATCATATACAGTGCATTGTGAAAGTATTTGGCCCCCTTGAACTTTTCTACCTTTTGCCACATTTCTGGCTTCAAACATAAAGATATAAAATTAAATTTTATTGGAAAGAATCAACAACAAGTGGGACACAATCGTGAAGTGGAACGAAATTTATTGGATATTTTAAACTTTTTAAACAAATTAAAAACTGAAAAGTGGGGCGTGCAATATTATTCGGCCCCTTTACTTTCAGTGCAGCAAACTCAGTCCAGAAGTTCAGTGAGGATCTCTGAATGATCCAATGTTGTCCTAAATGACTGGTAATGATAAATAGAATCCACCTGTGTGTAATCAAGTCTCCGTATAAATGCACCTGCTCTGTGATAGTCTCAGGGTTCTGTTTCAAGTGCAGAGAGCATCATGAAGACCAAGGATCACACCAGGCAGGTCCGATATAGTGTTGTGGCGAAGTTTAAAGCCAGATTTGGATACAAAAAGATTTCGCAAGTTTTTAACATCTCAAGGAGCACTGTACAAGTGATCATATTGAAATGGAAGGATTATCAGACCACTGCAAATCTTCCAAGACCCAGCCGTCCCTCTAAACTTTCATCTCGAACAAGGAGAAGACTCATCAGAGATGCAGCCAAAAGGCCCATGATCACTCTGGTTGAACTGCAGAGATCTACAGCTGAGGTGGGAGAGTCTGTCCATAGGATAACAATCAGTCGTACACTGCACAAATCTGGCCTTTATGGAAGAGTGGCAAGAAGAAAGCCATTTTTCAGAGATATCCATAAAAAGTCTCATTTGAAGTTTGCCACAAGCCACCTGGGAGACACACCAAACATGTGGAATAAGGTGCTCTGGTCAGATGAAACCATTATCAAACTTTTTGGCCGCAATGCAAAACGATATGTTTGGCGTAAAAGCAACACAGCTCATCACCCTCAAAACACTATCCCCACTGTCAAACATGGTGGTGGCAGCATCATGGTTTGGGCCTGCTTTTCTTCAGCAGGGACAGGGAAGATGGTTAATATTGATGGGAAGATGGACGGAGCCAAATACAGGACCATTCTGGAAGAAAACCTGTTGGAGTCTGCAAAAGACCTGAGACTGGGACGGAGATTTATCTTCCAACAAGACAATGATCCCAAACATAAAGCAAAATCTACAATAAAATGGTTCAAAAATAAACGTATCCAGGTGTTAGAATGGCCAAGTCAAAGTCCAGACCTGAATCCAATCGAGAATCTGTGGAAAGAGCTGAAAACTGCTGTTCACAAACGCCCTCCATCCAACCTCAATGAGCTTGAACTGTTTTGCAAGGAAGAATGGGCAAGAATTTCAGCCTCTCGATGTGAAAAACTGATAGAGACATACCCCAAGCGACTTGCAGCTGTAATCGCAGCAAAAGATGGCGATTATTAACTCAAGATGGCCGAATAATATTGCATGCCCCACTTTTCAGTTTTTAATTTGTTAAAAAAGTTTAAAATTTCCAATAAATTTCGTTCCACTTCACGATTGTGTCCCAGTTGTTGTAGATTCTTCCCCCAAAAAATAGAATTTTATATCTTTATGCTTGAAGCCAGAAATGTGGCAAAAGTTAGAAAAGTTCAAGGGGACCAAATACTTTCACAATGCACTGTATACACTTATATCAATCATTCCCTCCCCTCCCCCCTTTCAGGAGCAGAGGGAATGATTGTATCATATAATCATGTACTGAGATGGTGGACAAATTAATACATGAACTTAAAGGGGTTTTCCCACGAACAAAAGTTAATTTTAATCAATAGATCTTTGAATAATGTAATGGCTGTGTCTGACCGTGTACAGAACACGGTCTGATCATACCATGACGCGCCCTCTGGGCCGTGGGGTACCCGGTGCCGGGCCGGTAAATGCTGGGGGATGTCACAGTAGCGGTGACCCGGTCCGTGACCCAGGGGTTATTGATAGGGGATTTATGGTGATTGTATAAAGTTTGTGACGCCACCTGTGGTATGCGGCTAGGGGAGCCGCCGCTGCGGAGCAGGTCCTCTGGAGCTGATGTTACTGCAGCAGGGATAGTGTGGCTCTCCACAGGTAGAACTTAGCTCCAGGGCAGTGTAGATGTTATGGGTCATGCTGGACGTTGTAGTGCAGGGGTTGATGGCGCAGCAATAATCCACAACTCAATGGCGGTTTCCTCTTATCTTTACTGGTGGTGATTAGACAAGCCGGGACTAGGGTGCTGGCTAGAAGTGGAAGTCCGGGCATCCTGGAAGCAAGTAAAGAATCCTCCTTGCCAGGTGAAATTGGAGGCCTTCCCTTTACACTAAACTCTTTGGCCCTGCTGCTTGTAGCTGTGCGCGGCCCTCGTCCCTGAGTGCAACGTTTCTGTGCTCACCCGTATGGCAGGCAGCTCGGGCCTTGCTGGTGCGTCGCTCTCACGTGGCGGTGCTGAACCCTGCGGTGCTGCTGAGCCTTTGGGCGTCTGATGGGGCCAGGAGACCTGCAGTCTCCTGCCCTCCGGTTTCTACTGCTGGGCCTTCGGTGCCCCACAGCCTCGGACTCCGGTGTCCGGTTCTTCTGTGCTGGTTCTTCTGGGGTGAGCTGCCGCGCAGCTCCAGTCCCCAGCTCCTCTCTCCTCGATGTCCTGACTTCAACTCCTCACACACTAAGTCTCACTAACCACGCCCCCAGATCCCAGTTGCCAAGGGGAGGGACTCCCCTTGCTGGTCTGGAGCCAGGAAAGTGTTGCATGCTTAGTAAAACCTGATTAGGGGACTCCTGCTTGCTTCCAGGCATGGCATCAACTCTTGTGAGGGAGGCAATGCCACTGTGGCAACCTGACCCCTGGGGTGCCACAACCACATCTCATGCTAAGGGGAGGAAACAAAAGAGTATACAGACATTTCAGCATGGGATCCCAACTGTTTCTTTCTTTGAAGTAAAACATTGTTTAAAAACAGGCAGTGAAATGTTTTACCTCACAGAAAGAATCAGCTGTGATCCCCTGCTGTAATGTCTGTATATTCTTTTTCTTCCTCCCCTGCCCAGGAGATGTGGTATGATCAGACCATGTTCCTGCACGGTCAGACACAGCCATTACACAGTACACAGCAGGGGCACATGTATAAGATTATCTCAGCACAGGAACATTTTATTTAAACACATCCAATTGTGGAAGTTATTATTATTCCAAGGTCTATTGATCACCCTATTTGTCAACTACTCTTGTTCCTCCTACCTGTCCACAGAGGTTGGCATCATCTTGATATGCAATTGGCATATCCTTGTCGACTAGCCCTGGTCGTCCTCGCCACCGCCTCCTCAGCCTCTCGCTGCCGGTCGCAGCCTTCCCTCAGCACCAGCCTCACCCTGCCGGACGCAGCCTCCCCTCAGAAACAGGCCCCCCTCAGCACCAGCAACAGCCTCAACTCAGAACCACCAGCAGCCTCCCCTCAATACCAGCAGCAGCCTCCCCCCAGCAGCAGCCTCCCCTCACCACCACCAGCAGACTCCCCTCACCACCACTTGCAGCCTCCTCTCACCACCGCCAGCCGCCTCCCCTCATCACCACCAGCCTCCCCTCATCACAACCACCAGCAGCCTCCCCTCATCACCAGCCTCCCCTCATCACCAGCAGCAGCCTCCCCATCAGCCTCCCCTCAGCACCAGCAGTAGCCTCTCCTCGGCACCAGCCACCACTCAGCACCAACCTCCTCTCATCACCAGCAGCAGCCTCCCCTCATCACCAGCAGCAACCTCCCCTCATCACCAGCAGCCTCGCCTCACCACCACCAGTAGTCTCCCCTCACCAACATCAGCAGCCTTCCCTCACCACCTCAGCAGCCTCTCCTCAGCACCAGCAGCTGCCTCCCCTCAGCAGCTGCAGCAGCAGCCTCCCCTCATCACCAGCAGCAACCTCCCCTCTCCACCACCAGCCTTCCCTCACCTCCAGCCTCCTCTCACCACCAGCAACAGCCTCCCCTCAGCACCAGCAGCAGCCTCCCCTCAGCACCAGCATCAGCCTCACCACAAGCCTCCCCTCAGCACCAGCAGCCTCTCCTCTGCACCAGCAGCAGCCTCTCCTCGGTACCAGCAGCAGCCTCCCCTCGACACCAGCACCAGCCTCCCCTCGGCACCAGCACCAGCCTCTCCTCGGCACAAGCAGCAGCCTCCCCTCGGAACCAGCACCAGCCTCCCATCGGCACCAGCACCAGCCTCCTCCCAGCAGCAGTTTCCCCTTGGCACCAGTAGCAGCCTCCACACAAGCCTCCCCTCAGCACCAGCAGCCTCTACTCAGCACCAGCACCAGCCTCCCCTCAGCACAAGCCTCCCCTCAGCACCAGCAGCCTCTCCTTAGCACCAGCAGCAGCCTACCCTTGGCACCAGCACCAGCCTCCCCTCAGCACAAGCCTCCCCTCAGCACCAGCAGCCTCTCCTCAGCACCAGCAGCAGCCTCCCCTTGGCAACAGCACCAGCCTCCCCAACAGCAGCAGGCCGCCCATCACTAGCAGCAGGTCCTACCATCACCAGGCCCCCCACAACCATCAGCAGGCCCCGCATAACCATCAGCAGGCCCCCTCATCACCATCAGCAGGCCCCTCTGAGCACCACCAGGCCCCACTCACCACCAAACTCAGCAGCAGCTTCCTCCTCCTGCTACTCACACACTAGCCACCGCCTCCGAGACATGCTGCTCTGCTCAGGAATGAAGATGAGCATGCAGTGTGTCAGGAGATTGGAGTCAGGACCATGATGCACCTGGCCGCTGCTTAAAGGTAAAGCACCCATTTCCGTCTGCCGGGTGCATCGGGCATTTAACTGTTACCCCTGAGGCCCGGTAAGAAGAAGCAAAGAGAGGGGCCCCGGGCTGCCAGCGTGCCTGCCCCCCCTTCTTGCTTCTTTTCACCGGGCCCCATACAGTAGTAAGGGTAGTAATGCCCTGATGGCGGCCCTGGGGTCATGGAGCGGCATTGGAAGAAAACACATTCGCAAGATGACTTCTCGGCATTCAAACAAGCAACACTCGCTTTCAAATCAGCCCTTACCTCTGCTAAACAGGCTTACTTCACAACCCTCGTATCTTCCTTATCCAGGGTCACACTGGGGTGTCTGGGGCCCACAGGGGAAATTGACCCTAGGGGCCCACCCTACAGCTATATGCACATACTTGTTAGCCGTTATCCCTGTTATTGTTAGAACCTTGCTGTTAGGTTTTTTTTTCCTTTGCTGGTCACATGACCTTGTTGGCCTATTTAATCCTGCTCCGCCCTTCTGGCTTTGCTGGACTTCATTGTATATCTACTTTCTAGCTAGCCTGTGCTCTGTATCTAACTCTGTTAGTTTGCTTGGTCTACGGACCTCTATGTTCTATCTATTTTGTTTGTTCGTCTGTCTGCTACTATTTCTGTTAGGAGGTGTCCCATATTCCTCCCAGTCCTTAGTACTTGTAGGGATTCCCTCCCCACATCTATAGGTCTCCGTACAGACTAGATTAGGACTTTAGCAGGTCTGATCGCAGGATCAGGTTCCCTGTTACATCGTAGGGATTCAGCTGAGTCCTATAGTAGGGACAGATCTCCTCTCTTTCCTTAGCTTTGGTAGCAGAACATAACAGTAAGTCCAGCCTGCAAATTCTCTAAGGAAAGAGGTTTTTTTTTTGTTCCATCATGGTGTCGGTTCAGGATTTGGCTAAACACCTGCAGGGACTCTCTCTGGAAGTGGCCGAGCTCCGTCAGCACGTGAGTAACTGTCCTGGAGCATATTTCTTGGAGCCTAAGGTATGTTTGCCGGATTTATTTTTTGGTGAACATCGAGAATTTTTTTCATTTAAAAATGCTTGCTTATTGTATTTTCGTTTGAGACCCAAGTCCTCTGGGGATGAATCCCAGCGCGTAGGGTTCATAATGTCACTTTTGCGCAAAGAGCCTCAGGAGTGGGCCTTTTCTTTGCAACCTAGTGATACATGCTTCAGATCAGTGGATAGTTTTTTTTCTGCTTTAGGACTATTATATGATGATCCTGACCGTGTGGCATCAGCTGAGACTGAGTTGAGACGTTTAAAACAAGGATCAGGTAATGTGGAAAAATATTGTACTCATTTTCGTCGTTGGTCCACTCAAACAGGGTGGAACGATTCTGCTCTGAAAAGTCTATTTCTTGCTGGGCTCAGTGAAAGGGTTAAAGACCTGCTAATTGCTTATCCTACACCTGAGGATTTGCAACAGGCTATGCAATTAGCTATACGGGTGGATAGAAGACTGCGTGCTAGGGTTAATGAGAGCAAATCCTCTGCTATGTCAGTTTCTGGTTATGATAATGTGTGTACTAACAGTGGTGAACCGATGGAGATTGGATCGGTGGCACCTCGCTCTCAAGAAAAAGACCGTCGTTTTTCGGAAGACTTGTGTTTCTATTGCGGAAAATCTGGTCATTTGATTAAAGGCTGTGAGCTTCGTATGAAGAAAGAAAAAAAAATGGTCAGTCACGCCCGTATTGCCTGTTTAAATTCCAAGGGTATATTTTTAGCTGCTTCCACGATTGCTCAGGAAAAATTAATGGAATTTCGGGTGTTTGTTGATTGCGGGTCTACACTGAATGTAATTGATGGGGGATTCGTGGAAAAACTCAATTTAAATCCTGAACCTTTATCATCCCCCATTGCTGTGGTTTCTGTGGATGGCTCCCCTTTGAAGAATATTACTCTCAAGGTCAGTGAATTTCCTCTCACTATTAATGGTGTTCACCATGAGAAATTGGATTTGGTAGTGTTGAATAACTTGCCTTCTCCAGAAATATTGGGTTTGCCCTGGTTAAAATTTCACAATCCTGTACTGGATTGGTCTACCAGTGAAATTAAATCCTGGAGCCATAAATGTTATGACAAGTGTTGTAACGGGCGTATTGCAGCTTTGGATAGGGGAGAATTGCCTGTTCCTATTCAGGATTTTTGGAGACTTTTTTCTGAGAAAGAATCGCAGGTTTTGCCTCCCCATAGAGACTATGATTGTTCTATTGAATTTGTCCCTGGAGCGACTCTTCCTAAAAGTCGTTTATTTAACCTTACTATTCCTGAGAGGAAGGCTTTGGAGGAATACATACAGACAAGTTTGGCCGCCGGTCACATTAGGCCCTCTAAGTCTCCTGTGGCGGTTGGTTTTGTTTTTGTAAAAAAAAAGGACGGCGGTTTACGTCCTTGTCTGGATTTTCGTGAGATTAACAAAATTACGGTACGCAATCCTTACCCACTGCCATTGATTCCTGATCTGTTTAACCAGTTATTGGGGGCCAAGTGGTTCTCTAAAATTGACCTTAAGGGGGCATACAATCTGTTGCGCATGAAGGAGGGTGATGAATGGAAGACTGCTTTTAACACTCCTGTGGGTCATTTTGAGAATCTGGTTATGCCTTTTGGTCTTACTAATGCTCCTGCATTTTTTCAGAATCTGATTAATGACATCCTTAGACCTTTGATCGGTAAAAATGTGGTTGTGTATTTGGATGACATTTTGATTTATTCGCCAGATCTGGAGTCTCATTGGCGGAGTGTGCGTGAGGTATTACAGTTATTAATGGACAATTCGCTTTTTGCTAAGCTGGAGAAATGTGAGTTCGCTGTACAGAGAATTAGTTTTTTGGGCTACATTATCTCCAGCAAAGGTTTTGAGATGGATCCGGTTAAGGTTCAGGCTGTGCAGGAATGGCCTAGGCCTATTGGTTTGAAATCGATACAGAGGTTTTTGGGTTTCGCCAATTACTATAGAAAATTCATAAAAAATTTTTCTAGTATTGTCAAACCTCTGACTGATCTCACCAGGAAAGGTGCTGATGCGGTTCAGTGGTCTTCTGAGGCCATTGAAGCTTTTGTGTATCTCAAGGAGAGGTTCACCTCTGCTCCCATCCTTATGCAGCCTGATGTTACTAGGCCGTTTTTGGTTGAGGTTGATGCTTCCTCTGTGGGGGTTGGCGCAGTATTGTCTCAGGATAACGGGGATGGATTACATCCCTGTGCCTTTTTTTCAAAAAAATTTTCGGAGACTGAATTGAATTACGATATTGGTAATCGGGAATTATTGGCTATTAAACTCGCATTTGAACACTGGCGCCACTTCTTGGAAGGTGCGGAATTTCCCGTTCAGGTTCTTACGGATCATAAAAATCTGATATATTTTGATGCTGCCAAGCGCCTGAATGCCCGTCAGGCTAGGTGGGCACTGTTTTTCTCGCGGTTTAATTTCTCCGTTACTTACATCCCTGGTACTAAGAATGTTAAGGCGGATGCCTTGTCTCGCAGTTTTTCTCCCATAGTCGGTGCTGAGAAAGAGGAAAACATTTTACAAGAAGGTGTTGTGATAGCTGCTTTAGACTCCGTTTTGGAAGATGAGATTCTTAAAGCTCAGGAGAATGCCCCATCTAACACTCCTCATGGGAGGTTGTTTGTGCCTGGGACCTTTAGGAGAGATTTGTTTGTTGAGTGTCACGAATCTCGGTTGGCAGGTCATCCCGGAATCTCTGAGACCAAGAGACTGGTGGGTCGCAGTTTTTGGTGGCCTGGATGGCAGAAGGAAGTCATTAAGTGGGTGCGCCAATGTACTATATGTGCTAGATCTAAGTCCTCACATACTCCTGCTGCGGGGTTGCTTTGTCCTTTGGAGGTCCCCAGTGCTCCTTGGACACATTTGGCTATGGACTTTATAACTGACCTTCCCCCCTCTGAGGGTTTTACTGTCATCTGGGTGGTCGTGGACCGTTTTAGCAAGATGTGTCACTTGGTTCCCTTCGTCAAACTGCCCTGCGCTAAAACTCTCGCTAAGGCCTTTGTCAAGGAAATTGTCAGACTTCATGGCGTTCCTACTGACATTGTTTCTGATAGGGGTCCTCAGTTCGTGGCTCGTTTTTGGCGTGCCTTTTGTGACAGGTTGGGAATTCATTTGTCGTTTTCGTCCGGATATCATCCTGAATCTAATGGCCAGACAGAAGGAAAAACCAGGATGTTGAGCAGTTCTTGCGTTGTTTTGTGGCAGACAATCAAGAGGGGTGGTCTGAGTTTCTGCCACTTGCCGAATTTGCTCTGAACAATCATACATCTTCTTCTGCTGGTTGTTCGCCTTTTTTTTGTTGTTCTGGGAGACATCCGTCGTTTGGGTCGTTCTCCAAGTTGGGATCTGCCGTGCCTGAGGAGGAGAATTTTTCCGGTGATTTGGAAAGAGTTTGGACGGATGTGCGTGGTAATCTTCAGGAGGCCAACAGAAAATCTAAAGACTACTTTGATAGGAAACGACAGGAGGTTTTGTTCGCTGTTGGTGACATGGTTTGGTTGTCCTCTAGGAATCTGCGGTTGAGGATTCCTTCTAAGAAATTGGGTCCCAAGTTTGTAGGGCCCTTTAAGGTGCTTCAGGTTGTCAACCAATCTGCTGTTAGGTTGGAGGTTCCTACCTCCTGGAGAATTAATCCGGTCTTTCATGTCTCTCTGTTAAAAAAAGCTGTTGTGTCGGATGGTGACGCCTCTGCCTCTGTTCCTCCGGTGGTGGAGGACGGGGAATATGAAATTTCTCGCATCCTTGACTCTAGACGGTATAGAGGTAGTTTGCAGTATCTTGTGGCCTGGAAAGGTTTCGGACCCGAGGATAACTCTTGGGTGAGGTCAGATGATGTTTCCGCGTCCAGACTTATCAGAGCGTTTCACAGGAGATTTCCTGATAAGCCTGGTCCTAGGGGATCCGGAGGATCCTCTTAGAAGGGGGGGTACTGTTAGAACCTTGCTGTTAGGTTTTTTTTCCTTTGCTGGTCACATGACCTTGTTGGCCTATTTAATCCTGCTCCGCCCTTCTGGCTTTGCTGGACTTCATTGTATATCTACTTTCTAGCTAGCCTGTGCTCTGTATCTAACTCTGTTAGTTTGCTTGGTCTACGGACCTCTATGTTCTATCTATTTTGTTTGTTCGTCTGTCTGCTACTATTTCTGTTAGGAGGTGTCCCATATTCCTCCCAGTCCTTAGTACTTGTAGGGATTCCCTCCCCACATCTATAGGTCTCCGTACAGACTAGATTAGGACTTTAGCAGGTCTGATCGCAGGATCAGGTTCCCTGTTACATCGTAGGGATTCAGCTGAGTCCTATAGTAGGGACAGATCTCCTCTCTTTCCTTAGCTTTGGTAGCAGAACATAACAGTTATAGTGGAGCGTCGACTGTAAATCACAGGCGGCTCCTGCACATCTACTGTGCGCCACCATAACTGGGATGTACAATTACTGTAGTCTTGACAAAGAACGCATCTTTAGCGTTCGAAACGCGTTGCCCTGGCTACACTATGTGACTATGGAATCTGTTTTTAAAGAGCTTTTTTCACAATAAAGAAACCTATTTTTTGAACTATTCATGAAGCTGGTAATCCTTTCTCCTTATGCATTGCAAACCGCACTGATTGAAAGAATGGGGAACTTTTATCCCTGACAGGACACTTTTATCCCCATTTTAAAATGGAGCGGCATGTGGTATGTCTGACCGTAGCTCCATTCATCCTCTTTGGGGGCTTCCAGAAAAAGCCAAGTGCAGCCCCTTAGGGAATAAATGGATCAGTGGTCGAGTCGTACTTGCCGCTCCATACTAATGGGGATAAAGGTTGCACATTCTCCAGGTCACAGCATTCAATAACTTATTTATCCTTTGGCCACGTACACACGATCAGCATTTGGTCAGTATTTTACATCAGTATTTGTGAGGAACAATCAGAGGAAAAGTAAAGTAGAAAGATGTCACCACTTCTGCATTTTTCACCCACTCCTGGTTTTGTCTTACAAATACTGATGTAAAATACTGACCATATGCTGAACATGTGAACATGGCCTTAGGAGAGGTGATTACTTGTTTTCACCGTAGAACCCCTGTAAGTGCATATTTGCTACTGTGCAATAGCCACAGGACAGGGAGGCGTTAAACATCCAAGTATTTAATCTCCATTGGAAATCAAGAATCTTCCCCTTATTGATATCAAAGGGAACAAGTGACCTCCATACACAACACAATCCACTATACCAAGACCAATACCACCACATACAAGAGATAAATACCGCCACACCATGACCAGACCACATATTGACCAAATACCACATACAGGCAATTAATACAGTCACACCATGACCAGACCACATATTACCTCCACATAGTGACTGAATAATACTGTCACACCATGACCAGAGCATGTATTACTACCACATAGTGACCGAATAATACCACATACTGTACAAGGAACAAATACCTCCACACCATGACCAGATCATATATTACCACCTCAGTGACCGAATAATACAATACTGATCATTAATAAAAAACACAATACTAATAACATTAATATTACCACTGGTGACATAATACACAGGAGCTCTGTATATAGTGTCGGTGTACAGGTAATACAGTGATCACCAGAGACATTACAGCATATACAGAGTACCTATATATGCTGTAATACAGAAATATACAGGTAATACAGTGACCACCTCCATACAGAATTATGGGCCCCATGTAATGCTGCTCCATAGAGTATACTGGCCCAATGTAATGCTGCTCCATACAGTATATTTTCCCCATATGATGCTGCTCTATACAGTATATTGGCCCCATGTAATGCTGCTCCATACTGTATATTGGTGCCATATGATGCTGCTCCATACAGTGTATTGGCCCCATATGATGCTGCTCCATACAGCATATTGGCCACATGTCATGCTGCTCCATACAGTATATTGGCGCCATATCATGCTGCTCCATACAGTATATTGGCCCCATATGATGCTGCTCCATACAGTATATTGGCCCCATGTAATGCTGCTCCATACAGTATATTGGCCCCATGTAATGCTGCTCCACACAGTATATTGGCCCCATATGATGCTGCTCCATACAGTGTATTGGCCCCATATGATGCTGCTCCATACAGTATATTGGCCCCATGTCATGCTGCTCCATACAGTATATTGGCCCCATATGATGCTGTTCCATACAGTATATTGGCCCCCTGTCATGCTGCTCCATACAGTATATTGTCTCCATATGATGCTGGTCCATACAGTATATTGGCTCCATGTAATGCTGCTCCATACAGTATATTGGCCCCATATGATGCTGCTCCATACAGTATATTGACCCCATATAATGCTGCTCCATACAGTATATTGGCCCCATGTAATGCTGCTCCATACAGTATATTGGCCCCATGTAATGCTGCTCCATACAGTATATTGGCCCCATATGATGCTGCTCCATACAGTATATTGGCCCCATATGATGCTGCTCCATACAGTATATTGGCCCCATATGATGCTGCTCCATACAGTATATTTTCCCCATATGATGCTGCTCTATACAGTATATTGGCCCCATGTAATGCTGCTCCATACTGTATATTGGTGCCATATGATGCTGCTCCATACAGTGTATTGGCCCCATATGATGCTGCTCCATACAGCATATTGGCCCCATGTCATGCTGCTCCATACAGTATATTGGCGCCATATCATGCTGCTCCATACAGTATATTGGCCCCATATGATGCTGCTCCATACAGTATATTGGCCCCATATAATGCTGCTCCATACAGTATATTGGCCCCATGTAATGCTGCTCCATACAGTATATTGGCCCCATGTAATGCTGCTCCATACAGTATATTGGCCCCATATGATGCTGCTCCATACAGTATATTGGCCCCATATAATGCTGGTCCATACAGTATATTGGCCCCATGTAATGCTGCTCCATACAGTATATTGACCCCATATAATGCTGCTCCATACAGTATATTGGCCCCATGTAATGCTGCTCCATACAGTATATTGGCCCCATATGATGCTGGTCCATACAGTATATTGGCTCCATGTAATGCTGCTCCATACAGTATATTGACCCCATATGATGCTGCTCCATACAGTATATTGACCCCATGTAATGCTGCTCCATACTGTGTATTGACCCCACATGATGCTGCTCCATACAGTATATGAAGAACAAATAAAGTAGCACACTGTAACACTGAGTATATAGATATGAAATATGAAATATGAATAACATAACTGCTGTAGAAAATAGAAATAAATGAAAAATTTTTTGAAAATTTTTTTTTAGCGCATGTAAATATGAAGTATGAAAAATGAATAGCATTACTGCTGTAAGTAAATGAGAAATCTTAGCACATAAATTGGCCAATTCATGTGTACCTGACAGCCGCGGTAAGGCGTTTCTCGATGTCAGGACCTACCAATGTGAATACCTCTCTAAGAGACCTCTGTCTGATTATGTGTACCTCTTAGAGAGGTATTCACATTGGTAGGTCCTGACATCGAGAAACGCCTTACCGCGGCTATCAGGGACACATGAATTGGCCAATTTATGTGCTAAGATTTCTCATTTATTTACAGCAGTAATGCTATTCATTTTTCATACTTCATATTTACATGCGCTAAAAAAAAATTTTCAAAATTTTTTTCATTTATTTCTATTTTCTACAGCAGTTATGTTATTCATATTTCATATTTCATATCTATATACTCAGTGTTATTTGTTCATTATATATGGAGGTAGCTGCTCTTAGTAAGCACCTGTTCACACCTATTTTTTGTAGTGGAAGTGCCGTCATTTTCTTTGTTGTCCATACAGTATATGGGCCTCCATGATGCTGCTCCATACAGTATATGGGCCCCCATGATGCTGCTCTATACAATATATTGGACCCCATGATGCTGCTCCATACAGTATTTGGCCCCCATGATGCTGCTCCATACAATATATGGGCCCCCATGATGCTGCTCCTTACATTATATGGGCCCCCATGATGCTGGTACATACAGTATATGGGCCCCCATGATGCTGCTCCATACAATATATGGGCCCCCATGATGCTGCTCCTTACATTATATGGGCCCCCATGATGCGGGTACATACAGTATATGGGCCCCCATGATGCTGCTCCATACAGTATATGGGCCTCCATGATGCTGCTCCATACAGTATATGGGCCTCCATGCTGCTGCTTCATACAGTATATGGGCCTCCATGCTGCTGCTTCATACAGTATATGGGCCCCCATGATGCTGGTCCATACAGTATATGGGCCCCCATGATGCTGCTCCATACAGTATATGGGCCTCCATGATGCTGCTCCATACAGTATATGGGCCTCCATGATGCTGCTCCATACAGTATATGGGCCCACATGATGCTGCTCCATACAGTATATGGGCCCCCATGATGCTGCATACATAAAAAAAATCAAATACCTCTCCCGTTCCCTGCAGGTTTGGTGTACTCAGCACGTCGTCTTCTGACTCTGCAGTGCTCAGAGCAGAGTGCGGTAGTGATGTCACCTCGCCCTCTGCCCTGAGACGTCAGAATCAGAAGACGCTAACATCACTGGAGCTGCAGGGAACGAGGAGGATAGGTAAGTATTTGAGGAGGAGAGGTGGGGGCGGGGGCTCTCCCTCCTGAAGGGGGCGCTCCCCCTCTCCGTAGGGGGCTCTCCCTCCCCCGACTCATAGGCCCAGTAGCGTGCCGGTGTCCCTCAACCCCGGGGCCCCAACACTTACTTGGGTGCGCCTAGTGGCGGTGACGCCGGCCATGGTCATCACGGCGGGTCAGGTCTGCATGCGCGTTCTCCTGCCACCCGCACTTTTAAAAGGCCCATGTCCTTACAAAAAAAGTTTTTTTTCCTCTCCTTCTGTGGGGCCCACCTGGCATTTCACCGGCATTCCGCCAGGCCAGTCCGACCCTGTCCTTATTTTTCAAGTCCAAATGGTTATTTAATACTTTTAACTCCTTCCTCTGCCCACCACTGCCCCCTCCAACCCCCTCATCTCTGCCGAGGACAAGACAAATGGGCAAGGCACGTGGCAAGGGACAGGGAACTGGACGTGATGGTGATGGTGCATGCAGAGGCCGAGGACAAGGCCGTGGGCAAGCTGAAATTGTGCCACAACAAACACCCACATCTTCTCGCCCGACCTTACTGTCCCAACTGCTAGGGGACCGCAGCACACCACTATTGAACCCAGAGCAGTGTCAAAAGGTTGTTGGTTGGATAGCGGATAATGCTTCCAGTCACTTAGCCGCCACCACCACCCTGTCTTCCACACGGTCAAGTCTCAGTAGCCGTGAGTCTGGACCGCATATTCCTCACCCTGATCCTCCTTCCTCCCACCATGCCAAGCGCCCAGAGACAACTGATCCCACACATGGACACTCTGAAGAGCTGTTCACTTTTACATTCATAGATTCGGGCCTCTCACCCGGTCCACTTGAAGCGGGGCAAGATGCATACCAGGATGGGGGTTCAGAGGGTGCCATGCATACCAGGATGGGGGCTCAAGGGGTGCCATGCATACCAGGATGGGGGCTCAAGGGTTGCCATGCATACCAGGATGGGGGCTCAAGGGGTGTCATGCATACCAGGATGGTGTATAAAGGGGTGCCATGCATACCAGGATGGGGGATAAAGGGGTGCCATGCATACCAGGATGGGATGGGGGCCACTTATACCAGGAAGGAGAGGCCATACATACCAGGATAGAGGATATTAACAGAATTGAGGGACATTACCCCAATGCCAGTGTCAGCAGCAGACCCCCTCCCCCATAACAGGGCATCAGGACCACATTTTTTGCTTACATTTTTTCTTCCTATTTTCCTCCTTTAAAACCTAGGTGCGTCTTATGGTCCAGTGCGTCTTATAGTCCGAAAAATATGGTAGTTAAAAATGCCATTGCATCTTACTGGAAAAAAACGGATGTACCTATCTTTTCAGTTATTAAAGAAAAAATGGCTCTACATAAATTATATGAATACTGATTTGCAAACTCTAATAATAACCTTAACAAATATTTCAAAAAATGAACAAAGTGGCCTGAAATATATTCCTGATTGTTACTTAAATTATTAATACATATACTTATTAGATTTAATTGGATATCTATTATATTACGACTAAGTTGTTCTATAACCAAATTTTGATTTTCATCTTAATTTACTTGTTGTAATACTATATATTCTACTGTTTATTCAATTTTGAGTTCTCCTTCCCCTTATCCATTTTCCCACACTTATCCATTACTCTCCCGTCCCCCATATATTCCTCTATTCCCTAACCATATCCCTACCCCTTGAACTGTTATAAAATATTAATAAAAATGATTGAAAACAAACATAGTGTCACAGGGACAACTGTAAATCAATGTACAAGGTAAAAAATCCTACGATGTGCCACGTCATATCCTTCACAACCCTGAAGGTTTAAATCATGTGATATCTAGCCTCCGTCAACCATTGGTACAGTGATCACTTAAAAGGTCCAGCGTCCCTCTCCTCTGACACGGCCCTGAGGAAGTGTGGACAAAATGCGCGTCGGGGAAGAGGGATGCAGGACAAACCCTGTCTCACACTCCACTGTGTAAGTGGCACAATGCTATTAGCAATACATTTTACCAGGGGCGTACATAGGATTCATGGGGCCCCATAGCAGAAGTTCAAATTGGGCCCCCCCCCAAAAAAAATGTAAATAATTGTCGGTGTCACAGAAGAGCAGATCACACAACCTTCCAGCCTTTACATAGTAATTTTCCTCCTGCTGACGTCCTAGACCCCTCTTTCATTGTCCCATGAAGTGTGATACCAACAAAAGTGTCCCCCAAACACAGTATGATACCCCCATGGTGAATTCCTCCACATGCGCAGTATAATGACCCTACTGTACCTCACCTCAACTACCAGGGCAAAGTTTGCTGACCCCAACACAGTATGATCCCCCAATTGTGAGCTCTAGAACTAGAGAGGATGGTAGGTAAAAAGGGAGGGTGTTATATATAATAAAAGATGAAACTATATAACTAAGGACGGCGCTATACATAATAAGCGAGTACACTATATACTAAGGGCGTATGCTATACATAATAAGTGATTACACTATGTACTAAGGGACTGTGCTATACATAATACGGCTATATTCCTGCATTTGTGTGCAGTGTCAGTGTGCTACCCTGTTTTACAGACGCATTGAGCATGTCCTATTGTAATCCTCAAAATCGGATCAGAACAGGACATTCTCTGATCCTCACAGATCTCATTCTCAGATCCGTGATCCGTGATCTATAAAACTCTACAAGTCCGTGGACCATCCGATAAAAAAATCTGACATTTTACACAAATGTGAGAATGCAGCCTAAGGGATTTTACATGTAACATTATCACTCCAAGTCATACAGCGCAGATACAGAATAATATTTACATCCAGGCACTTACCGCTGACGTCTCGCCTGATCAGAGTCGGTTTCTGCTGCTTCTTCTCCATCTGGTCAGACCTTCATGTCGACATCTCCCAGTCACGATTCGTCTTGTCATGATGATCTCCAGCCTAGATAATAACAAGGTCACATATATTGTATATATACATGTGTCTCTCCTGCACTGCACCCCCATCATTGCTCTCTCCCAGCACCCCCGTCATTGCTCTCTCCCAGCACCCCCGTCATTGTTCTCTCCCTGCACCCCGTCATTGCTCTCTCAGAGCACCCCTATCATTGTTCTCTCCCAGCAACCCCCGTCATTACTCTCCCAGCACCTCCATCATTGCTCTCTCCCAGCAACCCATCATTGCTCTCCCCATCCCCGTCATTGGTCTACTAATCCCCATCATTGCTCTCCCCGCCCCATCAGTCCCATCACTGCTCTTCCCAGCCCCACCATTGCTCTCCCCAGACCCATCAGCGCTCTCCCCAGCCCCATCAGCCCCACCATTGCTCTCCCCAGCCCCACCATTGCTCTCCCCAGCCCCATCAGCCCTACCATTGCTCTCACCAGCCCCATCAGCCCCACTTTTGCTCTCTCCAGCCCAGTCATAACCATTATTGCTCTCCCCAGCGTTTCAGTAAAAATAAAAAAAAAAACACTTACCCCTCTGCCCGTTCCCCCGCAAGCTGCATCATCACTGCTCTTCCCAGCCCCACCATTGTTATCCCCAGCCGCACCAGCCCCACCATTGCTCTACCCAGCCCCATCAGCCCCCTTATTGCGCTCTCCAGCTCCATCAGCCCCATTATTGATCTCACCAGCGTTTCAGTAAAAAAAACAAAAAAAAAAACACTTACCTCTCTGCCCCCGCAGGCCGCTGCAATTTCCTCCCTCACACAGGCCCGCGCTGCATGATGATGTCATCAAGGAGCGCGTGCCTGTGTAAGGGAGGAAGCGGCAGGCAGGAAGCAGAGGATGGATCTCTGCAGCTCCGCTGCCATTCTGTCCTGTCAGCAGCGGGGATGCAGGGATCGCTCCCTGCCCGCCACGAGCAGGGAGACGCTGCACCGGCGGGCCCCCCGGCACAGCTGCACCAGCAGCGATATGTCCGCCCCTGGACTGCTATGGGGCCCCCCAGCTCACGGGCCCCATAGCAGTCGTGTGGTCTGCCGCCATTAGTGGTACACCACTGCATTTTACCTATTTTTGATTGCATCTAGCAGGGCTTTTGTACATCAGAGGCAGTCCATGTTTTCCAGGCGTGCGGTATTGAATGTATAGCCATACATGTTGTGAGTTTCTAACAAGCATATAAACTGCTTTTCTCCTCTACGCTTTTGCTTCTGTGAACACTAAGTTATATACATGCTCTGTAGGAGCCCTGTCATTTCCAGACATTGGTGTATTATAATTCTGAGCATTATAATTCTCCATACACATGCACTTTAAGGGTTTATTATGTATTTATCTCTTGATTGGTGACTTTGAAGCAGGGTTTATTTTGTTTTTGTTTAACCACTGGACCACCCCAATTAATGAACAATTTCCTTCTTTGACATGCACATGCACTTTGGATAGTTTCAATCCTTGGAATCGTTGGATTATGTAATGGTATAGGTTACTCTGCAGTGACTATCTCTGCTAGGTTGTTCTATGCTATTTTGTGGGGTGCACCAGGAGATAATATTCATGCATACTGGGTTGGCATTTCTTACCATCCCTCAAACAAGAGGCATCTGTTTTTATTTTATGTATGTGTTTGGTAATGTCTATGATATTGTTCAGTAAAATCATTTGTTTTTTATACACACTAACTTGAAGTGCTCACTTTTGTCTACTTGGTCTCCTTGATGTAAGGATTTTTACCTAGTGGTACAGATTGATTTACACATATTCATTATATATCTGCAAACTTTCTCATAAAATTCAAACCTGATAAATGCTTCTTGCACGAGTATTCAAACTCTACAGACTAGTATATGGCAGAGGCACATTCTGTAGCGATTCTAGCTTTATGTTTATTGAAGAAAAATAATTACAGGCACATATAAATCCCCCTATTAATAATCATTTATTACACATAAAAAATTACAATCAGTAATATGATACCATGGGGACCCCGTGCAAGAAATATTGATAATCAAGATAAAATATAACATACTGTAGAAATGTCAGTGATTCCCATATACAGCACTAGGAATGAATGTGTGAACTGCCGTTACATTAAAGATGGGACAATTGCAGAAATACACTTGCATTTTTTTGTTGGGTGCATTTTAAGGTGTAAAGTGAAGGAGTTATAGATTTAATTCAGTGCCCATGTTCAAAGCAATATATTGGCAGGACTCTGAGACCTCTTAAAAAAGGAGAGGAGAACAGATTAATAAGAATAGAAATTTTTTTTTGTTAAACATGCACTTTCAATCATTTCAAAACATTTCATAACAGCAATTCAAATGGCTATATCTATATACGAGTATAGGAGGAAATAATCTATCACAAATGTCCGGAGCTGAATCTAGAAAGAAATTAGGCTTTAAAACACTAGCGCCGAAAAAAGGGGAGTGGGTATTGCTGGAAGCTGCTGATAGATTAGCGGGTCCTGTGTGAAAACCTGTAAGGAAGAATGGCTACTAGATAAAGGATTGATACTATCACGCTAAACAGCGGCTGAACAGAGCAGGATGAATGAAAGGAATAACAGACATAGAAATAATGTTTCACCAAAATGAGTTGAATGTCCCCCTTTCTTGGTATGTAAATTTGTCTTAAGATTACCGGATAATGATTTGCAGCTATGAAAGTTAATAGATGATTCCCTGGGTTGCGATGATCTATGGATAATTGGTCGGGTGGTACCTAGCTTCTGGTACAGATAGAGGCAGCTAGTGATTGGACGTTTTCCATCTATATATCCTCCTCTTACCATTTTTTTTCACCCTTCCATTGACACGACAACATTATTACTGAACACATAAGCTCTATCCTTTATATATACAGTATATAATTGCAAGGGAAAATGCTTTTTAAAAAAAGGTTTTAAAAAATTAATTATTAATTTAATTTAATCTTTTTTTATTTTTTATATTCTATATATATTTAAATTTTTAATGATTTATTGTACTACAGTGCTGCTCACCATTCTTGTCACGCCGTAATTTTTTCGTAGACTGTACAATATCTTCAGAAATAAATGGAAATGTACCAAAGTTATATCCTCAGGATTTGTGGTCCAAAGTAATACAACAATACAATATTGTTTTTCAACTTCAATGTTGCAATATCAAAGAAAAAACTGAATGTGCCACAATAATGGCACCCCTAATTAATACTTGGTTGCACACCCTTTGTCATTGCTGACAGCCTCCAGACATTTCTTGTAGCCATCTGTAAGCTTCTTGCACTTCTCAGCTGGAATTTTCTCCCACTCTTCCTTTGCAGTTTGTTCAAGCTCTTGAATGTTTGCAGGGTTCTTTTTCCCAATGGCAGATTTCAGCTCACCCCTAAGATTTTCAATGGGATTGAGGTCAGGACTAGTATTGAGGGATACCTTCCGATATCAGGAAATATCGGATCGGATTGGATCGGGCCGATACCCAAAAAGTATCGGATATCGCCGATTCCGATACCGGAAACCAATGCAAATCAATGGGACACAAATATCGGAATGAAAATAAACCCTTTCTTTCCTTGTAGGTTAATTCTACATGAAGGAAAACAACTAACAATAATGTAGAATGTATTGGTTGAGGTGGTTGCCCAAATCGATGGGAACAGTGCTCACAGTGAAACATGAAAAGCCGGCAATTCATCAGTGGCATACACCGGTACCCGACAATTTAGAACAGAAAGAATAGAGCTTCACACATAGATTAGATAGAAACATGTCAGTCACATATATATGAAGTACAGTGACAGTGTTGCTTACTGTACTTGTCATTTAGTGTAAAGGATTTATTTAAAAAAATATTAGTGTTTTAATGCACCGTCTCTTTAAAAAAGCCGGCCGGCAATTCAGCAGCGGTACCCGACAATTTATAACAGAAAGAAAGAGCATCACACATAGATTTGATACATAGAAACATGTCAGTCACATATATAAGAAGTGCAGTGACAGTGTTGCTTACTGTACTTGTCATTTAGTGTAAAGGATTTATTTAAAAAAATCTTAGTGTTTTCATGCACCGTCTCTTTAAAAAAGCCGGCCGGCAATTCAGCAGCGGTACCCGACAATTTACAACAGAAATAATAGAGCATCACACATAGATTAGATAGATAGAAACATGTCAGTCACATATATAATAAGTACAGTGATAGTGTTGGTTACTGTACTTGTCATTTAGTGTTAAAATAAAGGATTTATTAAAAAAAAAATTGGCGTGGGGCTCCCCGTAATTTTAGTCTCTAGCGGAGGTTAAGCAGACAGCTAGGGCAGATGTTTGAAGCCTGGTAAGAGGGTAATACCCACGGAGCTTCCCAGGCTACTAATATCAGCCCCCAGCTGAATACCTAGCCTTTACTAGCTATTAAGATGGGGGACCCCCCCCAAAAAATGACGTGGGGTCCCCCCTATTTTAATAGCTAGCAAAGGCTAGGCAGACAGCTGGGGGCTGATATTAATAGCCCAGGAAGGGTGCCATGAATATTGGCCCCCTCCCAGGCTAGAAACACCAGCCATCAGCCACCCCAGAAATGGCGCATCCATAGGATGCGCCAATTCTGGCACTTAGCCTCGCTCTTCCCACTGCCCTGTAGCGGTGGCAGTGGGGTAATAGGGTTGGAGTTGATGTCAGCTTATAATGCCAGCTGACATCAAGCCCAGGTTAGTAATGGAGAGGCGTCTATAAGACACCCCCATTACTAACCCCATAGTCAAAGTTAAAAAAAAAACACAAACACCCAGAATAAAGTCCTTTAATTGAAATAAAGACACAATTCTTTATTGTTCTAAATTAAACCTTACTTACCATCACGCCCATTCCAGCTGAAGCCAACGATCTCCTGCAATAAAAGAAAAATAATAAAGCAACATCATCCTTACCTTTCGATGGCTCCCAGGACAGCTCCAGCTCTGCTACATGGAGATGACAGGCTGGATCGCAGCAGAAAGCTGCCATCCAGCATGTCATCCCGCAGACACTGAGAAGCACAGGCATGCTTGCGCTCCTCAGTGTCTGACTGTGACAGCATCCCGATGAGCCAACAATGAACTCAGCTCACCTCATGCACGTCACTGATAGCGTGGGAGAATTCTCCTGCGCATGCGGTGAGCGTGAGAGACTCGGCTCATCGGGATGCCGTCACAGCCTGATACTGAGGAGCGCAAGCATGCCTGCGCTTCTCAGTGTCTGCGGGATGACAGGCTGGATGGCAGCTTTCTCCTGCGGTCCAGCCTGTCATCTCGATGTAGCAGAGCTGGAGCTGTCCTGGGAACCATCGAAAGGTAAGAATGATGTTGCTTTATTATTTTTCTTTTATTGCAGGAGATCGTTGGCTTCAGCTGGAATGGGCGTGATGGTAAGTATGGTTTAATTTAGAACAATAAAGAATTGTGTCTTTATTTCAATTAAAGGACTTTATTCTGGGTGTTTGTGTTTTTTTTTAAATACTTTACTAGAAATTCATGGCGGTCATGTCTAATATTGGCGTGACCCCATGAATTTCGGGCTTATGGCCAGCTGATAATGCCAAGCTGGCCCTAACCCCTTTATTACCCAGTGAGCCACCGCACCAGGGCCCTGGATGAGTTGGGTACAGCGCCAGAAGATGGCGCTTCTATGAACGCGCCATTTTCCGGGGTGGCTGTGGACTGCAATTTGCAGCGGGTGGGGCCCAGAAAGCTTGGGCCTCCCTGCGCTGCAGATTCCAGTCCCCAGCTGCCTAGTTGTACCTGGCTGGACACAAAAATAGGGCGAAGCCCCACGTATTTTTTTTTTTATTTTTTCATGAAATTCATGAAATAATTAAGAAAAAAAGGGCTTCCCTATATTGTTGTGTCCGGCCAGGTACAAATAGGCAGCTGGAGGTTGGGGTCAGCCCGTTCCTGTCTGCTGTACCTGGCTGGACACAAATATAGTGCGAAACCCCACATCAATTTTTTTTTAATTATTTCATGAATTTCCTGAAATAATTAAAAAAAAATTGCCTATTTGTACCTGGCTGGACACAAAAATAGGGCGAAGCCCCACGTATTTTTCTTTTTTAAACTTATTTCATGAAATTCATGAAATAATAAAAAAAAAAGGGCTTCCCTATATTGTGTCCGGCCAGGTACAAATAGGCAGCTGGGAGTTGGGGGCAGCCCGTTCCTGGATTCTGTACCTGGCTCGCATACAAAAATATGGCAAAGCCCACGTCAAAATTTTTGGGAAAAATTAATTAAAAAATAAATATTAATTTAGGGACTGCATCTTTATTAACCCCTCAAGTGTCATTTAGTGTTAAAATAAAGGATTTATTAAAAAAAAATTGACGTGGGATCCCCCATAATTTTAGTCTCTATCGGAGGTTAAGCAGACAGCTGGGGCAGATGTTTGAAGCCTGGGAAGGGGGTAATACCCATGGAGCTTCCCCGGCTACTAATATCAGCCCCCAGCTGAATACCTAGCCTTTACTAACTATTAAAATGGGAGACCCACCCAAAAAAATGATGTGGGGTCCCCCCTATTTTAATAGCTAGCAAAGGCTGGACAGACAGCTGGGGGCTGATACTAATAGCCCAGGAAGGGTGCCATGAATATTGGCCCCCTCCCAGGCTAGAAACACCAGCCGTCAGCCACCCCAGAAATGGCGCATCCATAGGATGCGCCAATTCTGGCACTTAGCCTCGCTCTTCCACGCTGCCCTGGTGCGGTGGCAGGGGGTAATAGGGTTGGTTTTCATGTCAGCGCCAGCTGCCATGAAGCCCAGGTTAGTAATGATGGGCGTCTATAAGACACCCCCATTACTAACCTGAAACATTTAAGTGTGACAAAGATGCAAAAGAATAAGAAATCAGGAAGGGGGCAAACACTTTTTCACACCACTGTATGTGTGAAGTGTAAAGTAAATTCTACAAGGTTTTCTATATATTGAGAAAATATAAATCTGATAACTGTGACTTGCATTTGTATTTATCCCTCCGGAGTAAATAGTCTGTAGGACCACCTTTCGCTGCAATTACTGCTGCAAGTCTTTTCAGGTATGTCTCTACCAGCTTTGCATCTAGAAGTGACATTTTCTCCCATTCTTCTTTGTAAATGCTCTATCTCAGTGAGATTGGATGGAGACGTCTGTGAACAGCAATTTCAAGTCTTGCCACAGATCCTCAATGGGATTTCGGTCTGGCCTTTGGGCCATTCACACTCATGAATCTGCGGTGAGGGGTTCAGCATGAGGCTGCGGTATGTGCATTGCATTACACACATCTATTGCCTGGTACATTCTCATACTTACCACAATGCTCTTCAATTCTAGAAAATGTCAATCTGACATTTACAGAGTCACTTTTATCCCAAGTTTCAGAGCTACAACTAGAAGATGATTCCAAAAGTATAGTATCCAGAATATTAGTAATATACAGTGATCAGAAAAATAAGATTATCCCAAGATAATAGGACAAAACGCCAACATAAAGTGTCATGCAGTGCTCCATCATTAGTGGCAAATGCTGCCCATGTCAGTAATGTCATACAGAGCCCATAAGAATATATTCACCACCAATATTATAAACCCAGGTATGACAATAGTCATTATGGCACATTATACCGATACATGTGTAGGCTCCGCATGGTGCTGGAATTCAGAAGTTCAAAGTGCACATTTCTTATAGCTCCTATATTGTACATATGGCAACTATATGGCACAGTTGAATGGCATTACCCATATGGGCAGTTCATGGCACTAGTTATATTCACAGTATATGGTAACAGAATTGTATCCACCTGTATTTTATATTTAATGTGCTGTCTATAAAAGGATAGTTTTTTACATCAGTCAGATTAATTACATTATTAAAAGGCTATACGCAATTTCTTAATTGGGTAAAATTGCAAAGTGCTTGTAAAAATAGGGAACTTTGCAAATAACCCCTTTTTAAAAATTCTCTTCATTTCTCATGAGAGGAGGTATTTTGAATTCTAGAATTTGCTTGTTGCCTAGGTCAGCCACCATTCTGTCTGTCAGAGTTGACTGTTCTCCCAAACAAGGAGGACAGCGCTTACAACTTGTTTCCCATGGAGCTTGTGAGTGCTGCTGAGAAGCTGTCTAGATACCAGGATTCAGCCACCTTCAGGGTCCTTGAGCTCCTCCAATGCCTCATGCCACATCCAAGCACTGATTTTACAATACATACTGCTTATAGTATTATATATTATTATGCAAATCTGTTAGCCCAGATGAGGCTGGTGTACTTGTCAGCATATGCATAAGGATGGCTGTATAATCCTTTGTGAAACTTTTCCTTTATCACATTAAAATAAGGATAAAACGCTCCTCTTAACATCAGGATTGCACAGCCATCCTGATGTGAATTTTCAGAGTACGTACATCAGCCCCATCTGGTCCGAGATCTGATTAATAGTATTTTTACAGTTTGCTTTGTGAAACCTGGTCATATAACTGCTTGAACGTGTGAGTGCTGTTCTGTAAGAGGACGGACACCGAGACAGCTTGAGATACTGCGGAGGAGCCTTCCAGCAGGTGGTGTAAAGTTTGGAAAGTGGAAGCCCAGCGTAAATGTTTTTGCCAATCATCTATCTGTGGTGAAGCTGTTCCCCTATTTAAGAGTATTTGTAGTTATGAAGCATGTTGGCGTCTCGGAGACTCTGTGACCAGTAAGCTTGTTGCCTCTTTTCAGTAACATTATCCTAAACTGTCACCAGTATGTGCCTGAATTACTTCTGCCGTCCTTTAGTGGTGACACCAGATACCAGTCTGCCACCAATGTCATTGTATCCTAAAGAAATGTCCTAAAGCATTCCAACCCCATAATCACACTGTGCCTTACAGGCATTTAGTGTTCATAGAGAAGGTCATCTACTCTGGAGCAATGGACATCATGAAGCTTCACTAGAAGAGCATCTATCCCTTCTGTAGTAAGCCCAATTATTCTATGTGACGCGCCCCTGGGCCTGTGTCGCGCTGCGTTGCGCATGCGGGAGCCTACCCGGAGCCGGATCAGTGGAGGGTTGTAGTCTCGTGGCGGTGACCCGGTCCGTGCCCAGGGAGTCAAACTAGACGGCAGTCTATTAGTAGTAAATAGTTGATGACTACGCCACCCGTTGAGTGCAGCCAGGGAGCTGCTGCTGCAGGGCAGACCGCTGAGGCCGGTGGTAGGATTGTGCAGCGTGATAGTATAACCCCCAACGGGAGGGGTATGGCCTCAGGGCAGCCGACGTGGATGATGGGGGTAGCAGGAACCACTCAGAGACGGTACGGTGTAGTTCAGGGTCTTTACTGGTAACAACGATAGACCCTCCCGGAGTACTTGCTAGCAAACGGGGCCTGGTCAGTCTTTGAGCAGATGGGATCTCCCCTGGCCAGGCGTAGTTGTAGGCCTCACAAACTGACTGTACTCTTCTGGCTACCTTGCTAGAAGCTGATGTAAGTAGCCCACGTCCCTGAGTTTACCGTGTGGTGCTCACCCGTATGGCCGGTGACTCGGGGCCTTCTAATGGCTTCTGCTCCACGATGGCGGTGCTGGTCCCACGCGTGTGACCGTGCCTTCGGGCTTCTGGGCCAGAGGACCTGAAATCCCCTGCCTGACGGATTCTGCTGCTGGGTAGAAGTTAGTCCCCACAGCCTCGGACTCCGGGTCCGGTAAAGAATCTTCTTAGTCAGGGCGAGCGCTGCAGCTGCCAGCCCCTGACTCCTTGGAACTCTGCTGTTTCCTATGCTGCTTCTTGTCTCCACTCTCCTTGTCTGACTAACCCTGCCTCAGCCCAGGGTTTATACAGGGGAAGTTCTTCCCCTCCCAAGACTGGGCAGGAGGTGTGGCATGCACAGGATCCCTGACCAAAGGACCTCCCACCTGCTCTCAGACATAACATTACATTACTGTGGAAAACCAGACCCCTGGGGTGCCACATTCCCCCCTAGTGAAATTTAGTACTCCGGGACTAAACATATTTTAGAAAAAAAACATAACAAGATATAACAACAATAATAGTACAATAAGAAGAAACACATAAAGGTGGTCACGGCATGTCCGTAACCGGGTGTAGTCTTTGAAGAAAAGCAAAGGTGTCCATTTCACCAACACAGGGAGACGTAACCAGGTAGGGGTCTGTCCTACCCCGAGTCCTTAACAGTCTCTAGTCCATCCTGGGTTACGCTCCAACTATATACAAGGATTCCCGGTAAATCCACCAAGGTTTCCTAAAAACAACTGGAAACACAAAATTATTCACAAGCAACAATACACAGAAAAACATAAATAAAACAATTTATACACTTTAAATTCTCCAGCGTGCGGGTAACTGGCCTCTAGTGGCCCGAGTGGACCTACGGAGCTGACTGTCTGGCCCTGAACTACAGGGTGTAGGAGCTGTCAAGGGTAAACTGGGCAGCTGTCTACCGGCTCTTTGTCTCACTAGGGGTACGGCAGGCTCACTATAAGCAGAGGGTTGATTCTCCTGTTCTGCTTGTGTGGAGTCTTCTGCCTCCTGGACCGGCTGTTCTTCCAGCTCTACCCGTTGCTCCGTAGGTTCTTGGGATGATGGTTGGAGGAAGGTGAGTACGGGTACCACAACTGCACCATTGACTTGAGTCCAAGACTGAGGGAAGTCCCCGAGCACGGTACTAACCATATCTTCCCTTTCTTCCACGGGTCGATGGTCTTCTTGTTCCTCTTCAGGGTTCCTCAGTTGTTCGGGACACTTCTTCAGGTGGTCCCGGGATACAATGGCTGTGGTTTCCCCTCCGTCTTTACTGATGGTACAGACCTTCGGGTTCTCGTGGCTTGAGGGCAGTACGGTGTACGGGTCCTCCTCCCACTGGTCATCCAACTTGTGGAGCCGTCTTTTCCTCTTCAAGACCTGCTCTCCGGGTACCAGGGGAACAGCGGGAGCATACTGGTTGTAAGTCTTCTCTTGTCTTTCCCTAGCCTGACAGAGACTTCGCTCCACGCTCTCTTGTACTCTCCGGTACTGCTGCTGCCTCTCTGTGTCCCAGTCTGTTTCTGGTGAAGTGTCCTCAGGTGTCAGGACTCCCATTTCCAGGTCAACAGGTAACTTACCAGGTCTCGCCCTCATTAGGTAAGCCGGGGTACAGTTGGTGGAACCTACCGGGATGTGGTTGTATAGGTCCACCAGATCGGGCAACTTCTCAGGCCACAGACTGCGTTCTTCCAGGGGCAATGTTTTTAGCAGATCCATTACCACCTGGTTCATTTTTTCACAAAGTCCATTAGTTTGCGGATGGTAGGGTGTCGTCCTTATCTTCCGGCAGCCATACAGATTGCAGAATTCCTGGAAGACCTCCGCTTCAAAGGCAGGTCCCTGGTCCGTCAGCACTTGGTCCGGGTACCCGTGTGGACGGCAGAAGTGCTGCTGGAAGGCTCTAGCTGCTGTTTGAGCCGTTAAGTCCTTGACGGGGACGACAACCAAGAACCGGGAGTAATGATCCACGATGGTTAACGCGTAGACGTAGCCACTTCTGCTTGGGGTCAGTTTTACATGATCCAAGGCTACCAGTTCCAACGGTTGCCGGGTGACGATGGACTGCAGGGGAGTCTTCTGGCTGGCCCGGTCCTTCCTTCTCAGATTGCACGGGCCACAGTCTCTGCACCACTTCTCGATGGTTCCCCTCATGCCTACCCAGTGGAACCGCTCGCGCAGCAGGAACTCCAGCTTTTTCCACCCGAAGTGTCCAGCTCCGTCGTGGTATGCCTCCATCACCATGGCTGCGTCTCTTCGTGGCACCACTACTTGCCAGAGTAGTTCATGCGTCCGGGAGTTGACCATTCTGCGGCACAACTTCCCCTTGTAAAGGAATAGTCGACTCTTCTCCGCCCATAGTTGTTTGGCTTCCTCCGGAGCGTCTGGTTCAAGTCGAGCCTCCGGCCGAGTCAGCATCTCCTTCACCAGTCGGACGGCAGGGTCGCTGTCTTGCGTTTCCGCCCAGTTGTAGTGGGGTAAGGGGTTCAACGTAGCAGCCTGTTTACCCCTTACCCGGTGGGAATACTGGATAGTCCCATGACGGTGGAACGCAGGGAGTTCAACTTCTTCCAGTCCCTCCGGATCTTCTCCTTCGTCCGGCAGGTTGGGCATCCTGGACAGGGCATCCGCGTTAGTATTGGAGCGTCCTGCCCGGTATTTGATTGTGAACTCGTAGTTGGACAGACGGGCCATCCACCTCTGCTCCAGGGCACCGAGTCTTGCCGTGTCCAGGTGTATCAACGGGTTGTTATCCGTGTATACGGTGAACCGGGAAGAAGCGAGGTAATGCCTAAAGCGCTCGGTGACTGCCCATACCACGGCCAGGAACTCTAGCTTAAATGAGCTGTAATTCTCGGGGTTCCTTTCGGTGGGTCGCAGTTTTCGGCTGGCATAAGAGATCACTCGTTCTCTCCCCTGCTGAATCTGGGATAGTACGGCTCCTAGCCCGATGTTACTGGCGTCGGTGTAGAGGATGAAGGGCTGGCTATAGTCTGGGTACGCCAAGATTTCATCCCCCGTGAGGGCCATCTTCAGCTGGCGGAAGGACTCTTCTTCTAGCTCTTCCCATTTGAAGGGCGGCTTCTGGTTCTTGGCCTTCCGGGACTGGCCTATCAGGAGGTCCTGCATAGGCGCTGCCTTTTTGGTGAAACCGGGAATAAACCTTCGGTAGTAGCCTACCAACCCTAGGAACTGCCGCACTTCTTTTACGCTGGAGGGGCTTGGCCATCCCTTAATTGCGGTGATCTTATCGGGGTCGGGAGCCACTCCGTCAGCGCTCACCACGTGTCCCAGGTATTGCACCTTTGGTTTCAGGAGGTGACACTTGGAGGGTTTCACCTTTAGGCCGTAACTCGCCAGAGCTTCGAACACCTCCGCCAGGTGTTTCAGGTGGTCCTCATAAGTTTTGGAGTATACGATGACATCGTCCAGGTACAACAGGACCGTCTCGAAGTTTCTGTGGCCCAGACAGCACTCCATTAATCGTTGGAAGGTTCCTGGGGCGTTGCAGAGTCCGAACGGCATGCAGGTGAACTCGCTAAGTCCCATCGGGGTGGTGAATGCGGTCTTCTCCCGGTCCGCCTCTGCTACAGGAACCTGCCAGTACCCGCTAGTGAGATCCAAGGTAGAGAAGAAGTTAGCAGATCTTAAAGCAGCCAATGACTCCTCTATCCTTGGTAAGGGGTACGCATCCTTGTGTGTGATACGGTTGATTTTCCGGTAATCTACACACATCCTCATGGTGTTGTCTTTCTTTTTGACTAAAACTAGTGGGGCTGCCCAGGGGCTACAGCTATCCCGGATTACCCCAGCCTCCTTCATGTCTCTAAGCATCCCCTTGGCGTGTTGGTAATGTGCAGGGGGTACGGGTCGATACCTCTCTTTTATGGGAGGATGATCTCCCGTGGGGATGCGGTGTTCTACCCCCTTGACTCGCCCGAAGTCTAACGGGTGTTTACTAAACACTCTCTCATACTCTTGAACCACCCGATAGACTCCTTGTTTCTGATGTGAGGGAGTGGAATCAGTACCCAAATGTAGTTGCTGACACCAGTCCTCCATGTCTTTCTTAGAGCCGTTACCTTCCTCCGGGTGAGATGGAGGCAAGGGTTCCACAGATTGTATAGAATTTTGATTAGTGGTATATAATTTGGCTAGCGTGGCATACCGGGGCAGGTACACTTCCCTCTCCCCGATATTTATTATGCGAATGGGCACCCTCCCATGGCGTACATTGACCACCCCCCGTGCTGTCAAAATGGTGGGCCTACTGTCTGAGTAAACTGGTTCTACCATTGCCTGGTAATCTCTTCCTCTCAGACCAATAGCTGCCCGGCACCAAATCATCATTTCACTTTTTGGGGGCATGGCAATAGGAAAAGGGTCACACATTCTTACGCTACCAATCTCACCGCCGGAGAGTTCCACTTGTTGCCGTTGCATCAGTGCCCGGATCTCTTTCTGGAGCACCCGCTGCTCGCCGGAGCTGGCGTTCTTGGCAACCTGCTGTAAAAGGAAAATCACCTCTGCAAGACAATTTTCAATTACGTTAGTTCCTAGAGTTATTTTTGGGTGACTCTCATGTTTATCAATATCTACAATGATCAGTCCCTGTGCGGCCAGTTCGACTCTACCGATTTTGAGGGCCACCTCCTTAAATCCGATCTGTGGCACGGGCTGGCCATTGCTGGCGATGATACTCAAGTCGTCGTCAGGGTAGTGGGTAATATCCGAGTCATTCCAGTACTGCTTGAAGAGCACGTACGGGATGGTGGTGACCTGTGACCCGGTATCCAGTAGGGCACTCATGGGAATGCCATCCAGTACCACAGGCAAGACTGGACGTCCTCCCACATATCTGTCGCGCCAGTTCGATGGGCCTGGTGATCTTTTTCCTGGGGGTTGGCCCTCTACCCCAGGTTGTGCCCGTTTAAAGAACAGTACCTTTCCATATGTCCGGGTTGATTGCAGCGGCGGCAGATGGGTCGTCCGTCCTCGCTGTATCGGTCACTGGGTCTTCCTCTGGCCGGTGGGGTCCTCCTTGGTCGACGCCACGGGATGTCCTCCGGTCCGGATGCCAGCTGGATCTTCCCTGGGGTGGAAACCTGTAAAGACTGCACAGTTCGGGTTAGCGCAGCAACGCTCTTAGCTAGCTCTTGGACCTGATGGTGTAGGTCTGGAGCCGGGTCATTGTCCAAAGCCTGCGCATCAGCTCCCACAGGCCCTGCTGACAAGGGCGCCGCCTCCTGGTAGTAAGTGGTAGTGGGGCGTCTGTGGGTCACAACGCCACCTGGTGCCGGTTCTCGGAGCACCCGGATGGCTCTGTCCTTGAACTGTGCAAAGTCCAGATGGGGATCCTGTAAGGCCATTGCCCGCAACTGGGTTCGGTGGGCATTGCAATATAAACCCTCTATAAATTGTTCAGTCAACAGCCTGTCCTCGTTTCCCACCCCATCAGGGTCGGTCTGCTTTATGGCCCTCAGGGCCTCTTGTAGGTTTAGTGCATAGTCCCTTATACTCTCATGCGCTCGCTGCTTGCACCCGTAGAATCTAAGCTTAATCTCGGCTGAGGTGCGGGTATCAAAGGTGTCCTTCAGCCGGGTTAGTATCCCTGCGACAGTCTTCCTCCCAGGTGGCCAGGATTTTACTTCCCTTTTGGCTGCCCCGGTTAGTTGGGCCACCAGGATGCTCACTTTTTGCTCTTCTGTGAGGGGGTACACCTGGAAGAGGCTATCCAGCTTTTCTCTAAAGTCATGCAGGGTATGTGACTCCCCTGAGTACTGGGGTAGCCAAGCTGCTCCCGGGATATAGGGCATGGTGAAGGGCATAACTGCAGCAGCGGTAGCGCTGGCGGGGGTTGGGGCAGTGAAGCTCTCCTCCGTATCCGACATCTTCCTCCCCCCTAGTGGACCGTGGCCTACCTTGCGATGATCCTCTTCCGTAGGCCGCGGCTCCGCAGTGGATCGTCAGGGTTGAGGACCTTCCGTCGCGCTTCTGTGACGTCGGCGTCTGCTGGGCTCCTTCCAGGACCTTACGCAACGTCCGGACGTGAGGCGGGGCTTCAGTTCTCGCGCGCTTTCGGAGTCCACGCCCCTCTTCTTCCCGCGCGGCGTCCCCAAGATGGCGTCCAACGGCGGGAAAACTCCACGGATGGCGGGAAGAAGGCCGAAGATGGCGCCGGATGGCGGGAAACTTCACCGATGGCGGGAAGAAGGTAGAAGATGGCGCCGGATGGCGGGAAACCTCCACGGATAGCGGGAATCTTCACCACTGGTAAGTTTGAACAGTCTTTGCTTTTCAGGCACGCAGTACCCGGTGGTTGCGGGCACGAAATCCTGCCGACTACGCCAAAGTTGACGCGCCCCTGGGCCTGTGTCGCGCTGCGTTGCGCATGCGGGAGCCTACCCGGAGCCGGATCAGTGGAGGGTTGTAGTCTCGTGGCGGTGACCCGGTCCGTGCCCAGGGAGTCAAACTAGACGGCAGTCTATTAGTAGTAAATAGTTGATGACTACGCCACCCGTTGAGTGCAGCCAGGGAGCTGCTGCTGCAGGGCAGACCGCTGAGGCCGGTGGTAGGATTGTGCAGCGTGATAGTATAACCCCCAACGGGAGGGGTATGGCCTCAGGGCAGCCGACGTGGATGATGGGGGTAGCAGGAACCACTCAGAGACGGTACGGTGTAGTTCAGGGTCTTTACTGGTAACAACGATAGACCCTCCCGAAGTACTTGCTAGCAAACGGGGCCTGGTCAGTCTTTGAGCAGATGGGATCTCCCCTGGCCAGGCGTAGTTGTAGGCCTCACAAACTGACTGTACTCTTCTGGCTACCTTGCTAGAAGCTGATGTAAGTAGCCCACGTCCCTGAGTGTACCGTGTGGTGCTCACCCGTATGGCCGGTGACTCGGGGCCTTCTAATGGCTTCCGCTCCACGATGGCGGTGCTGGTCCCACGCGTGTGACCGTGCCTTCGGGCTTCTGGGCCAGAGGACCTGAAATCCCCTGCCTGACGGATTCTGCTGCTGGGTAGAAGTTAGTCCCCACAGCCTCGGACTCCGGGTCCGGTAAAGAATCTTCTTAGTCAGGGCGAGCGCTGCAGCTGCCAGCCCCTGACTCCTTGGAACTCTGCTGTTTCCTATGCTGCTTCTTGTCTCCACTCTCCTTGTCTGACTAACCCTGCCTCAGCCCAGGGTTTATACAGGGGAAGTTCTTCCCCTCCCAAGACTGGGCAGGAGGTGTGGCATGCACAGGATCCCTGACCAAAGGACCTCCCACCTGCTCTCAGACATAACATTACATTACTGTGGAAAACCAGACCCCTGGGGTGCCACATTCCCCCCTAGTGAAATTTAGTACTCCGGGACTAAACATATTTTAGAAAAAAAACATAACAAGATATAACAACAATAATAGTACAATAAGAAGAAACACATAAAGGTGGTCACGGCATGTCCGTAACCGGGTGTAGTCTTTGAAGAAAAGCAAAGGTGTCCATTTCACCAACACAGGGAGACGTAACCAGGTAGGGGTCTGTCCTACCCCGAGTCCTTAACAGTCTCTAGTCCATCCTGGGTTACGCTCCAACTATATACAAGGATTCCCGGTAAATCCACCAAGGTTTCCTAAAAACAACTGGAAACACAAAATTATTCACAAGCAACAATACACAGAAAAACATAAATAAAACAATTTATACACTTTAAATTCTCCAGCGTGCGGGTAACTGGCCTCTAGTGGCCCGAGTGGACCTACGGAGCTGACTGTCTGGCCCTGAACTACAGGGTGTAGGAGCTGTCAAGGGTAAACTGGGCAGCTGTCTACCGGCTCTTTGTCTCACTAGGGGTACGGCAGGCTCACTATAAGCAGAGGGTTGATTCTCCTGTTCTGCTTGTGTGGAGTCTTCTGCCTCCTGGACCGGCTGTTCTTCCAGCTCTACCCGTTGCTCCGTAGGTTCTTGGGATGATGGTTGGAGGAAGGTGAGTACGGGTACCACAACTGCACCATTGACTTGAGTCCAAGACTGAGGGAAGTCCCCGAGCACGGTACTAACCATATCTTCCCTTTCTTCCACGGGTCGATGGTCTTCTTGTTCCTCTTCAGGGTTCCTCAGTTGTTCGGGACACTTCTTCAGGTGGTCCCGGGATACAATGGCTGTGGTTTCCCCTCCGTCTTTACTGATGGTACAGACCTTCGGGTTCTCGTGGCTTGAGGGCAGTACGGTGTACGGGTCCTCCTCCCACTGGTCATCCAACTTGTGGAGCCGTCTTTTCCTCTTCAAGACCTGCTCTCCGGGTACCAGGGGAACAGCGGGAGCATACTGGTTGTAAGTCTTCTCTTGTCTTTCCCTAGCCTGACAGAGACTTCGCTCCACGCTCTCTTGTACTCTCCGGTACTGCTGCTGCCTCTCTGTGTCCCAGTCTGTTTCTGGTGAAGTGTCCTCAGGTGTCAGGACTCCCATTTCCAGGTCAACAGGTAACTTACCAGGTCTCGCCCTCATTAGGTAAGCCGGGGTACAGTTGGTGGAACCTACCGGGATGTGGTTGTATAGGTCCACCAGATCGGGCAACTTCTCAGGCCACAGACTGCGTTCTTCCAGGGGCAATGTTTTTAGCAGATCCATTACCACCTGGTTCATTTTTTCACAAAGTCCATTAGTTTGCGGATGGTAGGGTGTCGTCCTTATCTTCCGGCAGCCATACAGATTGCAGAATTCCTGGAAGACCTCCGCTTCAAAGGCAGGTCCCTGGTCCGTCAGCACTTGGTCCGGGTACCCGTGTGGACGGCAGAAGTGCTGCTGGAAGGCTCTAGCTGCTGTTTGAGCCGTTAAGTCCTTGACGGGGACGACAACCAAGAACCGGGAGTAATGATCCACGATGGTTAACGCGTAGACGTAGCCACTTCTGCTTGGGGTCAGTTTTACATGATCCAAGGCTACCAGTTCCAACGGTTGCCGGGTGACGATGGACTGCAGGGGAGTCTTCTGGCTGGCCCGGTCCTTCCTTCTCAGATTGCACGGGCCACAGTCTCTGCACCACTTCTCGATGGTTCCCCTCATGCCTACCCAGTGGAACCGCTCGCGCAGCAGGAACTCCAGCTTTTTCCACCCGAAGTGTCCAGCTCCGTCGTGGTATGCCTCCATCACCATGGCTGCGTCTCTTCGTGGCACCACTACTTGCCAGAGTAGTTCATGCGTCCGGGAGTTGACCATTCTGCGGCACAACTTCCCCTTGTAAAGGAATAGTCGACTCTTCTCCGCCCATAGTTGTTTGGCTTCCTCCGGAGCGTCTGGTTCAAGTCGAGCCTCCGGCCGAGTCAGCATCTCCTTCACCAGTCGGACGGCAGGGTCGCTGTCTTGCGTTTCCGCCCAGTTGTAGTGGGGTAAGGGGTTCAACGTAGCAGCCTGTTTACCCCTTACCCGGTGGGAATACTGGATAGTCCCATGACGGTGGAACGCAGGGAGTTCAACTTCTTCCAGTCCCTCCGGATCTTCTCCTTCGTCCGGCAGGTTGGGCATCCTGGACAGGGCATCCGCGTTAGTATTGGAGCGTCCTGCCCGGTATTTGATTGTGAACTCGTAGTTGGACAGACGGGCCATCCACCTCTGCTCCAGGGCACCGAGTCTTGCCGTGTCCAGGTGTATCAACGGGTTGTTATCCGTGTATACGGTGAACCGGGAAGAAGCGAGGTAATGCCTAAAGCGCTCGGTGACTGCCCATACCACGGCCAGGAACTCTAGCTTAAATGAGCTGTAATTCTCGGGGTTCCTTTCGGTGGGTCGCAGTTTTCGGCTGGCATAAGAGATCACTCGTTCTCTCCCCTGCTGAATCTGGGATAGTACGGCTCCTAGCCCGATGTTACTGGCGTCGGTGTAGAGGATGAAGGGCTGGCTATAGTCTGGGTACGCCAAGATTTCATCCCCCGTGAGGGCCATCTTCAGCTGGCGGAAGGACTCTTCTTCTAGCTCTTCCCATTTGAAGGGCGGCTTCTGGTTCTTGGCCTTCCGGGACTGGCCTATCAGGAGGTCCTGCATAGGCGCTGCCTTTTTGGTGAAACCGGGAATAAACCTTCGGTAGTAGCCTACCAACCCTAGGAACTGCCGCACTTCTTTTACGCTGGAGGGGCTTGGCCATCCCTTAATTGCGGTGATCTTATCGGGGTCGGGAGCCACTCCGTCAGCGCTCACCACGTGTCCCAGGTATTGCACCTTTGGTTTCAGGAGGTGACACTTGGAGGGTTTCACCTTTAGGCCGTAACTCGCCAGAGCTTCGAACACCTCCGCCAGGTGTTTCAGGTGGTCCTCATAAGTTTTGGAGTATACGATGACATCGTCCAGGTACAACAGGACCGTCTCGAAGTTTCTGTGGCCCAGACAGCACTCCATTAATCGTTGGAAGGTTCCTGGGGCGTTGCAGAGTCCGAACGGCATGCAGGTGAACTCGCTAAGTCCCATCGGGGTGGTGAATGCGGTCTTCTCCCGGTCCGCCTCTGCTACAGGAACCTGCCAGTACCCGCTAGTGAGATCCAAGGTAGAGAAGAAGTTAGCAGATCTTAAAGCAGCCAATGACTCCTCTATCCTTGGTAAGGGGTACGCATCCTTGTGTGTGATACGGTTGATTTTCCGGTAATCTACACACATCCTCATGGTGTTGTCTTTCTTTTTGACTAAAACTAGTGGGGCTGCCCAGGGGCTACAGCTATCCCGGATTACCCCAGCCTCCTTCATGTCTCTAAGCATCCCCTTGGCGTGTTGGTAATGTGCAGGGGGTACGGGTCGATACCTCTCTTTTATGGGAGGATGATCTCCCGTGGGGATGCGGTGTTCTACCCCCTTGACTCGCCCGAAGTCTAACGGGTGTTTACTAAACACTCTCTCATACTCTTGAACCACCCGATAGACTCCTTGTTTCTGATGTGAGGGAGTGGAATCAGTACCCAAATGTAGTTGCTGACACCAGTCCTCCATGTCTTTCTTAGAGCCGTTACCTTCCTCCGGGTGAGATGGAGGCAAGGGTTCCACAGATTGTATAGAATTTTGATTAGTGGTATATAATTTGGCTAGCGTGGCATACCGGGGCAGGTACACTTCCCTCTCCCCGATATTTATTATGCGAATGGGCACCCTCCCATGGCGTACATTGACCACCCCCCGTGCTGTCAAAATGGTGGGCCTACTGTCTGAGTAAACTGGTTCTACCATTGCCTGGTAATCTCTTCCTCTCAGACCAATAGCTGCCCGGCACCAAATCATCATTTCACTTTTTGGGGGCATGGCAATAGGAAAAGGGTCACACATTCTTACGCTACCAATCTCACCGCCGGAGAGTTCCACTTGTTGCCGTTGCATCAGTGCCCGGATCTCTTTCTGGAGCACCCGCTGCTCGCCGGAGCTGGCGTTCTTGGCAACCTGCTGTAAAAGGAAAATCACCTCTGCAAGACAATTTTCAATTACGTTAGTTCCTAGAGTTATTTTTGGGTGACTCTCATGTTTATCAATATCTACAATGATCAGTCCCTGTGCGGCCAGTTCGACTCTACCGATTTTGAGGGCCACCTCCTTAAATCCGATCTGTGGCACGGGCTGGCCATTGCTGGCGATGATACTCAAGTCGTCGTCAGGGTAGTGGGTAATATCCGAGTCATTCCAGTACTGCTTGAAGAGCACGTACGGGATGGTGGTGACCTGTGACCCGGTATCCAGTAGGGCACTCATGGGAATGCCATCCAGTACCACAGGCAAGACTGGACGTCCTCCCACATATCTGTCGCGCCAGTTCGATGGGCCTGGTGATCTTTTTCCTGGGGGTTGGCCCTCTACCCCAGGTTGTGCCCGTTTAAAGAACAGTACCTTTCCATATGTCCGGGTTGATTGCAGCGGCGGCAGATGGGTCGTCCGTCCTCGCTGTATCGGTCACTGGGTCTTCCTCTGGCCGGTGGGGTCCTCCTTGGTCGACGCCACGGGATGTCCTCCGGTCCGGATGCCAGCTGGATCTTCCCTGGGGTGGAAACCTGTAAAGACTGCACAGTTCGGGTTAGCGCAGCAACGCTCTTAGCTAGCTCTTGGACCTGATGGTGTAGGTCTGGAGCCGGGTCATTGTCCAAAGCCTGCGCATCAGCTCCCACAGGCCCTGCTGACAAGGGCGCCGCCTCCTGGTAGTAAGTGGTAGTGGGGCGTCTGTGGGTCACAACGCCACCTGGTGCCGGTTCTCGGAGCACCCGGATGGCTCTGTCCTTGAACTGTGCAAAGTCCAGATGGGGATCCTGTAAGGCCATTGCCCGCAACTGGGTTCGGTGGGCATTGCAATATAAACCCTCTATAAATTGTTCAGTCAACAGCCTGTCCTCGTTTCCCACCCCATCAGGGTCGGTCTGCTTTATGGCCCTCAGGGCCTCTTGTAGGTTTAGTGCATAGTCCCTTATACTCTCATGCGCTCGCTGCTTGCACCCGTAGAATCTAAGCTTAATCTCGGCTGAGGTGCGGGTATCAAAGGTGTCCTTCAGCCGGGTTAGTATCCCTGCGACAGTCTTCCTCCCAGGTGGCCAGGATTTTACTTCCCTTTTGGCTGCCCCGGTTAGTTGGGCCACCAGGATGCTCACTTTTTGCTCTTCTGTGAGGGGGTACACCTGGAAGAGGCTATCCAGCTTTTCTCTAAAGTCATGCAGGGTATGTGACTCCCCTGAGTACTGGGGTAGCCAAGCTGCTCCCGGGATATAGGGCATGGTGAAGGGCATAACTGCAGCAGCGGTAGCGCTGGCGGGGGTTGGGGCAGTGAAGCTCTCCTCCGTATCCGACATCTTCCTCCCCCCTAGTGGACCGTGGCCTACCTTGCGATGATCCTCTTCCGTAGGCCGCGGCTCCGCAGTGGATCGTCAGGGTTGAGGACCTTCCGTCGCGCTTCTGTGACGTCGGCGTCTGCTGGGCTCCTTCCAGGACCTTACGCAACGTCCGGACGTGAGGCGGGGCTTCAGTTCTCGCGCGCTTTCGGAGTCCACGCCCCTCTTCTTCCCGCGCGGCGTCCCCAAGATGGCGTCCAACGGCGGGAAAACTCCACGGATGGCGGGAAGAAGGCCGAAGATGGCGCCGGATGGCGGGAAACTTCACCGATGGCGGGAAGAAGGTAGAAGATGGCGCCGGATGGCGGGAAACCTCCACGGATAGCGGGAATCTTCACCACTGGTAAGTTTGAACAGTCTTTGCTTTTCAGGCACGCAGTACCCGGTGGTTGCGGGCACGAAATCCTGCCGACTACGCCAAAGTTGACGCGCCCCTGGGCCTGTGTCGCGCTGCGTTGCGCATGCGGGAGCCTACCCGGAGCCGGATCAGTGGAGGGTTGTAGTCTCGTGGTGGTGACCCGGTCCGTGCCCAGGGAGTCAAACTAGACGGCAGTCTATTAGTAGTAAATAGTTGATGACTACGCCACCCGTTGAGTGCAGCCAGGGAGCTGCTGCTGCAGGGCAGACCGCTGAGGCCGGTGGTAGGATTGTGCAGCGTGATAGTATAACCCCCAACGGGAGGGGTATGGCCTCAGGGCAGCCGACGTGGATGATGGGGGTAGCAGGAACCACTCAGAGACGGTACGGTGTAGTTCAGGGTCTTTACTGGTAACAACGATAGACCCTCCCGGAGTACTTGCTAGCAAACGGGGCCTGGTCAGTCTTTGAGCAGATGGGATCTCCCCTGGCCAGGCGTAGTTGTAGGCCTCACAAACTGACTGTACTCTTCTGGCTACCTTGCTAGAAGCTGATGTAAGTAGCCCACGTCCCTGAGTGTACCGTGTGGTGCTCACCCGTATGGCCGGTGACTCGGGGCCTTCTAATGGCTTCCGCTCCACGATGGCGGTGCTGGTCCCACGCGTGTGACCGTGCCTTCGGGCTTCTGGGCCAGAGGACCTGAAATCCCCTGCCTGACGGATTCTGCTGCTGGGTAGAAGTTAGTCCCCACAGCCTCGGACTCCGGGTCCGGTAAAGAATCTTCTTAGTCAGGGCGAGCGCTGCAGCTGCCAGCCCCTGACTCCTTGGAACTCTGCTGTTTCCTATGCTGCTTCTTGTCTCCACTCTCCTTGTCTGACTAACCCTGCCTCAGCCCCGGGTTTATACAGGGGAAGTTCTTCCCCTCCCAAGACTGGGCAGGAGGTGTGGCATGCACAGGATCCCTGACCAAAGGACCTCCCACCTGCTCTCAGACATAACATTACATTACTGTGGAAAACCAGACCCCTGGGGTGCCACATATGCATTACAGCTATTTAGTTACACAGCAAATATGTAATTCTACATTGAAAGCTCAGGCCAGAAGTGGCATGCTGGGTCATTTAATAAGGGTCTGTGTTATTGAAGCAAATTGTTTCCATTAAAATTGTACTAAGTATTATTTTTAAGTCAAAGTAAAATGTATAATACAAAAGCGTCAACATGATCTTTATCAAACATTCACTGTGAAAAATAATAATGTGACATAAGAAAAAAATATGAAGAACTTCCAATATACATCTAAGACAAAATGTATAATCTAGAATATAGTGAATAAGCGAATACTATTGAGAAGCGAATATCAAGTATAAGCAAATAATCCTCATTAGGGTTTAGCAAAAAATTACAAAAACATGCTAATATGCCGAGACACTAGCAATGACTAATCTAGAATTCAGCAGAAAGAACAATCTGTGTGCACCAAATATGGAATTAAATTACAAATAACTCCAGTCCATATATTGATAATACAATTTATCACAGGAAAATAGTTATATGTGAAAAAAGTATGTAGTATAGTGTAAAAAATATAACCCACCAATATTATTACTATTGGCAAATAAAATCCTTGTGTCCGGTCTAGGAGGGCTGTATTTCCCTATTTACACTAATAAAAAGCGCGATCATTGCCTTGTCATTTCCTATAGTATTAACACCAGAATGAGTATCCACAGCGGCATCTCAAGTTCAGACTTACACTATTTTTGATCGACTAGAAGCCAAGGGCATGTTCACATGTTGCATTTTTGCCGTATTTTCAAAAGTTATTTCCGCACGTTCTTTGCATGAAAAAACGCAGTGTTTTAATGTACTAGCAAAGTCAATGAGATTTATGGAATCTCATGTACATTCTGCTTATTTTTTCCTTGCAGATTTGAAGAAGTTTCATATCTTCTGCATGTCAATTCTTGAAGCGTTTTTGCACATATTTTAGGCAGCATTTTACCCGCCAACACTCTAGTATTTCTTTTCCTCTACAAATAATAACCGTGTGCACATCCCCTAAATGCTGCAAAACAGCGTCAGAAGGAAAATGGTGGCAAAGAGCGTTCTGCAAAACAGCAAACTCACACATGTGGGTTTTCTAAGAAGCCATTATAGTAACTAGAAATTATTCTTTAGAAACCTATAGTTGTCATTACGTGTAAATATTACTATCGAGATTGCTGCAAAGTATATTCAAGTCTTAACCTGAAAATGTGAAAAAGATCTGGATATTTGAGTCTTTCTATAGGAAAAAAGGCAGCAGAAAAGCTAAAATAAACCTCTATCTGTGAGCTTGGCCTAATACTATGTGATATGATGAGAATAAAATAGAAAAACACCAATATCTGATAACTCATATATATGACTGCTTATGGTCAATTCCTATCACATGACCAGTGAGCACATTGGAATGTTGCCGGTTGGCAGTTGGAGAGTTGCGGTTGGCTTGCATGCGGATGAGGAGGAGCTGCCTTCAGCAAAGCGACATTATGGAGATTAAAGAGGAGGACTTTAGGATGAGAGGGAAGAAAAGGAGAAGAAATGTTTTGGACTCATCGGATGATGAGAAGCCGTCCATCAAGAAGAGCCATAGGAGAGGAGAGAAGAGAAATGGCTCAGAGTTGGAGATCGTCTCTCAGAAGATTGATCACCAAGGCCAGAAAGAAGAACAGGAATGTCATCAGGAGGTCCTAGCTAGAAGAAGTGGAGCCAAGAGGAGAAGACAAATCTTTGGCTCATCACATGAAAGCTCTTCAATCAAGAAAGAAGAAGAAGGGCAGAAGACCACCAAGGGCACAGGTAATACTATACATCAGCTTACCACAGGGAGCACCATGACATGTAGCTTCTCATGCCCACACTTACAGATCAGGGCAATGTTGTCACTTTACACAAGTTACACATCTTTTAAATCTGACAGGTGGAGGATGTGATACATGAGCAAGATCTGAAGCTGGAGGGTTGTAGAACTGTTCCCCAGTCCATTTATATATATGTATATATTCAGTACTTTGTTAAACCCCTACATGATCAGGCCATTTTTCCCCATTCTTGCCAAGGCACATTTTTTTCTTATTTTCATACATATGGTTTAAAAAACTGTAAAAAATTGTAATGTTTGGATATTTAAATATTTTTTTGTGAAACATCGAGTCTAAATTTTACAATATTTTAATATTATTTTATTTTTTTTCTGGTAATATCTGTAGTAAATAAAGGATTTCTGTGCTTGTGTTATTTTTATATATTAGTTACATGGTTTTTTGTTAGGGATGGGGCTTGTAAATGCAATTTGGATAGTCATTGTTTTTTTATTTATTTTTTCCTGGTTTTTTTGCTCTTTATTTCAATGATTTTACACAGGGGTTGTCTTAACTTTTGAAACATTTGATTTTTTTCTTGCTTGAATGGATAAAAAAAATTGCAATATGGTTTCATTAAAATAAAATTGAGTCGTTTGCCTCCTATAGTCTTTGTGTTGCGCTGTCTATTGCTGGCTGCAGAATTAGTTAATGAGGTTGACCATTTTATCTTTACTTTAACAGATGTGTTGGGGACATGATTTTGTGGCATTTACTATGATATACTGTAGGTATGTCAGATTCTCCTCCTGCTCTTGTTACTGCAGCTTTCCTTACAGACTGCCCAGCTCTCTAGTCTATAATATGGCTGCTGGTGGAGGAGCAGTGACCAGACCTGTCCGTCAGTCTACTTCACTATAAAAGCATCTTTCTCATGGGAGGTTCTCAATAGGACAAGGCTGATGGAGTGGTCTGGAAGCCTGTGCTAGCATTTCTTCTGCGGTGTTGCTATCAGTGTGTCAAGAGTGGGAGAAGAGGGTTGCATTGACAATCCAACACAATGGGCAGCACTTTGAACACATTTTATAAGTGGTCATAAACTTGTAAAAAACTCATGAAAGAATAAAGTTACGTTAAAACCAAGCACACCATTGTTTTTCTTATGAAATTGTCAATAAGTTTGATGTGTCACATGACCCTCTTCCCATTGAAAAAAATAAAGTTAGATTCAAAATGGCCGACTTCAAAATGGCCACCATGGTCACCATCCATCTGGAAACGTTTTCCCCCTCCCATATACTAATGTGCCACAAACAGGAAGTTGATGTCACCAACCATTCCCATTTAATTTAGGTGAATCCATATAAATGGCCCACCCTGTGTATACATATATGTATATATATATATATATATATATATATATATATATATATACAGTATATTTATTTTTATATATATATATATATATATATATATATAGAAAGAAAGAATATCAAGAGGCAGCACTCCAAAAATATTATAGAAAAATGGACTTTAATGAGCCCAAAGGCAACGTTTCGGTTCACAGAACCTTTCTCAAGCAGAGTTCAAGTGCATATAGTGCAATATATATAGTTACAAACAGTGATTCCATAATTATAATTAATTGATACAAAACCATGATTACATAAGAAAAGTGCAGTAGTGCATATCACAAAATATTATTCAGTTACATACATAGTGATAAAATTTTAGACAGATATATTATTATCATCAATTACAGTATCCATAACTCTCATAAAGTGATAAGTGCTTTGATTAGTATTTATCAGTGCCAGGTGTACATTATAAATCATAATATATTTGAGGTTGCGACTCACACTGCAGCAATCATGCATGACCACGTTTCTTACTTCCTCCACGCTGTCCTCGGCGTCTCAAAATCCCATCTGCGCATGTCTCCTAGGAAATCCCCATTATCTCGTCACATGATCGGGGCAAACCTGGTCCGCCCGCTTCGTGACGTCACCGGGCATGCGCATTACACTTCTAATGCTACGATCGCCATCTTTTAAATTGGCAAGCCCCACCAAAAGCTTTTCTTCAAATGTAAACAACGTATGTGCTTTAATGATTTCTCTTATCCCCTATTTATAATAAAAGCGCACTATTTCTCATTATTAGGGACAACATTCTGTTAGCAGTTTCCCAATATATTTGCATTGCAATGACAGTATTCAAATAGTGATTCCTGTGTCCATAAATGAACTGAGGGATAATATTTATTACATAACCCAAACACCCTTCCATGGAATTCCCTATTCCTAGGTTCATCCATGGAGTGAGATTAATAGGCCAGAGGAGGAACCTTCAACAGGTCTCCACCTCCTTCCCAATCTCAGGTGTTTAATTGGGAATACATTACAATCCAATTCCCTCCATAAGTAGGAATACCATTTCATTATGTAAAAATATATATTTATAACTTTATATATATATATATATATATATATATATATATATATATATATACATACAGTTAAGTGTCTATAAAGAAGGAATAATCAACAAGTGTTATTAAAGCATGATTCGTCCCAAGGGAGGCAGAGAAAAATCAATAAATACGTTCAATTGATTCATTAACATACTTACTGCATCCCATGCACAAAGGTTAATGATACATTAAATTAGGGATAAGACATAGAGCAACTGGAAAAGAATGTATCAGAGTCCAGATCACAAGTAAAGCATATAAAGTACGAGTGCACAGCAGGAACTAATTATACAGTACAAGTTGCTAATATCCAAATAAGGAGAAGAATCATGCCTATGACACAGATGTCACAACATAAGTATATCTTCTAGTGAGAGTAATACACAGTGACACATATAGAAAGTTATGGTCCCACATAAAATGAGAGTACAGCCTAGTTACAACCTGTGGATGGCATGAAAGCGGCCCTGACGCGCGTTTCAAGTCCTGCTTCTCCAGGGGGCGATTGTGTATGGGTGACAGGCAGGGGGGTATATATATCCAAAGTATTTTGGCACGTGTAGCGGGGGTACAGCGGCGCTTCCAGTGGCGGAAGCCAGCGCCGGAAGCAAGGGAGTCAGTGTCCAACGCAGCAGGTGCCCGCCTCCCGCTGACACATCAGTAAGGAGTCCCCGAAGTGCCGCGTCATAGGGACACGTATCCATGGCAACCAGGTGCTTCTTGCCGGCTGGCAGAATGTGCACAATCATCAGGATGCCAAGAGATGCAGACATACTTAGAGGGAGAGAAAGAAATTGCGGAGAACATTACCAGCCCATACCTGGTGTAAGTTAATCATGACTTTCTATGTATATATATATACTAGCTATTGAAGCCGTTCTATGCCCGGGTGGCGAGCATTTTTATTGGTATATGGTCTCCCATGCTGGTATGTGTGGTATGTGCTGCCCCCCTCCTGGTATTTGTGCTGCCCCCATCCTGTCCGCACCATCCTATCCTGGCATGCATTGCACTCCTCATCCCTATCCTGGTATGCATGGCCCCTCATCCGAATCCCGGTATGCGTGGCACCCCTCATCCACAATCCCGGCATGCGTGGCACCCCTCATTCCCAATCCCGGTATGCGTGGCAACCCTCATCCCCAATCCCGGTATGCATGGCACCCCTCATCCCCAATCTCGGTATGCGTGGCACCCCTCATCCCCAATCCCGGTATGCGTGGCACCCCTCATCCCCAATCCCGATATGCGTGGCACCCCTCATCCCCAATCCCGGTATGCGTGGCTCCCCTCATCCTCAATCCTAGTATGCGTGGTACTCCTCACCCCACAATCCTAGTATATGCATGGTCCCCTCACCCCACAATCCTGGTATATGCATGGTCCCCTCACCCCACAATCCTGATATGTGTGGCCCCCTCATCCCTTTCACACTGTACACATATACAAAAAAAAATTAACAGTTATACTCACCTTTGTTCTCTGTGCTCCAGCGCTGCTGCGTCCTCTTCTGCCGGAGGCCGGGGGCGGAGACCGGCGCCGGAGCACCGCGCTGTCCGGCGCCATTTTGCTGAAGACACACTGTAAATGTGTCTTCAGTAAAATGGCGAAGGATAGCGCTATGTGCACGCGCCGATCCGACGCCTCACTCCTGCCCCCGGTCTCCGGCCAGAAGAGAGGTGCCGTGGCAACGCTCCTCCTGGTCAGGTAAGTATGCAAGTATGGCGCCGGAGAACGCGGTATGTGTTCAGTGTCTACGCATACCGCGATCTCCGGCGCCATACACCTCCTCTTACCTGTAACGGCTGGATGCATGATTCTGTCTGAAGCCAGACTGTGCGTCGCGCATGCGCAGTCTATCGAGGCTTCAGACAGAGGGATGCATCCCCGGTTATATTATATATATATATATATATATATATATATATATATATATATATATACAGGGTGGTCCGAAAGTAGGTGGACAGAAAGTGTAATAAGGTTATGAAGGGGGAGATTTATCAAACATGGTGTAAAGTAAAACTGGCTCAGTTGCCCTTAGCAACCTATCAGATTCCACTTTTCATTCCTCACAGACTCTTTGAAAAAAAAAGTCTATTTTCAACAAGTTGGGGCCCCTCCACATTATTCAAGAGTAATCCGCGAGTATCCTGATGAAACATTTCCTAATAAATGGATTGGCCGAAGAGGCCCACTTGATTGGCCGGTACGTTCACCAGACTTGACCCCAATGGATTTTTTCTTTTGGGGAGTACTCAAGGACAAAGTTTATAGTCGAAAACCAAAAAGTGTCAGTGACTTGAAAAATGACATAAGAGATGCACTTCAAGAAATTAATACCCAAAGAGACTTGTGCAAAAAAGTTTGTTGAAGCGCAAGAGGCGACTTCAAAGCTGTGCAAATTGTAATGGAAAACAGTTTGAGCCCTTGCGTTGATAACATTTAAGGGCTTTTGTGTTATTGTTCAGAATAAAATGTAATTGTCAATGTTATGCTTGTGTTAGTAAATATAATTTTATATATAAATCAAAATAAATGTTATTATTTTCTGTCCACCTACTTTTGGACCACTATATATATATATATATATATATATATATATATATATATATATATATATATATATATAAATACACAAAGATACAAAGATGTAGATAAAAGAGGGAAAATAATATATGAAAACACACAATCAGGAATAGACATCATATTGTGAGAATTATGTACAACATATGTGTATAAAGTATAATGTCCACCAAGTAATACCCAAAGTATCATTATTAAATATAAAGGAGTATATATAGAGAGAGTCATGAGACAATATAATATAATATGTACTCAATATGGTACAGAGAATATGGGAATACCATGAGTATCAACAGAACAAAGTTATAAATTGTGCATAAATGTGCAAAACTAATGGTGGTAAAAAAGAGGGGAGGGAAGGGAAAGGGAAAAGGAAGAAAAAATGAAGATGTGACAAGTGAATGAAAACATGGAAACAATAATAAACAGAGAGTGCACGAATTGTGTGAATATTTTTTATTATTATTTCGTGACCAAGCCCATGTGGTGCAGATGTCGGATGCATCCAATGGCAACCAGAATCACAGCAACGTGAAAAACCACATATGTTACGTGAAAGTGTTACACTAGTGAGTAGTGATGAGCGAGCACGTTCGTTACTCGAGATTTATGAGCATGCTCGGGTGTTTTCCGAGCATCTTCAGTGTACTTGAATATCATGTTTGAGTCACTGTGTGTGCATGATTTGCGACTGTTTGACAGCTTTAACACATGTGAGGAATGCCTGTTTGTTAGGCTTTCCTCACATGTATTAAAGCTGTCAGTCGCAAATCATGCACACACAATAACTCAAACATAACACCTCAGCACGCTGAAGATACTGGGCGAGCACCCGAGCATGCTCGCTGAAAGGGTTAACAAACCACGCTCGCCCATCACTACAAGTGAGACCAATCACAGGTAAAATAAATATAATAAATAACAATAGTATGAAGAGATAGTTAATGTCACAATACAAATGTATGTGTGCCCTTCACATACGAGTGAGCATAGACATGTGTTATATAGTAACATAGCTACTGACATCAGTATAATGGAAAATGTACAATAAAAAAATCAGAAAATTATAAGCCACAATGGGCAAGAGGAATCGAAAAAATAAAATAAAAAATATACAAGTGATAGGAATACTGACGTGTCAGTGTGACACAGGAAGTGCATCTTAAAGTGCCCTTTTTTGTGCATCCAAAATCACAGATTTAAAGCAACAATAAACAAAGAGTAAAAGCCGATGAATAACAATAGTGAGTAAAATGTTTTATAAAAAATGCTTATAGCGGATGGAATCAATCAGTGGCACACCGCACAGGAAATAGACAGGTCCGAAAAAGAGAGAGCAGCAGGGCGGGATGCTGCTGAAAGGTGAGTACATATCCATAAAAAGGGAGACGCGTGGAGCGCTGGCCCGCAAGGACGATCAGGCACCCGGTCCCCGAGGGGGGCAGAAAAAGGGAGGGAGGGAAGGGAGAAGAAGATCCTCCAAGTGAGTGGTGGTCCAGCATCTGTCTCACAGTAGAGTGTACAAAAATACTGGATACCCTGCATGTAAATAAAAAAGTGAGAAGTTATAAACAGCATAAAACATAAGTAAAACCTAAACACAATAGCACATTACAAGAAAGGGACAAAACTGAGGACCTCGTTGAGGCCTTTGGGGCATATGCAATCAATTTTCATAATCCACCAACGGTCTTTCTCCAATCCCCCCCCCCCCTAGTCAATTAATATCCTGTCAATACCCCGAATTTGGAGGAGGCTAGCATCACACCCATGTTTTAACTTGAAATGCCTTGGGATAGGCTTCAATACAGTATCGGCAAGAGATTCTGATGCATTCTTAATATCTTGCACGTGCTCCCTCACACGCACTCTCAGTTGGCGAAAAGTAAGACCCACATAGATGAGGCCACATGGACACAAGGCGTGGTTGATTACGCCTTCTGTATTGCAAGATGTATGCTGTGTGATTTGAAACTCCTTATGACCATCACTTGATGGGAAGGATGTACACCGCACCAGATTTACACAGGCCGCACAGTTCTTGCATGGATAGAAGCCCCATCTGGGGCCTTTTGAGCTGAAGGCTTTCTCTGGTCCCGGATCTTTATGGTAACTATGTACCAGCAAGTCCCTCAGGTTCATCGCCCTTCTATAGGTGGTGGAAGGGACTGGTGTAGTACATTTGGAAAGGACTAGGTCTTGCTTCAAAATGGGCCAATATTTCCCCAATGCATTTCTAACATCTATCACAGTAATTGAAAAGCCAGAGATGGTAATAAATCCTCTCTACCTTCTCTATAGGGAGTCCGACTGTGACTGCCGGTAGGCTCGGGGCTGAGGTAACTGCACAATCTGGTGCAGGTGTTATACAATGTAGTGTTGTTTTAGAACAGACCTGCACAACAAACAGCTCATGTACCGCATGCAGCCCACCAAAGTTTTGCTGCAGCCCATGGAGCCGTCCAGGATATGGAGCTCCCATCTTCTTATATTCAAATGTTTCAGACGCAAACATATTTGAACACTGTCATCGGGACTAGGGTAAAACAGCGCTCGTCAGTCCCAGCCTCGACATGCTGCTGCTCGGCACGCTGCTGACGTCATCACACTATTGTCGGCACCCAAACACCTCAGAGGAGAAGAGATGGCGCAGCCAATAGTAAGTCAAGGAGCCAAAGATTAAATTAATTATATCATTGTGGATGAGGAAGGAAGGGGCTAATGTTACAGTGAGGGCACATAATGAGGGTGACAATTGTCAAAGGGGGCACAATTGTGGTGGGGGGTCCTTCATTCAATCGGGCAATGTACAGGGGAATATTTTGGAGAGGGACAGTATGTGGGCATACAGTGGGTACAGAAAGTATTCAGACCCCTTTAAATTTTTCACTCTTTGTTTCATTGCAGCCATTTGGTAAATTCTAAAAATTTCATTTTTTTTCTCATTAACGTACACTCTGCATCCCATCTTGACTGAAAAAAAACAGAAATGTAGAAATTTTTGCAAATTTATTAAAAAAAACCCCTGAAATATCACATGGTCATAAGAATTCAGACCCTTGGCTCAGTATTGAGTAGAAGCACCCTTTCTATTTCAAGTGTTTATTTCTGTTAATGTTGATGACTATGGCTTACAGCCAATGAAAACACAAAAGTCATTGTCTCAGTAAATTAGAATAATTAACAAAAAACACCTCCAAAGGCTTCCTAAGCATTTAAAAAGTCCCTTAGTCTGTTTCAGTAGGCTCCACAATCATGGGGAAGACTTCTGACTTGACAGATGTCCAGAAGGCAGTCATTGACACACCCCACAAGGTCCCAGAGTTCCAATTTTCATTTGGAAATCAAGGTCCCAGAGTCTGGAGGAAGAGTGGAGAGGCCACAATCCAAGCTGCTTGAGGTCTAGTGTGAAGTTTCCACAATCAGTGATGGTTTGGGGAGTCATGTCATCTGCTGGTGTAGGTCCATTGTGTTTTTTCCAGGCCAAAGTCAGCGCAGCCGTCTACCAGGAAATTTTAGAGCACTTCATGCTTCCCTCTGCTAACAAGCTTTTTGGAGATGGAAATTTCATTCTCCAGCAGGACTTGGCACCTGTCCACACTGCCAAAAGTACCAATACCTGGTTTAAAACCAACAGTATCACTGTGCTTGATTGGCCAGTAAACTCGCCTGACCTTAACCCCATAGAGAATCTATTGGGTATTGTCTAGAGGAAGATGAGAGACACCAGACCCAACAATGCAGATGAGCTGAAGGCTGCTATCAAAGCAACCTGGGCTTTCATAACACCTCAGCAGTGCCACAGGCTGATCGCCTCCATGCCACATTGCCGCATTGATGCAGTAATTGATGCACGAGGAGCCCGACCAAGTATTGAGTGCATTTACTGAACATACATTTCAGTAGGCCAACATTTCAGATTTTAAAAACATTTTTCAAGCTGTTGTTATAAAGTATTCTAATTTACTGAGATAATGACGCTTGTGTTTTCATTGGCTGTTAGCCATAATCATCTACATTAACAGAAATAAACACTTGAAATAGATCACTCTGCTTGTAATGACTCTATATAATATGTGAGTTTCACTTTTTGTATTGAATAACTGAAATAAATAAACTTTTTGATAATATTCTAATTTAGTGAGATGCATGTGTATGTAGCCTCTATTTCTTTAGTGTGGTAAGTACCATTTTGAGGGTATGTACCATTATTATTCATTGTAGCAAAATGGGAAACAGAAAATCCACTACTGTTGTTGCAGATTCATGGTTTTGCATAGCATTTGCTCTCCTGCACTGATTATGGGGGCAGAAACCTCAGGGTGAAGATCTTTTATCTTGCACCATTTATACTCAAAAAACACATTTCCAACAAATGCATATAAAATTCCCCTCCTTGCTATTTTTTTTTCTTAAAGATTACAAATAGTTTATTAAATAGTAATATGTTGCAATAATCTCATTTATTTTAATGCAGTTATAGTACTTCACATATAACATTTATTTATATTCTCTCATATACAATAAATATCCATACGCTTCAATCATCTGTTTAAGAAAAACAAAATGGAACAAATATTAACCCTTCCATATTATTCCATCATCCCTCCTCCCTTGAATCAAAACAAACCCCACCTGCACCCCCAAACTGAAGGGGAGGATACAAGGAAAACCCTTCACCCCATAACTAGCATTGCTCTACACCTGTCCATTCTTCCCAGATATGCTCATAAACAGTTGTCTGATTTTTATTATCGTAGACCACTTTCTCTTTTTTCGCTTATCAATTAATTTAATTCAGGTTGTTCTTTTACCTTCCATTTCCTCATAACTGCAAACAGAGTTTGAGACAAAATACGTATTAATAAGATCTTATTACTACTTCTTTTAAGACTCAAATATCTACATCTAATAAAGAATTTTTAGGGTCATTTTATAAATGCACTTAAACATTATTTAATACACTATTGAATTACCATACAATATCTTACTATTTGTTTTCTTAAATTCTGTGTCAGTGGCTAATCTAAGGGGTTTTTGAGATGTAAATAGAGAGATATTCTCCCTTACAATTGATTATGGAAGATTCATTTATTTAAGGCAGGTTAGTTGGAGGGTGGGTGGATGTCTGGTTGAGGAGTTCTCTAAGAACTCGTTCACACTGCTGTATGACATAGTAGAGTGCTCTCTGATGTTTTATCAGACAGCACTCAGCCCAATATTATACTATGGGGCAGTGCAGATCTGAAATGTTTTTGCTCATGACGATTCGGCATGGGAAAACAATTGCAGCACGCTGAGAGTGGCTCAGCAAATCGGATCACATGCACCCATACAAGTCTATGGGTGCGTGTAAAACCTTGGCCCAGACTTGGATTTCATCCCAGTGCAGTTTGATTTATGCAGACACAGACGATGGAAAAGTTGGAGAAACGAAGTTCTCCATCTTCTCCGCACCTGTAATATGATTGTCTCAAACAAGAGAAACGGATCCCAGTAAACTGACACTCGGCTCAAACTCTGGTCAGAGCTTGAGCCTAGTGTCATTAGCATAAATGATCCAATTCTCTCACATGAGAGAAGCAACACTTGTGTGACCCGGCCTAACGTGTAGTTGGGGAGCTAAGAGTGGGAGATGGTTTGAAGGGGTGAAGTGGAAGGTGGAGTGGGGGAGGTATCAGAAGAGGAGGGATATTTTAACTTAATTATTATTTTAATATGGTGAAAGTTATCTAATTTAATGTTAGAAGGGTTTAAGATAAGTTGAAATGGTATTTCTTTGCTTGGATGAGAAGAGATCTGATGTCTCTGATATGTCTTCAAAAGACACATTCAGATAGTGATTCAAGAAAGTAGCTAAAAGTGGGTTGTCAAGTACATGTATATCATGCTGTACATAATATCTACTCACGAGGGTCTTTATCCTTGTTCAAAGGGGTGTAAATATAAGTATGTATTACACAGGGTAGAAGTAAGATATATATATATATAAATATATATATATATATATATATATATATATATATATATATAAACTGTTGAAATGTAAAATTAACAACATAAGGTTAGAAATTGCAAACACCTGTATTCCTCTCCCATATAAATCTGAGCTTCACTATGAAGAAAGTGAAAACTTGCAATATCCGATTTTGATTGTAGGAGATTTTAATACTGTAATTGACTTTACCTGTAATAGAAAATCATGTAGACGTGCGTCAAAGTCTAGTGATACAACATCTTTTCCAATCCTCTGGAAGAATTTTTTGGGGAAGAGGCTTATTAATCCCAAGGATTATCAGGATTCATGTTACTCTAAGACTTAGCAATCCTGATTCCCTATTGATATGGTTTTTGGCAATGGAGAAATTTTGTATAAACTCCTTTAAGGGGGTTGATACTCACTCAGCAGCTTTTACGGGGATCTCCCTGGGCAACCCAGGCTTGCACCGACTTTGGAAGGGAGTGGATGAACCTGTCCATGATGACCTTTTCCACCATCTGTACTGGGGAGGAAGATTGAGGTTACAACCACTTTGAACCAAGTGTAGGAGGTCGAACATTTGGGACCTGGGAGGTTTGTCACTGCAATAGGCCCAGTGGTGCACCCGTTGCACCCTAACAGTCAGAGTCACTCCCAAGCGCGCCAAAATTTCTGTTTTTAATTTGGCGCACTCCTTTGCGTCCTGCAGGGCCAAACAAGTCATAATGGGCTTTCTGAGGCTGGCCCATTAAATATGGCACCAGCACCTCCGCCCACTGCTCTGGAGGCAATCTCTCCCGCTCCGCCACCCTCCCAAAGAACGTTAGGACCTCGACGTCATCACCCGGAGTAATCTTTTGCAATGCTCTTCTTACCGTCTTCCTGACGTGTGAATCATTACCTGGAGTTGAGGGAGGGACGGCCTCTCTGCTCCGAACTTTCCCCGCTAGAAGTTCCATCTGCCGTTGTTGCTGCTGAATCTGCTGCATCAGAAGTTTATTAGTCTCTTGCTGCATCTGTTGCTGCTCCCGGTGCTGCTGTTGCAGGCTCTGCTGGCTCTGCAAGTGCTGCCGGTGCTGCTGTTGTTGGCTTTGCAGCAGGTGTTTGAGTGGCTCTTTCATGGTGCCGGACATCTCTGGCTGGCTGGCGGCCTTTACCCAGGACATCCATCGATCTCTGTGGCAGGTACACGTTTTCCTGGAATCTTGCCCACATTCTCCACTAATTGTAACTGGGTTGGTACTCACTCAGCCACTTTTAAGATAGTCACAGGAGTCAGTTTCTTTAAAAATGTCCAAGGTGGGTTTATTCGGACTTCATAAACTGCACTCTCCAGGTAAATTAAACATTTTCTCGGTAATTATTTTGATTCTAGGCTACATATATACCGGGACACGAGGATATGTACTTTAAATGCCCCTGATGAAGCCACCGTGTGTGGCGACACGCACTGGGCACTGAGGTCCCATTTGCACCTTCCCATTTACAGGCTGATTTGATTGAGTATTTGCTTTCTATGATCATATTGTTTAATTGGCTCTACTATTATTTTTTGCTGGGGCAGCACGGGTGGCCACAATTGAGTGTATGTGATGGAGTGGTTATGGAGTAGTCATCTCCAGTGTGAGGTGAAAGGGTCTATTGGCAATCGCCAGTTTACAATTATACTGTTCTATAGACCTATTACCCTGTATACAGGGACACCATATTGATTTTCACACAGATACCTGTTGTTGCACTTTATATACATATTGTTTTTTGTGTATTCTCTATTTATATAGAATACTTTGGGCTTGTGCAATATTGACCATCATAGATATTCTATACAGCCTGTTAGAGTTCATCTATTTGACTGCACTTTATTGTATTTTCTGTCATTATAATATGGGAAGGTCTCTAAAGTAGTGGGTTCCTCAAGCAGTGGATTCCTCCACTATTTTTAATGGTGTTTTAAAATAATTTTTTTTGTGCGTATTCTTATATATGTGTCAGGAGATACTGTAATAAATTGATGTAATTTATATTCAAATATTCCGTGATTATTTCTTCAGGTGATCACCGCTTAGGTGCATGTCTTCTTTTCTTTTTGAAATTCGTATGATGTTGTATGACATGTGGCAGGTAGATCCCAGTTATTAGATGGTGCCCTCCTAAAGTAGTAGGTGCATGGGGTTATGTCCCAGCTTTTTGTCCTTTTTATGGGCACAAGACATGGATTTCCTAATCCAAGCTGCTCTTTGCCCTACTTATTGACCATATATAAGGCTATGTGCCCACAATGCAGAAATGCTCAGGATTTTTTCCTGAGCGTTTCTGCATCTCCCTGGCAGAAAAAAACGCATGCGGATTGTACATGTGGATTGTACATGCGGATTGTACATGCGGATTGTACATGCGGATTGTACATGCGTTTTCCTGCCAGGGACATGCGGAAATGGAGCTTTATTCACTGACATTTCCGCATGCGGATTGACAAGCGCTTTCCAAGCGATTAGCATCACTTGGAAAGTGCTTGTGACAACTAGGTCACACTATATAAATTCATGCAAATTGCATGGATTTATATAGTGTGACCCGAGAGAGTGGTAAAAATAAAAAAATAAATGTATACTTACCCTCCGATGGCCCCCGGTGTCCTGCTTTACACTCCGTTCTCCCTTGCCGGCAACAGTGAATTGAAAGACCTGCCGACGTCAGCATCGCGTGACCCGTCACATGACTCTGACGTCAGCGCAGGTCCTTCAATTCATTGCAAAGTGCCGGGAAGCAAGTAGGAGCGCAGCGCGGGCCGACAGAAGGTAAGTAGACAGTTATTTTTTATTTTATTCTTTTTTTACAGATTTTTTAATGGTACCTGGGTGTGGAGGAGACTCTCCTCTCATCTACACCCGGGTACCATCTGCACATTGGAACGCGTGGATTACGCATCTACATATACAGTGATGCGTAATCCATGTGATCTAAAGCAAGTCAATGGCGGCGAAGACGCAGCACTTCTGCAAAATAATTGGTAGCGCTGCGTTTTTTTCCGCAGCGGAAATTTTCGCAGCATGTGCACAGCACATGCGGATTATCATTGGGGAACATTGCTGCCCTTCTACCATGCGTTTTTAATGCGTTTCAGCAGCTATAAAAACGCTGCGGAAACGCATTAAAAACGCATTGTGGGCACACAGCCTAAGGTTGTAAAGGAATAAGGGGTTCTCAGTTTTGGACTCAGGAGGAAATATTAGCGATGTACACAGGTGATTTGTTATTATTTTAATAAATGTAAAGGAAGATCTAAGGACAGATATTACATTGGTGAATGGATTTGGTATTTTTTCTGGATTGAAGATTAATTGGAATAAGTCAGATATCATTATTGGACAAGAATTTCCAAATTACAGATGGTGATATACTTATTATCCAAGAGGGCAACAGTTTGAAATATTTGGCATTAAATATATCACATAAGATGGTGGACTATATAGAAGTGAATGTCATACCGGTGTTGAGTCGTTTTAGCAGAATGGCAAAAATATGGAGGAACAAGGAAGAATCAATCTGATTAAAATGTATTTGTTTTTTTATGTATATTTAATAAATTCCCCTCTTTGCAACTTAGTGACTGAGTATAGGAAAAAATGTATATTAAAGCAACCTTATACCCTGAGACTGAAAAGTTACTACACTTTGTAAATATACAGTCATCCTTCCTGACGCCCTTCTTTTGCCTCCCGCTACCTCCATTGCTTAGATCTGTGTTCTGTTCCTACTACCTCCAAGATGGCCACCAGTTTGGTAAGTCTAAACCACATCTTCCCTGTCTTTTCTGTGCTGTGGGATGGGAAAGGAAAGGCAGGAGAGGTGAGGTTTAGATTTACCAGTGTACTCCATGCTGCTATGACCGTCATCTTGGAAGCAGGAGGAAAGGAACGCCTATCCCAGCAGAGGAGGCATCGGGGAGCTAATGGAGGGCTTCAGGTAGAGTGCCTATACATGCGAAACGTATACCCACTTCTCAGTCCCAGGGGAAGGGGCCCTTTAACACTGTTGCAGGACAATATTAGCGTTGAGCTGTAATTGTTTTCTAAGGCAGTACACTTAATATAGGACAATCACTGTGCTACCAGTATTATTCCGCACATAAATGATACTGATTCTCCATTTTGTAATAACATAATTAACCCTTTGTGCTAAACTGAATAGTAAATTATAGTCTGTTTTTCAATTAACAGCATAAAGCAATATGTTTACAAAGATGAATACTCCAATGCTGACCAAAACTGAATTCTCTGCTAAGGTTACAAAATAACCAACACTTTATACATGGACAGTAAATTCTTTTTCTAATTTCTCGTCTTATTTCTGTTTGCCATTTTAGGAGACAGTGGTGTGCGGCCATCTCTCCCCGGCAGCACAATCTCTGACAACATCAAGAGACTAGATTTTCATCAAGTGCTTGGCCGGGGGAGTTTTGGAAAGGTAAGAACCTATAACATTACGAGCCCAGATCGTATATTGTTTGCTATACAATATAAGATCATGAATGAAGTAGAGAATAACACTGTTAATAACCATCTTAGATCCCCAAATTCAGGTGTTTCTGACAAAGGCAGATGCAGGGCGGTTTCCAAATGTGTTGCTACCTATATATGTGTAATAGTGTTTTCTGATAGTCTACAGTGGGTTAAAGTATTTTTCTGGTGCCTCTAACTTCTGCACTAGGAAGTTGCAGGTGCTGCTGTTTTCCCCACATGCCTGCACCTTGGAATCTTGGATGGCCAGCAGATAACAACATCTATTTTTCAATACAGGTGCACGATCCTGTTGGCTGTGCAAGTGTGGGCCAGACACCTGTATAGACAACATCATGCAGAAGTGACAGCTGCCGTAGAAACTCTACATGCAAATATGTGACCAGAGCACTTTCATCCACCTTTATCCATGCTAGCTGTGTCACCCACATAGAATGTGGAAGAATGTGCTCTGGTCAGATGAGACCAATAATTTAAATTTTTTGCTAAATGAAAAACACTAAGTGTGCAGGAAAACTAACACTGCAGATCACCCTGAAAACACCATCCCCACCGTCAAACATGGTGGTGGAATCATCATGCTGTGGGGATGCTTTTCTTTAACAGGGACGCTCGTCAGAGTTGATTAGAAGATGGATGGAGCTAAATACAAGACAATCTTGTAGGAAAAACCTGTTAGAGGCTGGAAAAACTTGAAACAGAGATGAAGGTTCACCTTCCCGCAGGACAACGACTCTAAACATACTTCCAGAGCTACAATAAGATGGTTTAAATAAAAACATACTCGTGTGTTTATATAGCCCAGTTAAAGTCCAGACATAAATCTCATTGAGAATTTGTGGCAAGGCTTAAAAATTGTTGTTCACAAACGCTCTCTATCCAATCTCACAGCTAGTTTGCAAAGAAGAGTGGGCAAAAATTTCAACCTATAGTGCAAAGCTGGTAGAAAAATACCTTGCAGCAGTAATTGCAGCAAAAGGTGGTCCTACAAAGTGTTGACTCAGAGGGGCTGAATACAAATGCACGTCACAATTTTCAGATTTACATTTTTAAAATATTCAGAAAAACATGTATCATTTCCTTTACACTTCACAAATACTTGTACTCTGTGTTGGTATATCACATAAAATTCCAATAAAATACATTTAAGTTTTTGCATGTAACTTGAAAAAATGTGGAAAAGTTCACAGGATGTGAATACTTTTTCAAGGCACTACATTGTACATCTGCATGTACGTAGCTACATAAGTATGAGTAAATATATGTGTGTGTACTGAGAATGACATTTATTAAAGATATTGTCCACAGTTAAAAAGTAATAATTCAAAAAATTCCGTGTCAGCAGTGGTGACGTCTCATACATTCTCCTGATTGCTAACCAATGACTCGTCTCAATGGTTTTGTCCAATAAATAGAGACATCCTCAATGAGACCAGTGATTGTCTGCAGCAAGGTAAACAAGTGCAGGTTTGGACTACTGTGCCAGGCTCTGGAATAGCAAAGGATTTATCAGGGTAGTATCGTTTTATTTTTTTAATCATACTACTCCCTGAAGTTAGGACAAAAATCGAATTGAGGACAAGCCTCCTAATACTATTACAGACAACTCTCTGATTTTTTAGGACATTCCTGGGAAAAGGAGAGAGCTCCTTGATTACCAGAGAAGCCAGCAAATATCCCAAAGCATACTCTTCACAATATATTCACCTCTCGTGTTTTCTGCAATTCTTATAAGGCTGGGTGCCCACGTAGCGTTTTTCAAGCGTTTATGATGTGGAATTTCCGCAGCGGAAACGCTTGTGAAACACTAGGTAATCCGCACCCCATGGTCCCCAAGGGGATTCCGCATGTTCTATGCACATGCTGCGGATTTTTCCGCAGCGTTTATGCTGCGTACAAAAATCCGCAGCATGTCATTTAATTTTGCGGAAGCGCAGCGGAAGCCCCGCTATTGACTTGCATTGAGACGCATAGAATGCGCGTCTGTACATTTCTACAAGTGAATTCTATGCGTCTCTATGTACGGATGGTACCCAGTTCTGGAGGAGAGAAGACTCTCATCCAGACCTGGGTACCATTGTTCCTGTAAAAAAAAGAATAAAATAATAAATAAAGTTAATACTCACCTTTCCGAAGGCTTCTCTGCATGCCGGCATCGCTGAAGGACCTGCGGTGACGTCACAGTCATGTGACCGCAGGCCCTTCACCGCTCTGTCTCACGATATGCCGGCAGCCGGGAACTAGACAGGAAGGAGCGCTGCAGCCACGCCGGGGCATCGGGGGTGAGTATAGCTTTATTTTATTTTATTTTTACGTTTCACACTGTATAAATCCATGCTGTTTGCATGGATTTATACAGTGTGACCTAGTTGTCAAGCACTTTCCAAGTGATGCTATCGCCTGGAAAGCGCTTGTCAATCTGCATGCGGAAACGCATGTGAATCCGCATGTGGATCCGCATGTATTCTGCAGGAAAAAAGCATGCACAATCTGCATGTACAATCTGCATGCGTTTTTTCTGCCAGGGAGATGCAGAAATGCTGCAGAAATTTTCTGCTTCATTTCTGCATCGTGGGCACATAGCCTAACTCCTGGCATCACTGCAACATAAAACCTGACACCAGAGGTGCTGTGGAGTGAAAAGGAGTTTAGGATCAGGACAAAGTGTCTGCAAATGTAGTCTCAGGTCTGTGCTGCAGATTAAGGTGCATTCACACTGCGCAGTTATCGGAAACCAGTAGAAACAGGCTGACGTTCGCCCGACAAACAAGTAAGTGGTCTTTCATAGGGTAAAATGATCTTTTGTTTTGCTTAAATCTTTATCGATCTTGAAATAACCTATACAAAAAACTATGAGCAATAGCCAAGGTAGCATAAAAGGTATATATTTTATTAGTACAATTTAGACACATGATAAAATCTGATGAAAAAAGAGAAAATCAGATAAGGCTAAAAACACAGGCAAACCCCATGGTGCATAACAAAAGAATATGCAGCAATATTAAGTAATGTATACATAATAGGCTATTAGAAAAAGGTATGTTGGGTGGAAATAAATCCTACACACATATAAAGTGTAATAGACGCCAAATGTGATAAAGTATATATGCTGCACAAAATAACCCTAGTATAGATAGGCATACATTTGCACCATGGTCTTTGATGCCAGCATCTATGTACAGCTGAGCTCTGCACCCCAACACAGTCTGTTTATATTGATTCTCATCTCAGCTTTTCATGGCTGACACAGGAATAATGCCAACCAGCTCTGGAGTTGTAGTTATTCCTGTCTCAATCATGCATGGCTAAGACTGAAGTAATCCTTTAACCTCCTAGCTTTAATGGGTAATTCTAGTGGGGTTATTTCCTAGTGCCCATGTTTATAGCTATTAGATCTCCTGTATGTAAGCTAGTAAGAAACTGTAGAAATATAAAATAATTATTAAAGAAATAGCAATGGTGTCACTTTCCTGCTCCCCTCCACACTTATTTCAATGAGTTGTTCGGCCTTAGGGTACAAGTCTGCAGTAACTATGTGACTACAGACTTGTGAGTCCTCACAGTGTGCAGTGTGTGTGCTGTTGAGGTTCTCCAGTGCCGGTGCCAGGAATGGGCAGGAGCATAACTGCAGGAATGCAATTTGCATACATGTGGTCATGTGCCGACGAGACATGTGCAGCTGTCCATGTCGCCCTGGCACTTTACAGAAAAATTGTGTGCCAGTTCAAATGTGCTGTTGCGTGTAGGGTGCGTTACACTCACTTGTAGGCCACAGGCCCCAGCTGTCTCCAGGTCTTCAACTTAAGGAGCTGCCGCACATAGATTAGGGAACACTCAGTTCGTTTCAACACACAGAAGTTTACTCGACAGTTCAATTGCATCAGATTGTAATACACAGTATCGGGCACAACATTCTCCATTTCTTATTTCCATAGTACAGAACATTTTCAGCATTTATTTACGTTCTAACTGGACTATCCCTACGTTCACTGATCCTGTCAGCCCCAGGATTTCCCAGTTGAGTTCCACAATACACCCGAGATCTGTTACATTTCCCATACACAATTGCACGTCCATCTTCCTCTGTATGTAAAGGGGTGAGGTGCTTGCCATAGCACCTGAATCGAGCCCTGATCTCCGGACATTGCAGGAATGTCTGCAGTGAATTTTTGTAAGGCCTCATATCACCCAGAACAATATGTACTCACTCTTGATATCAGCCCCAACTGCCCTTGAATTTGATCTTATATCACTCACGAACGCTCTACAAACAGGAAGCAGTCTCCTTTAACTGGCACTTTTCCCTCCCACTATGAGCTAGTCCTAAACATGAACACTTTCTTACACTATTCTCATCCTACCTATGTCAACTCCTAAGTCCTAAACTATGTCTTATCTTGCGCAATCCTATGCTGTACACTATACATTATACATATGACCATATCACACTCTATATTACAATTCACATAATATGACATACTGTAACTATGTAATTACACCATATATACTGAAAACTGCAGGACATCGTTTACACTACAATACAACACGATTGGTGTCTTCAGGGGTATGAATGCGACGGTCCAGTCAACACCCCCTTACACAGGCTCGCTCAATACAAGGGAATTGAGTGAGGCCGGATAAATGACCATCTGCTCCCATCACTGGAGAATCCTCATGAGTCTACACTCACATAAAGTGTCTGCAGACTTGTACCCCAAGGCCAGACAACACCTTTAATGAAGATCATCAACTAATGACCATTTTTTTCTAGGTGGTGCTGGCGGAAGATAGATATACCCGCCAGCAATTTGCTGTAAAAGTCATCACAAAGAGGAACCTGCTAGCTGAAGGAGAGGAGCGCGCGTTGGTGGAGCGGCGTGTGTTACAACTTGCATCTGGCAGCCCCTTCCTTCTTCATGGCACATTCGCCTTTCAGACCAAGGTAAAATTGTGACCTGTTCATTAATATTGGATAAAGAATAAAGTGCACTCATCTATATGCACAGGATATGTCCACGTTTATATCTGGTGTTTGTTAACATTTCAGCATTGGAAACATTTTCATGTCCTGCTCCTTGTATGTGTAGCTGTCACCTACTGTGGGAACACTGGACAAACCCTGGGAACCAGGCAATGTGCCTAGAAATATGATGCTGACGGTTAACTTTTGGGGTTTCTCTATTGAAGTCTATGGAAAGTCTTGGAGTGGTTCAACTGGCTCCCAATATCTGAAGTCATTTGTCCACCCCTATGGATGTCATTCTTAATGAGTACTTCATAATGGTGAGAAATGCAGAAGGCAACATTACAGTGAAAAGTAATGCTGTACATTTAGCACATCACATTCTACATATGTAGATATATCTTCTATATGTATATACTTAGAATAACTAATAAACACATAGTAAAAGAAGAAAGTATCATTACTGCTATTATTATGTAACTATATCTCCACGAGTAAGTGGAACAGAGATTAATCACAGAAGAAATCGCAGAAGAAATCACTGATTATTGAGTGTTAGTAAATGTATGACTGCTACAATGACTTTATCATACGACTGATTTCTACGTCTTGTCTGACAGGAGCTTGTGCTTCTTGGGATGGAGTATGTCACCTGTGGCGAATTCCACCATCTCCTGATGAGGAAGGGGTGTCTTGACATCCCCAGTGCACGGTACAGTATTCACAGTCTAAGCCATACAGCTATGTATTTTCTAAATGAGACTGACTAGATTGATTCGATTGTTAGCCCTAACGTTCACGTAAATTCATATCTCCCATTCACAGGGATGTTATTAGGGAAACACTTAGAAAAATACAGCTCTAATTTTTATTTCCAAAAATAGCCCCGCACCTGTCCACAGGTTGTGTGAGGCATCGCAGTTCATCCTCATTCACATTAGTCATGTGGCGTTATTTTTTAAAGAAAGACACCATGTTTTTCTGATCCTGGATAATCCTTTAACACCATATGAATATACATTGTAATAGTAGCAATTGTGTATCCCTATAGGCAAGAAGGAACTTAAAGAGGTTATCCACTACTTTAACATTGATGTCCTATACTTAGGATGAGCAGGTCCAGGTGCCTTATAATCAATACGATATGTGCGACTGCCCTTCTAGACCATTATAATAATATAAATACTTGTATATAATAACCAGAAATATAAAATCCTGATAAGTCCTGCCTGTCTAGTCTTTTGGGCAATATATATTTCTGAGTTTCTGATTCACTAAAAACTATTTTCTCCTCTTTTCTTTCGGCCAGATTCTACGCCGCAGAACTTGTGTGTGGAATTCAACACCTGCATTCTAAGGGCATCATCCACCGGTAACTAGAAATACATCTAATCCTCCACCACCAGTGATGCCTATAACTATACACAGCAATACTGAGAATTATACAGCGGACACTGATAAGAATCCATTTGTCTTCTTCACAGAGATCTCAAGCCTTCTAACATCTTGGTGGCTGCGACGGGCCATATAAAGATTGCCGACTTCGGTCTGGCACTTGAGAACATCTATGGAGACCGGACAGCCACCGAATACGCTGGGACACCAGGCTTCATGGCTCCTGAGATGCTGGCTGCGGAGGAGTACAATGCTGGGGTAGACTGGTATGCATTTGGCATCATTTTGAACATCATGATTACCAGCAGGTCCAAATACCATCGAGGACTATTCAACGCTTCCAGCAAGGAGGCGAAGAACATCATTAAAAAGGTCAGTACATGATATAAGTTGTATTACTTTTATATTATTGTGTGATTTATTGTGATGTTAGCGGTAATTTACTATTATATTCAGCTCCATTGGTGGGAGTGGAATCTCATGTTAGGTCAAGTGTTTACGTGTTCAATATAACACGTAAACACTTGTAGGGGTGACGTGATGGTATATATTACCTGTCATGTATTATTGAAGATGTCAGAAAAAAAACACTAATATTAGGCTTTTTTTTTTCATAAATATATATAATATTTATTTATTTTAGTTAAATTTTATTTATGAAGCTGTTATATAAATATAAACATTTTTTTTTCTTCTTTTGTAGCTCCTCCGGGAAGATCCTGCCAGGCGCCTCGGAGTCCATGGTAACATCAGAGCCCATAGGTTTTTCCAGCGTATTGACTGGGACTCGGTGGAAGCCCTTAGAATGTGTCCCCCACATGTTCCTGTGCCAGTAAGTATTAGAGGAGATGTTTTATACAGACTCATTTATGAATAGTTTCACATAGCTTTAATCACTTTTTCCAAATTCGTCAGATTACTAATAACAGTGAAGGTCGCTGATTTGTCAGTGGTGAGATTGTAAGCCCCCATACATGTTAAATGATCAGCAGATAGTGACAAAATCTGCCGATCATTGGTTGACATATGTAGAGAGCCTCTAGCTTTCCTGAACTTTACTATATACTGTTCTTATGTAATCACCTTCTTGTGTTTTCTTTTTCTCTTATAGCCAAGTAACATCCAGCGCGGCTCCAGACCATTCAATCTTCAAATTCTGGAAGCAGCAGAGGCTAACAACTCAGCCCTCTCAGCAGACCACCAGGCCTTGTTCACGGGGTTTTCATTTACCAACATCAGCTGGAAAACCCCAAACCATCCACCGGCTCTTTAATATCATCAGAGCAAGCTGTCTTCCTAAACCCCAAGAAGAACATCAAAATAAGAAGATCCGGAAGGGCAATCAGGACCTGGACAAGCAAGAAATAAGCGTGTCAGGACTCAAGCCAGGATCAGGACCCCAGAAGAACACAGAAGATATTCCTGTTCAAAAGGATGGCCATAAAGATGGATGAGGCAAGGGAGGTAAGTGCCCAGTAGGGACTTTTATGTGTGGCATTATGGTGTGCCTGGGAATACCATGCACACTACATGCCCCTGACAATAAGAGCCTTATGATACTATATGTATAGTGTTACGCTATGTATATAGTACATAAGAGAAAAAATATTCTAGTTATATTTACCGGTGACTACCGGTGACTATAATTACAATTTTCCCCTTCCTCCATAACAACTCATTGAGCTGTCCTGGGCGACGGGGAAATAAGGTGTGAGATGGCTGGCTATTAAGGGGTGGAAGGAGGCCAGTTTTTTTTTTTATAAATCATAGCATTTAAAGCTATATTGCTTTGCTATGTAAAATAATTATATTTACCGGTGACTACCGGTGACTATAGTTACACTTTTCCCCCTCCTCCATAACAACTCATTGAGCTGTCCAGGGCGACGGGGAAATAAGGTGTGAGATGGCTGGCTATTAAGGGGTGGAAGGAGGCCAGTTTTTTTTTTTTTTTTTTTTTTAATCATTGCATTTAAAGCTATATTGCTTTGCTATGTAAAATAATTATATTTACCGGTGACTACCGGTGACTATAATTACACTTTTCCCCTTCCTCCATAGCAACTCATTGAGCTGTCCTGGGCGACGGGGAAATAAGGTGTGAGATGGCTGGCTATTAAGGGGTGGAAGGAGGCCAGTTTTTTTTTTTTTTTTAAATCATAGCATTTAAAGCTATATTGCTTTGCTGTGTGAAATAATTATATTTACCGGTGGCTACCGGTGACTATAGTTACACTTTTCCCCCTCCTCTATAACAACTCATTGAGCTGTCCTGGGCGACGGGGAAATAAGGTGTGTGATGGCTGGCTATTAAGGGGTGGAAGGAGGCCAGTTTTTTTTTTTTTTAAATCATAGCATTTAAAGCTATATTGCATTGCTATGTAAAAAAAATTATATTTACCGGTGACTACTGGTGACTATAGTTACACTTTTCCCCCTCCTCTATATCAACTCATTGAGCTGTCCTGGGCGACGGAGAAATAAGGTGTGTGATGGCTGGCTATTAAGGGGTGGAAGAAGGCCAGATTTTTTTTTTTAAATCATAGCATTTAAAGCTGTATTGCTTTGCTATGTAAAATAATTACATTTACCTTTGACTATAGTTACACTTTTCCCCCTCCTCTATATCAACTCATTGAGCTGTCCTGGGTGACGGAGAAATAAGGTGTGTGATGGCTGGCTATTAAGGGGTGGAAGAAGGCCAGATTTTTTTTTTTAAATCATAGCATTTAAAGCTGTATTGCTTTGCTATGTAAAATAATTACATTTACCTGTGACTATAGTTACACTTTTCCCCCTCCTCCATAACAACTCATTGAGCTGTACTGGGCGACGGGGGAAATAAGGTGTGTGATGGCTGGCTATTAAGGGGTGGAGGAGGCCAGGTTTTTTTTTTTGTTAAATCATAGCATTATATCTAGCAACACTGCTAGATATAATCATAACAAAAGCATAAGGACATAAACATATGACGGTGTCCGGAGAGCCTGACGAGGCCGCAGTTGGTGAAATGCATGTCGAGGCTCACACACACCATCTGGATGCTCCTGTGCTTCTCGTGAGACATGGTACTGGTGCACATACTTTATGACTGATTATCTTCGGGCTCTCCTGATACCATCATATGTTTATGTCTTTATGCTCTTGTTATGATTATATCTACCAGGGTTAATTGGCTTCATTATTTTCACCTGCACCCCATATTGGGGATTAGCATCTACTGCGGCCATCTCGTCTTTTGACCAACTTCTGATTATTATATAGATATTGCAGGGGTATTATACAGGCAAAGTTTAAAGTTTTGCCTTCCTGCTCTCTACTATGTATTTATTTAACTGACTGCAATGCACGCCACTTATAAGACACTAGTGCTGTAGAACATCAGGGTTGCTTCACCTATATTTTGCGTACTGTTAAAACGTATTATAAACATCGAGCCTTTTTTCCGGGTTCTTATTAAAACTACGGCCACTCACAATTGATCAGCTAAACTCTCTGATATTTATACCTTATATAATTGTCAGTTAGCTGTGAGGTTTTAGTATTTAATTTATTTAATTATACCGGATTATATGCTTGCATATTCTACTTGTTAGTATACTTCTTTTGCAAGTATATTCATATTTTTTCCTGTTTTTTATAGACTATTCATCATATTTCTTAGTCTCGCAGTTTGCAGTAATTACTAGCCCACCTTAATTGTGTTTGCCCCTAGAACTCTAGAGCATTTTTCATCTCACAGGAGCTCCTCATTATCTGGTTCTATCCTTATATTCAGGGATTGTTTCCATCCTCCCTGTTTTTTAATTGTACTTCTCCCCCTTACCTAGTATTGTTGTATTATTGGTATTATATTTATAATTGATGTACAATAAAATGGTTTATATATTTAACAAACCTTTGTTTTCGTTTGGGTCTCCGTCTCCTCCATATTTATTAACATTATATATATTGAGCGGTATTTGACTAGGATTCCCTTCTTTTTGGTTTTGATATCTTCTTAGGGGTACAACACACTTCTCTTTAGTGATATCTCTTATGTAGGTTTACATGTGTAGATACAGGTCTGGTGACGAATTCTGTGTTGCTCTGTAAGTGTGCTGCAGTAATACAGTGGGTACGGAAAGTATTCAGACCCCTTTACATTTTTCACTCTTTGTTTCATTGCAGCCATTTGGTAAATTCTAAATAGTTCATATTTTACTCATTAAAGTACACTCTGCACACCATCTTGACTGAAAAAAACAGAAATGTAGACATTTTTGCAAGTTTATTAAAAAAGAAAAACTGAAATATCACATGGTCATAAGTATTCAGAATCTTTGCTCAGTACTGAGTAGAAGCACCCTTTTGAATTAGTACAGCCATGAGTCTTCTTCGGAATGGTGCAACAAGTTTTTCACTCCTGGATTTGGGGATCCTCTGCCATTCTTCCTTGCAGATCCTCTCAAGTTCCGTCAGGTTGGATGCTGAACGTTGGTGGACAGCCATTTTCAGGTCTTTCCAGAGACGCTCAATTGGGTTTAGGTTAGGGCTCTGACTGGGCTAGTCAAGAATGGTCACAGAGTGGTTCTCAAACCCCTCCTTTGTTATCTTAGCTGTGTGCTTAGGGTCATTGTCTTGTTGGAAGGTGAACCTTTGGCCAAGTCTGAGGTCAAGAGCACTCTGGAAGAGGTTTTCATCCAGGATATCTCTGTACTTGGCCACATTCATGTTTCCTTCAATTGCAACCAGTCATCCTGTCCCTGCAGCTGAAAAACACCCCCATAGCAATGCTGCCACCACCATGTTTCACTGTTGGGATTGTATTGGGCAGGTAATGAGCAGTGCCTGGTTTTCTCCACAAATACTGCTTAGAATTATCACCAAAAAGTTCTATCTTCATCTCATCAAACCAGAGAATCTTATTTCTCATAGTCTGGGAGTCCTTGACTGGTGGAGGACTGCAGTGATAGTTGACTTTATGGAACTTTCTCCCATCTCCCTACTGCATCTCTGGAGCTCAGCCACAGTGATCTTGGGGTTCTTCTTTACCTCTCTCACCAAGTCTCTTCTCCCATGATTGCTCAGTTTGGCTGGATGGCCAGGTCTAGGAAGACTTCTGGTGGTCCCAAACTTCTTCCATTTAAGGATTATGGAGGCCACTGTGCCCTTAGGAACATTGAGTAATACAGAAATTCTTTTGTAACCTTGGCCAGATCTGTGCCTTGCCACAATTTTGTCTCTGAGCTCCTTGGGCAGTTCCTTTGATTCTCATTTGGTCTGACAAGCACTGTGAACTGTTAGGTCTTATATAGACAGGGGTGTGCCTTTACAAATCAAGTCTTATCAGTTAATTAAACACAGCTGGACTCCAATGAAGGAGTAGAACCATCTCAAGGAGGATTACAAGGAAATGGACAGCATGTGACTTTAATATGAGTGTCTGAGCAAAGGGTCTGAATACTTATGACCATGTGATATTTAAATTTTTCTTTTTAATAAATTTGCAAAAATTTCTATATTTCTGTTTTTTTTCAGTCAAGATGGGGTGCAGAGTGTACTCTAATGAGTAAAATATGAACTATTTAGAATTTACCAAATGGCTGCAATGAAACAAAGAGTGAAAAATTTAAAGGGGTCTGAATACTTTCCGTACCCACTGTATACCAGGAATAAACCAGAAGGGAACAGTAAGCACTGCTTATTACATGTACCTAGCTTTTCTTTTAACCTACTCCTACTCCTTCAACATGCTTACATATGCTCACAGTTTTGGCTCCACTAATCCTCAGTCTCCTTCGCTATCCCCAAACCTCAGCACCCTCTAACCAAATAATTATCTCTCCTTCCCTCTTATCTCCACACCTGTCCTCATCTGCCATACTGCTCTTCAACCTCAGATCTATCCTACTAAAACATGAAAAAACAGTCACTCTCCTTCTCCCACCTGCTCTACCTCTCTCTGCTTCTCCTCACTGCAGGTGACATATCTTCCAATCCTGTTCCCCCCACATCCAGGGCCGGTTTTAGCCAAAGTGGGGCCCTGGGCAAAAGTTTAAAGTGGGGCACCAAACGCTCATATATTGTACCATCACACAGAAACATTTCAGTTGCATTTACATGCACAGAGTTCAGGCCGTTAAGCGAATGCAATTGTCAAGTCGTTCTGTGCTTGATTTTGGCGTCTTTAGACAGGCTGACTAACAATGATGAGCGCATGATGAACAGTGATGAACAATTACTAGTGATGTGCTGCTGAGAATAATGATTTTTGTTCTGCCATAAACAATCCAATCACCCGATGAATGAGCAGCATTTTGCTCATTCATTGGGCAATTGCCAATCTTTACACTTATTAACTTTTGTCTGTGCTGCCGGGATTTATAACTGTGGATGCTACATACACATAGTTCAGTTTTTCTATTATATCAAATACTTATTTCAAGCAATAATATACAAATTAATTATGTAAAAATGTAAAAATCATACAGTCTGATTTTCTAGATTACTTTTTATATTCTGTCTCTCACAGTTGAAGAGTACCCGCGATAAAAATTACAGACCTCTTCATTCTTTGTAGGTGGGAAAACTTGCAAAATCAGCAATGTATCAAATACTTATTTTCCCCACTGTATATATGAGCACATAGATATAGACTTGTGTTTATATATATATATATATTTATTAAGCACATATATATACAGTACAGACCAAAAGTTTGGAAACACCTTCTCATTTAAAGATTTTTCTGTATTTTCATGACTATGAAAATTGTCCATTCACACTGAAGGCATCAAAACTATGAATTAACACATGTGGAATTATATACTTAACAAAAAGTGTGAAACAACTGAAAATATGTCTTATATTCCAGGTTCTTCAAAGTAGCCACCTTTTGCTTTGATGACTGCTTTACACACTCTTGGCATTCTCTTGATGAGCTTCAAGAGGTTATCACTGGAAATGGTCTTCCAACAATGGTTTTCACTTCACAGGTGTGCCCTGTCAGGTTTAATAAGTGGGATTTCTTGCCTTATGATTGTGGTTGGGACCATCAGTTGTGTTGTGCAGAAGTCTGGTGGATACACAGCTGATAATCCTACTGAATAGACTGTTAGAATTTGTATTATGGCAAGAAAAAAGCAGCTAAGTAAAGAAAAACGAGTTGCCATCATTACTTTAAGAAATGAAGGTCAGTCAGTGCGAAAAATTGGGAAAACTTTGAAAGTGTCCCCAAGTGCAGTTGCAAAAACCATCAAGTGCTACAAAGAAACTGGCTCACATGAGGACCGCCCCAGGAAAGGAAGACCAAGAGTCACCTCTGCTTCTGAGGATAAGTTTATCCGAGTCACCAGCCTCAGAAATCGCAGGTTAACAGCAGCTCAGATTAGAGACCAGGTCAGTGCCACACACAGTTCTAGCAGCAGACACATCGTTTCCACAACTATTAAGAGGAGACTTTGTGCAGCAGGCCTTCATGGTAAAATAGCTGCTAGGAAACCACTGCTAAGGACAGGCAACAAGCAGAATAGACTTGTTTGGGCTAAAGAACAGACGAAATGGACATTAGACCAGTGGAAATCTGTGCTTTGCTCTGATGAGTCCAAATTTAAGATCTTTGGTTCCAACCACCGTGTCTTTGTGCGACGCAGAAAAGGTGAACGGATGGACTCTACATGCCTGGTTTCCACCGTGAAGCATGGAGGAGGAGGTGTGATGGTGTGGGGGTGCTTTGCTGATGACACTGTTGGGGATTTATTCAAAATTGAAGGCATACTGAACCAGTATGGCTACCACAGCATCTTGCAGCGGCATGCTATTTCATCCGGTTTGCGTTTAGTTGGACCATCACTTATTTTTCAACAGGACAATGACCCCAAACACACCTCCAGGCTGTGTAAGGGCTATTTGACCAAGATGGAGAGTGATGGGGTGCTACGCCAGATAACCTAGCCTCCACAGTCACTAGACCTGAACCCAATCGAGATTGTTTGGGGTGAGCTGGACCGCAGAGTGAAGGCAAAAGGGCCAACAAGTGCTAAGCATCTCTGGGAACTCCTTCAAGATTGTTGGAAGACCATTTCCGGTGACTACCTCTTGAAGCTCATCAAGAGAATGCCAAGAGTGTGCAAAGCAGTCATCAAAGCAAAAGGTGGCTGCTTTGAAGAACCTAGAATATAAGACATATTTTCAGTTGTTTCACACTTTTTTGTTAAGTATATAATTCCATATGTGTTAATTCATAGTTTTGATGCCTTCAGTGTGAATGTACAATTTTCATAGTCATGAAAATACAGAAAAATCTTTAAATGAGAAGGTGTGTCCAAACTTTTGGTCTGTACTGTATATATGCACAATACTTACCAGTCTGTCTCTTCCTCTTCACTTCTTCTAAACTCCTGCACAGTACAGGACCTGTGATGATATCATGGTTACGACTGTGGTGTCATCAAAGATCCTTAAGCAGTCCCAACAACTGTATTGATAACGCAGAGCTATTATGTAGTTTTTGCGGTAGATGTTTGGTGTCAGTGGTGTAACTTGGGCTGCTCTGTTGCCAGGATGTGACTGTCAACATCATGCTAATTGAGAGACGGCTCCCCGCAATGAGGCAGCGAGGAGCTGGCTGTCAGCATGACATCAGCAGTTACACCCTGGCTACAGAGCGGAAGAGAAGCTGTTGCGACAATGTGACGTCAGCGGAAGTCTCAGAATGATCGTCAGGAATGGTCTGTGACCACTCTGTGCTAGGAGAGATCTGCGCTGGGTAGAATAGGCAGGTAGTTAGTAACCACCTGCCTGTCAGCACTTATGCCCATAGTAAAAAATTAATATAATTCTAGATAAACCCTTTGAGAGGGGGTTCCCTAGTAGTTGACAACCCCTTTAAATCCATTACCTGAGGTTGAATATGACACAACAAAATACTAAACTTTTCTTTGTGCACCTTTGAGAAATGCTGCCAATGGCTGGTCTCCTTTCTGCACAGTGGTTCTGCGCTCCTCCCCTCACCCTCTACAGCAACTATTGGTTGCTCAAGTCAAGTCAGCTGGGTATTGTAAAGAGAGCCTGTCACCAGAAAAAAACGCTATTAATCTGCAGATATAGGCTTAATCTGCAGGTTAATAGCGTTACTAACCTGCCTGGTGCCCACACATATCAGAACGCTATGGGGAGAAAATGTCCTTTATTCACTCCAGCAACGTTCAGTTTCAGTCATGGGGGCACAGGATCAGTCACCGATCTGAGTTTACAGTACCGTGCCCCTGGCCTTGACTGACAGCCGGCCCCAATGCAGAGCGACTGTCAGTCAGGGCCGGGGGCGCAGTTACAGCCACTGCTCTGTATTTTCAGACCGGTGACTGAAACCGCGCCGGCACCGCCCCGTGACTGAAACTGGAACACTGCTGGAAGGAATGAAGTTCATTTTCTCCTCGCAGCGTTCAGCTAAGTGCAGGCACCAGGCAGGTTAGTAACGCTATTACCCTGATGATTGACCCCATATCTGCAGGTTAATAGTGCTTTTTCTGGTGACAGGTTCCCTTTAAATCTCCCGCCCAGGACTTATCAAATCTTCTTATTGTGTAATAAGCACAGTAAACAGGACCTCTTCAACAAATTTGAACTGCTCCAGATGCTCCCCCTGTCATCACACACTTGATGTGATTCTGCAGGCTGACAACCAGGGTCGGACTGGGGTGGCTAGGGCCCACCAGGGGAACTGACTCTAGGGGCCCACACTACAGCCCACCATAAACGGTTTTATTACTTGTTATGCTTTTCTATAATGTTCTATAATTACATGATTGGCCGCGCTGTGGAGCACCAAGTTGCAGGACTATATTCGAACAGTCATTCCGTACTGCCAGAGTCCCTTTAATGGTAACTTGTCACCTTGAAAAACGCTATTTATCTGCAGATAAAAGGGTAATCTGCAGGTAAATAGGGTGTAAAGCCTGGTTAGACGGCTTATTGGAAAAGCATTGGCTACACAGAGAAAATTACATTTTATTCTCCCTGCCGCCACTCGCTTCCTGTTATTGGGTCGGTGCAAGGAGGGAGACATTACAGTCACCACGAACTACAAAGTGAGGGTGCTGCAATAACGTCCGGCACCTTGATTGTGACATCTTCTATGGAGCCCAACCTCAGGCTGAGCTTCATTGAATGACTAACATGGCAGCAACACCAGGCAACTAGTGCTGAGTGAGTGTGGTCGGATAAGGTGTGATCCCAGCATGTTCAGGTGTTATCTGAGTATCTTGTAGTGCTCTGCTAATATGCTCGAGTCCCCGGGGTAGCATGTTTTGCGGCAGTAGACAGACGCAACACATGCAGGAATTGCCTGTTTGTTAGGTAATCCCTGCATGTGTTGCTTCTGTCTACCGCCGCAAAACATGCTACCCCGGGGACTCGAGCATATTAGCAGAGCACTACAAGATACTCAGATAACACCTGAACATGCTGGGATCACACCTTATCCAACCACACTCACTCAGCACTAGTTGCCAGGTGTTGCTGCCATGTTAGTCATTCAATAACGCTCAGCCTGAGGTTGGGCTCCATGGAAGTGTCACAATTAAGGTGCCTGACGTTATTGCAGCACTTTGTAGCTCGCGGTGACTGTAATGTCTCTTATCCGACCACGCGCACTCAGCACTACTGGCAACCCATCAGCAACCTGCAACTGCGTCACAGGGGGCTGAAGGGAACAGGTGACTGCATGCACCGGCCATTGTGCTATCTAAATGCCGCTGTCAGTGATTGACAAGGGCACTTAAATACTCAAAACAGCAGCAATCAAGGCGAGCTCTGATCACTGCTGTTACAGGCAGACGCCGGCTATGTAACACAGCCGACATCTGCCCAGTATGGAGCAGGCTCAGCTCCTGAACCCGTGTCCATAAAGCACATCCCTATGGTGACAGTTTTGTCAGGGTTAGCATATTTCACTTGTCTGTTCCTAAATGTGGAAAGACAAATGGAATTCCCTAACACATGTGAGTGAGTCCTAACAGATTTAGTAAAGGTGCCTCAAGCATATGAATGTTATTACACACCACAATGCACAGTTACATACACGCATCTTACAAAAATACATATTATTCCAGATACGCAGACGCGCACAAACACGCAGACGCGCACATACACATCAGTACACGAATACATCATCTGAACCACCATCAATTGTAATGTCAGGTCAGACCCATATATCTTTGTATCGCATAAACCTACAACTCCCAGTATGTAATTAACAATAGAGATACTGGGAGTTATCAGTCATCATCAGACTGCAGACCAAACAGGAACCACATTACTGATGAGACACAGGCAGGATCACAAATGAACATTTACATGCAGGTATCTTACCTGAGACGGCTTCTCTGATTAGAGTCGTTCTCTTTCTGTTCTTCCTCTTGTCCAGACTCCATGATGAGTTCCACAGCTCGTCTCTGCAGACTTCCATCTTCTCCGGTCTTCTGCAGCACATCCCCACATGATGCCCTTAAAGATAGCAGTGTCATTATGATGCTCCTGAATAAAAATATCTACACTGAGCCCCTAAATAAACCTAACTCTTACAATGCTCCCTGCACAAAATATGACATACACTCTACAACTCTTATGGTACATGCTCTCCACACTGTCCTCTCCTTACCATACTGGGCCCCCTCTTCACACTGTCCTCTCACACTGTGTCCCCCCTATACTACCCAGTCTCTATACTGTGCCCCTTCATCACACTCCACCTCCTCAGCATACTGTTACCTCCTTTCTGTGCCATCACACTGTTTCCCCTATACTGCCGCATCTCTATACCTTCCCCCTCACTACCTAGTCTCTGTGCTGTGTCACATCACACTTTTCTCTCTCCATACTGTCTCCTCACACTATTCCCCCACTCTCCATACTGTTTACTTATACATCCCCCTTCCCCATTCTGTTCCTGCACTCATTCCCACCCCTCCTCTAGTTCACCATACCGTTTCTTCACACATCTCCCCATTTTGTCTCCTAAAATTTCTCTCCCCAAATATAATAAATCATCGGAAGACCACACAGACATGCAGAAGCGTGCTTACACACACGAAAACAAGCGCACACAGACACATACTAAGGGCTCTTTCACACGTCAGTACATGCGGTGACAGTTTCCTCATGTACCACAGACACTGGTACACGTAGACCCATTCAAATGAATGTGCACACGTCAGTGTGTTTCCACTTTCCACAGACCATGTGGTGTCCATGGGCAAAACACGCTGACACGTCTGTTTTTTACCTGCTGCACAGGCCGCAAAACGTCCCGCACACTGATGACAGTTAGTGCTCTTCCCAAGCACTGGGTGCTGAGCGCTGCCCTCATCATAGATCCCTGCTGGCGCTGCGATCAGCAGCAGCAGGGTCAATGATGAGAGTAGTAGTCTACTCCAGCAGTGTCCAACTGTAAAAATAGGAATAAAATAAAAAAAATCCTTATACTCACCTCTCCTAAGAGTCACCCGCTGTAATCCGTGCGAGCACTCACGCCGAGGAGAATGACTCCTGCAGCGAGTGGACCCCGGAGCTGCGCTCAACAAGCGGTGCCCTGTCAATCACAGAGTGCAGCTCCGAGGCCCGCTCGCTGCAGAAGTCATTCTCTTCGGCGTGAGCGCTCGCACAGATTACAGCGGGTGACACTTAGGAGAGGTGAGTACAAGGATTTTTTAATTTTATTCCTATTTTTACAGTTGGACACGGCGGGAGTTGACTACTACTCTCATCATTGACCCTGCTGCTGCTGATCGCAGTGCCGGCAGGGATCCATGATGAGGGCAAGCGCTCAGCACCCGGCTCTTGGGAACAGCGTTAACTGTACACTGATTCCCAAGCACTGGTATGTGTCACACGGATGACACACAGGTGGACACATATCTCCAGTCCCGTAAATATCAGGACATGTGAAAGAGCCCTAATATACACACGCAGATACACATACCCACAGAAATGGGGACACGTACACACGCAGGCAAGCACACACAGAAATGCACACGCAATCATGCACAGACACACTCAGACAATCACACACAAAAATGCAGACAAGCAGGGAAGCACGCACAAACGTGTGAAGACACATATACACGTAGGCATGCAGGCACTCAAATACATACACATGCTGGCATATACACACACACACACGCAGGCATATACACACACACATGCAGGCATATACACACACACACATGCAGGCATACATACACACACACACAAGCAGGCATATACAAACACACACACATGCAGGCATATACACAAACACACACATGCAGGCATACATACACACACACAAGCAGGCATATACACACACACACACATGCAGGCATACACACACACACATGCAGGCATATACACACACATGCAGGTATATATACACACACACATGCAGGCATATACACACACACTGTACACACATGCAGGCATACACACACACACATGAAGGCAGGCATATACACACACTGTACACACACAGGCATATACACACACAAATGCAGGCATATACACACACACAGGAATATACACACACGCAGGCATATACACATACAGTCATGGCCAAAAGTATTGAGAATGAGACAAATAGTAATTTTTCCAAAGTTTACTGCTTCATTTTTTGTAATGGCAATTTGCATATACTCCTGAATGTCAAAGATTGATCAGCTTAACAGCAATTACTGTACTTGCAAAGTCAATATTTGCCCAGAAAATGAACTTTAACCCCCAAAACACATTTTAACATCATTGCAGTCCTGCCTTAAAAGGAGCAGCTAACATCATTTTAGTGATTGATCCATTAACTCAGGTGTGGGTGTTGATGAGGACAGGGCTGGCGATCAATCAGACATGATTAAGTAAGAATGACATCACTGGACACTTTAAAAGGAGGCTGGTTCTTGGTATCATTGTTTCTCTTCAGTTAACCATGGTTATCTCTAAAGAAACATGTGCAGCCATCATTGCAATGCCCAAAAATGGCCTAACAGGGAAGAGTATCGCAGCTACAAAGATTGCACCTCAGTCAACAATCTATCGCATCATCAAGAACTTCAAGGAGAAGCATGTCAAAAAGGCTCCAGGGCACCCAAGAAAGACCAGCAAGCACCAGGACCGTATCTTAAAACTGTTTCAGCTGCGGGATCGGACTACCAGCAGTGCCGAGCTTGCTCAGGAATGGCAGCAGGCTGGTGTGAGTGCTTCTGCACGCACTGTGAGGCGGAGACTCTTTGAGCAAGGGCTGGTTCCAAGGAGGGCAGCAAAGAAGCCACTTCTCTCCAGAAAAAACATCAGGGACCGACTGATATTCTGCAAAAGGTACAGGGAGTGGACTGCTGAGGACTGGGGCAAAGTCATTTTCTCTGATGAATCCCCTTTTCGATTGTTTGGGACATCTGGAAAACAGCTTATTCGGAGAAGAAGAGGTGAGCGCTACCACCAGTCTTGTCTCATGCCAACTGTAAAGCATCCTGAAACCATTCATGTGTGGGGTTGCTTCTCAGCCAAGGGAATCGGCTCACTCACAGTCTTGCCTAAAAACACAGCCATGAATAAAGAATGGTACCAGAATGTCCTCCAAGAGCAACTTCTCCCAACCGTCCAAGAGCAGTTTGGCGCCCAAAAATGCCTTTTCCAGCATGATGGAGCACCTTGCCATAAAGCAAAGGTGATAACAAAATGGCTTATGGAACAAAACATAGAGATTTTGGGTCCATGGCCTGGAAACTCCCCAGATCTTAATCCCATTGAGAACTTGTGGTCAATCATCAAGAGACGGGTGGACAAACAAAAACCAACAAATTCTGGCAAAATGCAAGCATTGATTATGCAAGAATGGACTGCTATCAGTCAGGATTTGGTCCAAAAGTTGATTGAGAGCATGCCAGGGAGAATTCCAGAGGTCTTGAAGAAGAAGGGGCAACACTGCAAATATTGACTTGCTGCATTAACTCATTCTAACTGTCAATATAACCTATTTGTACTCATAATATGATTGCAATTATATTTCTGTATGTGATATAAACATCAGACAAACACTAATAAAAACCAGAGGCCAGCAGATCATGGGAAAATATAATTTTGGTGTCATTCTCAAAACTTTTGGCCATGACTGTACACACAGGCATATACACATACACAGGGATATATACACACACACACACACACAGGCATATACACACACAGGCAGGCAGCATATACATAAAAATTCATACAAACACACACTATATTACACAATCTGTACAGTACAGAAGCGCTCCTAAGGCGGAAGACTGCAGTGCAGGGCGCGCTGTGACGTCACTTTCAGCAGACGTGTGGCCCTGTCTGCTAAATGTGACGCTGCAGTACAGCCCCTGCTCTGCTCTTCGGCTCTCCTGCTCCCAGGCCACTCCCGCTACTGTTCTGGGCATCGCGGCGGCGGTGAGAGTGTGTGCGCGCGCCCTTAAAGGGCCCGCGACCACTTTTTTTTTCCTTTTTTTTTTTTTAAATTCTCCTCTGCCTTCTCTGCAGGGGGCCGGGGCCCACCGGGAAATTTCCTGGCACCCCGCCAGGCCTGTCCGAGCCTGCTGACAACCCCCCACTCTCCTATCTCCCAGCCTCCCTCATCCCCGCTCCATCAGCTACTAGTTACCAAAGTGTTTTCTGCTTGGTGAGCTCAGCTGACATCAGTCTGACAGTTTCCACTAAGATATATTGCAGAAAAGGCAGCCCACCGCACAGCCTGGAATGCCGGCTGCACTTTTCAGTAAGATATCTTGCTGTTGTCCATAATAGCATGGAACATTAAAAGATAAGCTTCAAGTCACGGACCATGAGCTGGGAGTCAGAGGGAACAGACAGAGGCTGCAGTGCTGGGACGAGGCACAGGTTTTGCCTCACACACTTGTACGTGTCAGCGCCTCACCTGATTCCTTCAGCATCCTGTCACATGCGCAGAAAAAACTAGCTCAGTCTCAGACCAAAGTCACTGGCAGGGGCTGGAGGGGATGGAGCGCTGCCTGGCCGTTTCTATTGAGAGTGCAGGAACGACGTAGCTCCTGTCTCATTGATAATTGGAAAGGAGCCCCCAACACAGCCCCCAGTGTGACCGCAACCATTATGCCCCCACTGGGGGCCCCTGAGGGAGTGGGGGCCCCAGGCATTTGCTTTGTTTGCCTCCCCATAATGTCAGCCTGCCCACATCTGATACTTCCCATTTATTCCCCCTCTTATCGCTCTCATCCTAATATGAATTACCGCAATCTCTCCTATGTAAAACCTGTGTCCTTGACGACCACCCCTCTGCTCCCTCTCTCTGGAGCACTCTGAAATGCCCACTCTGTCTGTAATAAGCTCCATGTGATTCATGACCTCCTTACCTCTCACAATTTCTCCTTCCTGGGCCTCACCGAAACATGGCTGACACCCTCCAACACTGCCTCCCTTGCTCCGCTGTGTTATGATGGCCTCCACTTTGCCCACACTCTTCTCCTTGGCAACATACATGGCAGAGGAGTGGGTCTTCTTCTTTCTACCAACTGCACCTTTAATCCAATCCCACCTCTAACCTCCCTTATCTTCTCTTTTGAAGTCCACTCTGTCCGCATCTATTCTACCTCCAAGTGGCCGTCATATACCGACCTCCGGGCCCGGCCACTACCTATATTGACTAATTCTCCACCTGGCTTCTTCACTTTCTTTCCGCTGACATTCCCACTATCATAATGGGTGACTTCAGCATCCCTACTGACACCCTCCAGTCAGCAGCCTCCAAACTCCTGTGTCTTACTTTATCTTTTGAACTTACTCAATGTTCCTCCTCAGCCACCCACACAGACGGAAATACATTAGACCTTATCTTCACCCGTCTCTGCTCCCTATCTAACTTCACAACCTCCCCTCTCCCCCTACCTCATCACCATCTACTCACTTTCTGTTAGCAGAGGATTAATCCGCGTGACATCCAGAGTTTAGAACACAGAATGTAGGTTTATTCATATCCAGCATAGGCACAGCATGGAGTCTAGTGTTACTGCAGCATGAGGAAATCAAATCAGATATATAACAACAACACAGGAAGAGAAGGAGGGGGCATCCTGTCTGTGGGAGTTTTTTTTTTTTTTTTAACTAAACTTTGTTAACAACCTCACAATATGCACAACATATGAAACAGCACAGTAGTTGTTGCAATACACATACAGATTAATATGTATTATTCCAACACCCCCACTCAACAACTACTTATCCTCTTAGTCCCATTGTGGTTCTCAATTCTTTTAACCTAGCTCGTGGCAATGGCTTTGTCATAATGTCAGCTACCATCTTATCAGTTTCACAATAGACAAAGTGAATTATCCCACGATCTATCAAATCACGTAGATGATGATGTCTGACGTCAATGTGCTTGGTTCTAGCACTGATTTTTTCACTGCATGCAAGTTTAATGCATCCTTGGTTGTCCTCATAAATCACCGTCGGCTGAGTTGTCGGTTTGCCAAGATCGTCCATCAATTGTCTTAGCCAAACAACCTCCTGGCTTGCATAGGCTGCGGACACATACTCCGCTTCTGTAGATGACAAGGCAACAGACACTTGTTTCCTACTAGACCAGGAGATTGAACTTTCTCCAACTTTAAACAAGTATCCACTTGTGGATTTATGATCACGCGAATCACCAGCCCTATCCACATCTACATAGCCGGTAAGTTCTAGATCTCCTGCTGCAGATAGTTTTAAATTTACATCTTGCGTTTCTTTCAAATATCGGAGAAGTCTCTTAACAGCATTCCAGTCTCTTTGGCGCGGTTTTTCCACATATCTGCAAAGGATTCCAACTGTTGTTGTGATATCCGGTCGAGTCATAGTTGATATGTATAGAAGTGTCCCCACTGCCTGACGATATTTCTCATTGTTAGGCAACAGGTCATCTTCTCCTTCCAGCTTCAGGTAGGATGGTTCCATTGGGGTTGATATACCTTTGACCTCCGACATTTTAAACTGATTCAGAATCAAATTAATTTTTGCACTTTGGTTTAGAAGAAAACTTCCATCTTCCTCTCTCTGGATTTGGATTCCTAGATAATATGTCACACTTCCAAGGTCTTTTGATTCAAAGTGCTGATTCAGAATTTCAGTCATTTTTCCAATTTCTGCGTCGTCTTGATGAACAACAATCACGTCGTCCACATATAAGAGAATATACATCCACTTTCCATCTGTATATTTTGTCTTCCAACAAGACTTTATTCATCTTGGTGTTCCATGCTCTTGCTGATTGCTTAAGACCATAGAGAGATTTTTGTAGTTTGCAAACAAGATTCTCTTGACCTCTTTTTACATAACCTTCAGGTTGAGTCATGTATAAGTCCTCCTCAATGTCACCATTTAAAAAGGCAGTTTTAATATCCAAATGTCTGACATACATCTTTTGTACAGCAACTACAGCTAACAAAGCTCTGAACGTGGTCTGTTTAGTGACTGGAGCAAATGTAGCATCGTAATCTTCGCCATACTTTTGAGAATATCCTTTTGCGACCAACCTTGCTTTGAATCTGTGGACTTTACCTTCTGAGTCATATTTGGTTTTGAAGACCCACTTGCACTTGATTGCCTTTTTGCCCTGTGGTAGCTTGGTGAGTTTCCAAGTTTGGAGTTGATGAAGCGATTTGATTTCCTCATTAGCGGCATCGATCCACTTTGTTCTTTCATGGACAGGTAGTGCTTGCATTTCATCCCATGACTGCGGCTCTGACTCAGGTAGTGTCTTGACAATGTAGGATAGACGTTTAGCTGGTATACCTTTGCTTGATCTTGACGATCTCCTGATTTCAGATTCACCTGATTTTTCTGTTGTTCCTTCATTAGTTGAAGAATCCAGCCAGACCTCTACATCCTCCTTGTTGCTGTCTTGTAATTGTGACTTCAGCTGGACTACTGGCGTGATGTCACAAAACTTGGGTGATACAAAGTTCTCATCAATCACTACATCTCCACTTATTGTGATCTAGTTTGTTTCTGGGTGTAGAATCAAAATGCAGCAGCAGGGGTTTTAGAAATAACTACACAAAAAAATAAATGTAAACACAAGCAGGTGTAGTGCTATAGAAATGTAAAACTTAACATTTATTACCACTAGATAAAATATGTGCAAAATACAAGGACCTAAAAACACAGATGTACTGTCTGTGATATTAGATAGCCAAAATACTTCCATGTATTGTTGCGTCCAAAGATATAGATATATGTCATATAAGCATATTGTATCTCTGACACAACCAAGAAAGTGTGGCAAAAAGAAAATGATGGAGCCTACGGGACACTATAACAACTTATTGTGTCTCAATATGTGAGAACGCAGAAACATTAACCCTATCAATGGTAACCATTTAACCTTGCTATATATAGAAATGGAACATCCTCACCAATTTTGATATCCGTTCCTGCTCTCAGACTTCAAGATAGCTCCATATGATGGGGGCAGACCAAGTCTCATAGGGTCACCAGCCCATCACAATATACCGCTCCCGACGCGTTTCTTTGCCTTAGCTAGTCATCAGGGGAAAAAAAGAGAAGACATGCGGTATGCACGCTGCCCACAATCGCGCAGCTCATTCACCAGACAGCGCCATTTGACACTCTGATAAGTCCTCTTTTAAATCCTAGTCGCGCTATACTCGCGATCGTGTCACTTCCGGTTCCGGTCAGCTGACATCCGGTATGTGGAACGCAGGTGCCGGGCGTGACACGCAAGCGTCACATCCGGTGTGCGCATCACAGACAAGGAAAAACCGCACACTACGGAGCGACGATTAAGGGGCACACAAGGTAACCAACTGACATCTTGTGTTGGATGGTGACATGAAGCCCTCCCATCCATAAGTACCCCAGGCCAGGGCAAATGTCCAAGTTATACAGTAGCTGACACCCATCCAGGCACATACCGTATGTACCGCGGTATATACTAACCGCGTATATTCTGCCCCAATGGTTCATGAGCTGGAAATACCTCATAGGTCAAAACCGCACAGTGGTGCCACGGCCCAGGTCGAGAGCGCACTTAAAGCCCAAACAAAAAATTATTATGAAAATAAAAATGGAAATAAAGGTGAAATTATGAAAAAAAAAAAAAAAAAAAGGGGAATATGAAGAAATATGAAGAAATATGAAGAAAATATCTTTGGACGCAACAATACATGGAAGTATTTTGGCTATCTAATATCACAGACAGTACATCTGTGTCTTTAGGTCCTTGTATTTTACACATATTTTATCTGGGTGTAGAATCCTATAACCTTTCTGGGTTTCGCTGTAGCCTACCAGGATACCTTCCTTAGCGTGAGATTCCCACTTAGTTCGCTTTTCTTTGGGAACATGTACAAATGCTTTACTTCCGAATATTCTTATGTGATGTAGTTTTGGCTTTCTGCTATTCCATTGCTCAAATGGAGTTTTGTCTGTAGCTTTACCTGGTAGTCTGTTCTGAAGATAGCAAGCTGTCATGATTGCTTCACCCCAATATACTGTGGGCAGATTTGCATCAAATAACATGCTTCTTCCACTTTCACATAGTGTTCGGTTCCTTCTTTCCGCGACACCATTTTGCTCTGGGTTGTACGGTACAGTGGTCTGAAATAGGATTCCATTTTTCTTTAAAATGCTCTGTGTCTCATTACTTGTATATTCAGTCCCATTATCTGCACGTAGAATCTTTGACATTCTTCCAAATTTATTATATACTTCAGCTAGGTATATTTCAAGTTTCTCTGGAACTTCCTTCTTGCTGTGAAGCAGGTGGACAACTGTATATCTTGAATGATCATCAATAAATGTGAGAAAATATCTCTTCTTCCCTGGGGTCAGAGTGCTCATTGGACCACAGACATCTGTGTGTATTAAATCTAGTGGCTGTGCTGTTGTTGTACTAATTCTCTTAGGAAAAGCTTTCCTAGACATTTTCCCTTTGATGCAGCTAGTACACTTCATTGTCTGGTTACATAGATCAATTGTAATATCCTCAGCTAGTTGCTTTTGGACTAACTTTCTTATTGCTTCTGGGTCTCTGTGTGCCAGACGCATATGCCACACATGAATACAGTTTTTATGCTCTTCTTGTTGCGCTGTATACACACACTCTTTGCATTTCAGCTGATAAAGTTCATCTGTGATGTTTCCCTCTACTAGTGTGTGACCTTCCTTTGAGATGATGCAGCTATCATGCTTAAATGTAACTTCATTTCCTTGTTTTGTGAGTTTCTTCACAGATAGTAGATTACTTTCAAGACTAGGCACATACAGCACATCCTTTACTGGGATCTTCCTGCTTTGTGTTGGTGAGATTTGACAATCAATATAACCATCTCCTATGCCTTCTGAAGTCATGTACTGACCATTAGCCATAATCACTTTCTCTGATTTACTTTGGTTAAGCTTAGAAAAGAAGTCTCTGTTATTAGTCATGTGACTAGCTGCTCCAGAGACTATACACCATGCATGCTTTGATGTATTTGCACTGACAGTAAATGCAGTTTCAGTATTCACAGAATCATTTTCTCCAGATACAGCACTTTTAACCCTTTGATGACTGCTTTGCTTTTTCAGCTGATTCATTCTAGCTTTCCAGACTCTGCAGTCAGCTTTCAAATGTCCTGATTTCTTGCAAACAAAACATTCACGTGTTTCTTTTATGTGCTTCCTGTTATCAGTTAGGTTTTGTGTCTGTAAAGCAGATTCTGTGTTGCATGTCCTACTGTTTACACCTTCTGCCTTTCGCTTATATTCATTTATGAGCTTCCCCCTGACATAATCCAGTGTAAGCTCATCATCTGGACGCGCATCTAGTGCGGTTACAAGCGTATCATACCTCTCTGAAAGGCCACTAAGCAGTAATGCGGCCACATGAAAGTCCTTTAGATCTTCCCCAATGACTCTCAGGCGTTCTACAACTTCCAGAACACTTCTTATGTAATCCTGCATATCCTGGCCTTTCTGTAGCTTAGACTGGTACAGCTTTCTCATGAGATAGAGCTTATTGCTTAAATTTATCCTCTCATGTACCTTTTGCAACTGCTCCCACATTTCCTTTGCAGTATTACATTTACACACATGCACAATCTGGTCATCATCTATACTGAGTGATATGGTACTTTGTGCTTTCTGATCCATCTCTGTCCACTCCTGTGGCACTGGGTCAGGTTTAGGCTCCTGTGTGTATTTCCACGTACCTTCTCTTATTAGCAGCATTTTCACTTTGAATTTCCAGGATTGATAATTCTGGTTAGTGAGACTTGGCACTGTAAATTTCATGGAGCTGCTGCTGGTGGCCATCTTTGCTTCTTCTCAGTTTGCTGTCTTTCTTTCTTTTCTTTCCTCTGTGTTCTGGGGATCTGTGACTCTGGGACTCTGGTACATCTGGGCCCATAACCTGTTAGCAGAGGATTAATCCGCGTGACATCCAGAGTTTAGAACACAGAATGTAGGTTTATTTATATCCAGCACAGGCACAGCATGATGTTACTGCAGCATGAGGAAATCAAATCAGATATATAACAACAACACAGGAAGAGAAGGAGGGGGCATCCTGTCTGTGGGAGTTTTTTTTTTTTTTTTTTTTAAACTAAACTTTGTTAACAACCTCACAATATGCACAACATATGAAACAGCACAGTAGTTGTTGCAATACACATACAGATTAATATGTATTATTCCAACACTTTCTCATCTCTGTCCTCCTCACCTGTCACCCATGTCAGCAAATAGCACACCCCTGAAGAAACCTTGCATGTCTCCACACTCACACACTCTCAAATTCTATTCTACCACTGACATCCATATCTTCACTCCACGACACAGACAGTGTCACTGCCTTCTACAATGCCACTCTAGCATAGCACCAGCTATTGACTCGGTTACCCCTCTCATGCATGACAGAGTGTGACGAATCAATAGACAAAACTGGCACAATAGCATCACTAAAAAGCTTTGGCAAGTGTCCAGGGTCGTGCAGGGCTGCTGCTAGGAATTTCGGTGCCCCATACTGGCAAAATTTTGGGGCCCCCTTGAAACTCCACCCAGGCTTCACCCCAGCTCCGCCTCCACTCCTCAAACCTTCCACAGTCCCACCGACCACTCTTGGAAAAACTCTACTTTCTGCCACACTGTGACCACACCACATATTACCACCACATAGTGACTGAATAATACCACATACAAGAGACAAATACTGTCACACCATGACCAGATCAAGTCTATGAGAGCATCGTTCAGGCTTTCAGACTTGCATTGAGAGATTGTGACATAGCTTCTGACTTCCAGTCAGTCAGAAGCTGCGTTCACAAGATGGCGCCGCAAGACCGAAGCAGTGCTGAAAATTGATGAAGACGCCAGAAGATGAGTATGACTTATGTTTAAAGGGACTCTGTCAGCACAGGATGACTGTTCAAATAAAGTCCCACCACTCGGTACTTCACGGCAGAGCCAACCCTTTAAATTCACCTGCCCACCTGTTTGTTCTCCCTCTATCTCCACACCCCCCCTTCTGGCTGGGAGTCTGCATTTCACATCCTTGAAGCCAAGTGATTGCCATTCCTGGCTCTGACACCAGCGAATCCTCACAGTGCTTACGATGTGTGGATTCACAAGTCTTCAGTCAGTGACACAGAGGGACTGCTGGCTTGTGGATTTAGACTGGACAACCCCTTTAAGGCTCCTTCAGCCATCAGTGAATATCGGTCTGTGCTCGGACCGCAATGCATGGACTTGCCGCGGGTCTCCTGACCTCAACTCAGCAGCCTCACAGCATGTATGAGCATGCGGGTCAGCATGATTGGTGCCCAGTCCAAGCACTGCAGACTGAGAGCAGAACGATTTCTCACTTCCAGTATTTACACTGTCATAATAATAAAGATGTTTCCCAATCATATACAGTGCATTGTGAAAGTATTTGGCCCCCTTGAACTTTTCTACCTTTTGCCACATTTCTGGCTTCAAACATAAAGATATAAAATTAAATTTTTTTGGTAAGAATCAACAACAAGTGGGACACAATCGTGAAGTGGAACGAAATTTATTGGATATTTTAAACTTTTTTAACAAATTAAAAACTGAAAAGTGGGGCGTGCAATATTATTCGGCCCCTTTACTTTCACTCCAGAAGTTCAGTGAGGATCTCTGAATGATCCAATGTTGTCCTAAATGACTGGTAATGATAAATAGAATCCACCTGTGTGTAATCAAGTCTCCGTATAAATGCACCTGCTCTGTGATAGTCTCAGGGTTCTGTTTCAAGTGCAGAGAGCATCATGAAGACCAAGGATCACACCAGGCAGGTCCGAGATACTGTTGTGGTGAAGTTTAAAGCCGGATTTGGATACAAAAAGATTTCCCAAGTTTTTAACATCTCGAGGAGCACTGTACAAGCGATCATATTGAAATGGAAGGATTATCAGACCACTGCAAATCTATCAAGACCCAGCCGTCCCTCTAAACTTTCATCTCGAACAAGGAGAAGACTGATCAGAGATGCAGCCAAAAGGCCCATGATCACTCTGGTTGAACTGCAGAGATCTACAGCTGAGGTGGGAGAGTCTGTCCATAGGACAACAATCAGTCATACACTGCACAAATCTGGCCTTTATGGAAGAGTGGCAAGAAGAAAGCCATTTTTCAAAGATATCCATAAAAAGTCTCATTTGAAGTTTGCCACAAGCCACCTGGGAGACACACCAAACATGTGGAATAAGGTGCTCTGGTCAGATGAAACCATTATCAAACTTTTTGGCCACAATGCAAAACGATATCTTTGGCGTAAAAGCAACACAGCTCATCACCCTCAAAACACTATCCCCACTGTCAAACATGGTGGTGGCAGCATCATGGTTTGGGCCTGCTTTTCTTCAGCAGGGACAGGGAAGATGATTAATATTGATGGGAAGATGGACGGAGCCAAATACAGGACCATTCTGGAAGAAAACCTGTTGGAGTCTGCAAAAGACCTGAGACTGGGACGGAGATTTATCTTCCAACAAGACAATGATCCCAAACATAAAGCAAAATCTACAATAAAATGGTTCAAAAATAAACGTATCCAGGTGTTAGAATGGCAAAGTCAAAGTCCAGACCTGAATCCAATCGAGAATCTGTGGAAAGAGCTGAAAACTGCTGTTCACAAACGCCCTCCATCCAACCTCAATGAGCTCGAACTGTTTTGCAAGGAAGAATGGGCAAGAATTTCAGCCTCTCGATGTGCAAAGCTGATAGTGACATACCCCAAGCGACTTTCAGCTGTAATCGCAGCAAAAGATGGCGATTATTAACTCAAGAGGGCCGAATAATATTGCACGCCCCACTTTTCAGTTTTTAATTTGTTAAAAAAGTTTAACATTTCCAATAAATTTCGTTCCACTTCACGATTGTGTCCCACTTGCTGTTGATTCTTTCCAAAAAATTTGAATTTTATATCTTTATGTTTGAAGCCAGAAATGTGGCAAAAGGTAGAAAAGTTCAAGGGGGCCAAATACTTTCACAATGCACTGTATATGATTGGGAAACATCTTTATTATTATGACAGTGTAAATACTGGAAGTGAGAAATCGTTCTGCTCTCAGTCTGCAGTGCTTGGACTGGGCACCAATCATGCTGACCCGCATCCTCATACATGCTGTGAGGCTGCTGAGTTGAGGTCAGGAGACCCGCGGCAAGTCCATGCATTGCGGTCCGAGCACAGACCTATATTCACTGATGGCTGAAGGAGCCTTAAAGGGGTTGTCCAGTCTAAATCCACAAGCCAGCAGTCCCACAGTTTTTAATTTGTTAAAAAAGTTTAACATTTCCAATAAATTTCGTTCCACTTCACGATTGTGTCCCACTTGTTTTTGATTCTTCCCCCAAAAATAGAATTTTATATCTTTATGTTTGAAGCCAGAAATGTGGCAAAAGTTAGAAAAGTTCAAGGGGACCAAATACTTTCACAATGCACTGTATACACTTATATCAATCATTCCCTCCCCTCCCCCCTTTCAGGAGCAGAGGGAATGATTGTATCATATAATTATGTACTGAGATGGTGGACAAATTAATACATGAACTTAAAGGGGTTTTCCCACGAACAAAAGTTAATTTTAATCAATAGATCTTTGAATAATGTAATGGCTGTGTCTGACCGTGTACAGAACACGGTCTGATCATACCATGACGCGCCCTCTGGGCCGTGGGGTACCCGGTGCCGGGCCGGTAAATGCTGGGGGATGTCACAGTAGCGGTGACCCGGTCCGTGACCCAGGGGTTATTGATAGGGGATTTATGGTGATTGTATAAAGTTTGTGACGCCACCTGTGGTATGCGGCTAGGGGAGCCGCCGCTGCGGAGCAGGTCCTCTGGAGCTGATGTTACTGCAGCAGGGATAGTGTGGCTCTCCACAGGTAGAACTTAGCTCCAGGGCAGTGTAGATGTTATGGGTCATGCTGGACGTTGTAGTGCAGGGGTTGATGGCGCAGCAATAATCCACAACTCAATGGCGGTTTCCTCTTATCTTTACTGGTGGTGATTAGACAAGCCGGGACTAGGGTGCTGGCTAGAAGTGGAAGTCCGGGCATCCTGGAAGCAAGTAAAGAATCCTCCTTGCCAGGTGAAATTGGAGGCCTTCCCTTTACACTAAACTCTTTGGCCCTGCTGCTTGTAGCTGTGCGCGGCCCTCGTCCCTGAGTGCAACGTTTCTGTGCTCACCCGTATGGCAGGCAGCTCGGGCCTTGCTGGTGCGTCGCTCTCACGTGGCGGTGCTCAACCCTGCGGTGCTGCTGAGCCTTTGGGCGTCTGATGGGGCCAGGAGACCTGCAGTCTCCTGCCCTCCGGTTTCTACTGCTGGGCCTTCGGTGCCCCACAGCCTCGGACTCCGGTGTCCGGTTCTTCTGTGCTGGTTCTTCTGGGGTGAGCTGCCGCGCAGCTCCAGTCCCCAGCTCCTCTCTCCTCGATGTCCTGACTTCAACTCCTCACACACTAAGTCTCACTAACCACGCCCCCAGATCCCAGTTGCCAAGGGGAGGGACTCCCCTTGCTGGTCTGGAGCCAGGAAAGTGTTGCATGCTTAGTAAAACCTGATTAGGGGACTCCTGCTTGCTTCCAGGCATGGCATCAACTCTTGTGAGGGAGGCAATGCCACTGTGGCAACCGGACCCCTGGGGTGCCACAACCACATCTCATGCTAAGGGGAGGAAACAAAAGAGTATACAGACATTTCAGCATGGGATCCCAACTGTTTCTTTCTTTGAAGTAAAACATTGTTTAAAAACAGGCAGTGAAATGTTTTACCTCACAGAAAGAATCAGCTGTGATCCCCTGCTGTAATGTCTGTATATTCTTTTTCTTCCTCCCCTGCCCAGGAGATGTGGTATGATCAGACCATGTTCCTGCACGGTCAGACACAGCCATTACACAGTACACAGCAGGGGCACATGTATAAGATTATCTCAGCACAGGAACATTTTATTTAAACACATCCAATTGTGGAAGTTATTATTATTCCAAGGTCTATTGATCACCCTATTTGTCAACTACTCTTGTTCCTCCTACCTGTCCACAGAGGTTGGCATCATCTTGATATGCAATTGGCATATCCTTGTCGACTAGCCCTGGTCGTCCTCGCCACCGCCTCCTCAGCCTCTCGCTGCCGGTCGCAGCCTTCCCTCAGCACCAGCCTCACCCTGCCGGACGCAGCCTCCCCTCAGAAACAGGCCCCCCTCAGCACCAGCAACAGCCTCAACTCAGAACCACCAGCAGCCTCCCCTCAATACCAGCAGCAGCCTCCCCCCAGCAGCAGCCTCCCCTCACCACCACCAGCAGACTCCCCTCACCACCACTTGCAGCCTCCTCTCACCACCGCCAGCCGCCTCCCCTCATCACCACCAGCCTCCCCTCATCACAACCACCAGCAGCCTCCCCTCATCACCAGCCTCCCCTCATCACCAGCAGCAGCCTCCCCATCAGCCTCCCCTCAGCACCAGCAGTAGCCTCTCCTCGGCACCAGCCACCACTCAGCACCAACCTCCTCTCATCACCAGCAGCAGCCTCCCCTCATCACCAGCAGCAACCTCCCCTCATCACCAGCAGCCTCGCCTCACCACCACCAGTAGTCTCCCCTCACCAACATCAGCAGCCTTCCCTCACCACCTCAGCAGCCTCTCCTCAGCACCAGCAGCTGCCTCCCCTCAGCAGCTGCAGCAGCAGCCTCCCCTCATCACCAGCAGCAACCTCCCCTCTCCACTACCAGCCTTCCCTCACCTCCAGCCTCCTCTCACCACCAGCAACAGTCTCCCCTCAGCACCAGCAGCAGCCTCCCCTCAGCACCAGCATCAGCCTCACCACAAGCCTCCCCTCAGCACCAGCAGCCTCTCCTCTGCACCAGCAGCAGCCTCTCCTCGGTACCAGCAGCAGCCTCCCCTCGACACCAGCACCAGCCTCCCCTCGGCACCAGCACCAGCCTCTCCTCGGCACAAGCAGCAGCCTCCCCTCGGAACCAGCACCAGCCTCCCATCGGCACCAGCACCAGCCTCCTCCCAGCAGCAGTTTCCCCTTGGCACCAGTAGCAGCCTCCCCTCAGCACCAGCAGCAACCTCCACACAAGCCTCCCCTCAGCACCAGCAGCCTCTACTCAGCACCAGCACCAGCCTCCCCTCAGCACAAGCCTCCCCTCAGCACCAGCAGCCTCTCCTTAGCACCAGCAGCAGCCTACCCTTGGCACCAGCACCAGCCTCCCCTCAGCACAAGCCTCCCCTCAGCACCAGCAGCCTCTCCTCAGCACCAGCAGCAGCCTCCCCTTGGCAACAGCACCAGCCTCCCCTCAGCACCAGCAGCAGCTTCTCCTCAGCACCAGCAGCAGCCTCCCCTCAGAACCAGCAGCAGCCTCCCCTCACCACCAGCAGCAGCAGCCTCCCCTTGGCAATAGCATCAGCCTCCCCTCAGCACCAGCCTCCCCTCAGCACCAGCAGCAGCTTCTCCTCAGCACCAGCAGCAGCCTCCCCTCAGAACCAGCAGCAGCCTCCCCTCACCACCAGAAGCAGCAGCCTCCCCTCATCACCATTAGCAGGCCCCCCCACCGTCATCAGCAGGCCCCCCCACCACAATCAGCAGGCCCCCGCATCACCAGCAGCAGGCCGCCCATCACTAGCAGCAGGTCCTGCCATCACCAGGCCCCCCACAACCATCAGCAGGCCCCGCATAACCATCAGCAGGCCCCCTCATCACCATCAGCAGGCCCCTCTGAGCACCACCAGGCCCCACTCACCACCAAACTCAGCAGCAGCTTCCTCCTCCTGCTACTCACACACTAGCCACTGCCTCCGAGACATGCTGCTCTGCTCAGGAATGAAGATGAGCATGCAGTGTGTCAGGAGATTGGAGTCAGGACCATGATGCACCTGGCCGCTGCTTAAAGGTAAAGCACCCATTTCCGTCTGCCGGGTGCATCGGGCATTTAACTGTTACCCCTGAGGCCCGGTAAGAAGAAGCAAAGAGAGGGGCCCCGGGCTGCCAGCGTGCCTGCCCCCCCTTCTTGCTTCTTTTCACTGGGCCCCATACAGTAGTAAGGGTAGTAATGCCCTGATGGCGGCCCTGGGGTCATGGAGCGGCATTGGAAGAAAACACATTCGCAAGATGACTTCTCGGCATTCAAACAAGCAACACTCGCTTTCAAATCAGCCCTTACCTCTGCTAAACAGGCTTACTTCACAACCCTCGTATCTTCCTTATCCAGGGTCACACTGGGGTGTCTGGGGCCCACAGGGGAAATTGACCCTAGGGGCCCACCCTACAGCTATATGCACATACCTGTTAGCCGTTATCCCTGTTATAGTGGAGCGTCGACTGTAAATCACAGGCGGCTCCTGCACATCTACTGTGCGCCACCATAACTGGGATGTACAATTACTGTAGTCTTGACAAAGAACGCATCTTTAGCGTTCGGAACGCGTTGCCCTGGCTACACTATGTGACTATGGAATCTGTTTTTAAAGAGCTTTTGTCACAATAAAGAAACCTATTTTTTGAACTATTCATGAAGCTGGTAATCCTTTCTCCTTATGCATTGCAAACCGCACTGATTGAAAGAATGGGGAACTTTTATCCCTGACAGGACACTTTTATCCCCATTTTAAAATGGAGCGGCATGTGGTATGTCTGACCGTAGCTCCATTCATCCTCTTTGGGGGCTTCCAGAAAAAGCCAAGTGCAGCCCCTTAGGGAATAAATGGATCAGTGGTCGAGTCGTACTTGCCGCTCCATACTAATGGGGATAAAGGTTGCACATTCTCCAGGTCACAGCATTCAATAACTTATTTATCCTTTGGCCACGTACACACGATCAGCATTTGGTCAGTATTTTACATCAGTATTTGTGAGGAACAATCAGAGGAAAAGTAAAGTAGAAAGATGTCACCACTTCTGCATTTTTCACCCACTCCTGGTTTTGTCTTACAAATACTGATGTAAAATACTGACCATATGCTGAACATGTGAACATGGCCTTAGGAGAGGTGATTACTTGTTTTCACCGTAGAACCCCTGTAAGTGCATATTTGCTACTGTGCAATAGCCACAGGACAGGGAGGCGTTAAACATCCAAGTATTTAATCTCCATTGGAAATCAAGAATCTTCCCCTTATTGATATCAAAGGGAACAAGTGACCTCCATACACAACACAATCCACTATACCAAGACCAATACCACCACATACAAGAGATAAATACCGCCACACCATGACCAGACCACATATTGACCAAATACCACATACAGGCAATTAATACAGTCACACCATGACCAGACCACATATTACCTCCACATAGTGACTGAATAATACTGTCACACCATGACCAGAGCATGTATTACTACCACATAGTGACCGAATAATACCACATACTGTACAAGGAACAAATACCTCCACACCATGACCAGATCATATATTACCACCTCAGTGACCGAATAATACAATACTGATCATTAATAAAAAACACAATACTAATAACATTAATATTACCACTGGTGACATAATACACAGGAGCTCTGTATATAGTGTCGGTGTACAGGTAATACAGTGATCACCAGAGACATTACAGCATATACAGAGTACCTATATATGCTGTAATACAGAAATATACAGGTAATACAGTGACCACCTCCATACAATTATGGGCCCCATGTAATGCTGCTCCATAGAGTATACTGGCCCAATGTAATGCTGCTCCATACAGTATATTTTCCCCATATGATGCTGCTCTATACAGTATATTGGCCCCATGTAATGCTGCTCCATACTGTATATTGGTGCCATATGATGCTGCTCCATACAGTGTATTGGCCCCCTGTCATGCTGCTCCATACAGTATATTGGCCCCCTGTCATGCTGCTCCATACAGTATATTGTCTCCATATGATGCTGCTCCATACAGTATATTGTCTCCATATGATGCTGGTCCATACAGTATATTGGCTCCATGTAATGCTGCTCCATACAGTATATTGTCTCCATATGATGCTGGTCCATACAGTATATTGGCTCCATGTAATGCTGCTCCATACAGTATATTGGCCCCATATGATGCTGCTCCATACAGTATATTGGCTCCATGTAATGCTGCTCCATACAGTATATTGTCTCCATATGATGCTGGTCCATACAGTATATTGGCTCCATGTAATGCTGCTCCATACAGTATATTGGCCCCATATGATGCTGCTCCATACAGTATATTGGCCCCATGTAATGCTGCTCCATACAGTGTATTGACCCCACATGATGCTGCTCCATACAGTATATGAAGAACAAATAAAGTAGCACACTGTAACACTGAGTATATAGATATGAAATATGAAATATGAATAACATAACTGCTGTAGAAAATAGAAATAAATGAAAAATTTTTTGAAAATTTATTTTTAGCGCATGTAAATATGAAGTATGAAAAATGAATAGCATTACTGCTGTAAGTAAATGAGAAATCTTAGCGTATAAATTGGCCAATTCATGTGTACCTGACAGCGGCAGTAAGGCGTTTCTCGATGTCAGGACCTACCAATGTGAATACCTCTCTAAGAGACCTCTGTCTGATTATGTGTACCTCTTAGAGAGGTATTCACATTGGTAGGTCCTGACATCGAGAAACGCCTTACCGCGGCTATCAGGGACACATGAATTTTTCCAATTTATGTGCTAAGATTTCTCATTTACTTACAGCAGTAATGCTATTCATTTTTCATACTTCATATTTACATGCGCTAAAAAAAAAATTTCAAATTTTTTTTCATTTATTTCTATTTTCTACAGCAGTTATGTTATTCATATTTCATATTTCATATCTATATACTCAGTGTTATTTGTTCATTATATATGGAGGTAGCTGCTCTTAGTAAGCACCTGTTCACACCTATTTTTTGTAGTGGAAGTGCCGTCATTTTCTTTGTTGTCCATACAGTATATGGGCCTCCATGATGCTGCTCCATACAGTATATGGGCCCCCATGATGCTGCTCTATACAATATATTGGACCCCATGATGCTGCTCCATACAGTATTTGGCCCCCATGATGCTGCTCCATACAATATATGGGCCCCCATGATGCTGCTCCTTACATTATATGGGCCCCCATGATGCTGGTACATACAGTATATGGGCCCCCATGATGCTGCTCCATACAGTATATGGGCCTCCATGATGCTGCTCCATACAGTATATGGGCCTCCATGCTGCTGCTTCATACAGTATATGGGCCCCCATGATGCTGGTCCATACAGTATATGGGCCCCCATGATGCTGCTCCATACAGTATATGGGCCCACATGATGCTGCTCCATACAGTATTTGGCCTCCATGCTGCTGCTTCATACAGTATATGGGCCCCCATGATGCTGGTCCATACAGTATATGGGCCTCCATGATGCTGCTCCATACAGTATATGGGCCTCCATGATGCTGCTCCATACAGTATATGGGCCTCCATGATGCTGCTCCATACAGTATATGGGCCCACATGATGCTGCTCCATACAGTATATGGGCCCCCATGATGCTGCATACATAAAAAAAATCAAATACCTCTCCCGTTCCCTGCAGGTTTGGTGTACTCAGCACGTCGTCTTCTGACTCTGCAGTGCTCAGAGCAGAGTGCGGTAGTGATGTCACCTCGCCCTCTGCCCTGAGACGTCAGAATCAGAAGACGCTAACATCACTGGAGCTGCAGGGAACGAGGAGGATAGGTAAGTATTTGAGGAGGAGAGGTGGGGGCGGGGGCTCTCCCTCCTGAAGGGGGCGCTCCCCCTCTCCGTAGGGGGCTCTCCCTCCCCCGACTCATAGGCCCAGTAGCGTGCCGGTGTCCCTCAACCCCGGGGCCCCAACACTTACTTGGGTGCGCCTAGTGGCGGTGACGCCGGCCATGGTCATCACGGCGGGTCAGGTCTGCATGCGCGTTCTCCTGCCACCCGCACTTTTAAAAGGCCCATGTCCTTACAAAAAAAGTTTTTTTTCCTCTCCTTCTGTGGGGCCCAGCTGGCATTTCACCGGCATTCCGCCAGGCCAGTCCGACCCTGTCCTTATTTTTCAAGTCCAAATGGTTATTTAATACTTTTAACTCCTTCCTCTGCCCACCACTGCCCCCTCCAACCCCCTCATCTCTGCCGAGGACAAGACAAATGGGCAAGGCACGTGGCAAGGGACGGGGAACTGGACGTGTTGGTGATGGTGCATGCAGAGGCCGAGGACAAGGCCGTGGGCAAGCTGAAATTGTGCCACAACAAACACCCACATCTTCTCGCCCGACCTTACTGTCCCAACTGCTAGGGGACCGCAGCACACCACTATTGAACCCAGAGCAGTGTCAAAAGGTTGTTGGTTGGATAGCGGATAATGCTTCCAGTCACTTAGCCGCCACCACCACCCTGTCTTCCACACGGTCAAGTCTCAGTAGCCGTGAGTCTGGACCGCATATTCCTCACCCTGATCCTCCTTCCTCCCACCATGCCAAGCGCCCAGAGACAACTGATCCCACACATGGACACTCTGAAGAGCTGTTCACTTTTACATTCATAGATTCGGGCCTCTCACCCGGTCCACTTGAAGCGGGGCAAGATGCATACCAGGATGGGGGTTCAGAGGGTGCCATGCATACCAGGATGGGGGCTCAAGGGGTGCCATGCATACCAGGATGGGGGCTCAAGGGTTGCCATGCATACCAGGATGGGGGCTCAAGGGGTGTCATGCATACCAGGATGGTGTATAAAGGGGTGCCATGCATACCAGGATGGGGGATAAAGGGGTGCCATGCATACCAGGATGGGATGGGGGCCACTTATACCAGGAAGGAGAGGCCATACATACCAGGATAGAGGATATTAACAGAATTGAGGGACATTACCCCAATGCCAGTGTCAGCAGCAGACCCCCTCCCCCATAACAGGGCATCAGGACCACATTTTTTGCTTACATTTTTTCTTCCTATTTTCCTCCTTTAAAACCTAGGTGCGTCTTATGGTCCAGTGCGTCTTATAGTCCGAAAAATATGGTAGTTAAAAATGCCATTGCATCTTACTGGAAAAAAACGGATGTACCTATCTTTTCAGTTATTAAAGAAAAAATGGCTCTACATAAATTATATGAATACTGATTTGCAAACTCTAATAATAACCTTAACAAATATTTCAAAAAATGAACAAAGTGGCCTGAAATATATTCCTGATTGTTACTTAAATTATTAATACATATACTTATTAGATTTAATTGGATATCTATTATATTACGACTAAGTTGTTCTATAACCAAATTTTGATTTTCATCTTAATTTACTTGTTGTAATACTATATATTCTACTGTTTATTCAATTTTGAGTTCTCCTTCCCCTTATCCATTTTCCCACACTTATCCATTACTCTCCCGTCCCCCATATATTCCTCTATTCCCTAACCATATCCCTACCCCTTGAACTGTTATAAAATATTAATAAAAATGATTGAAAACAAACATAGTGTCACAGGGACAACTGTAAATCAATGTACAAGGTAAAAAATCCTACGATGTGTCACGTCATATCCTTCACAACACTGAAGGTTTAAATCATGTGATATCTAGCCTCCGTCAACCATTGGTACAGTGATCACTTAAAAGGTCCAGCGTCCCTCTCCTCTGACACGGCCCTGAGGAAGTGTGGACAAAATGCGCGTCGGGGAAGAGGGATGCAGGACAAACCCTGTCTCACACTCCACTGTGTAAGTGGCACAATGCTATTAGCAATACATTTTACCAGGGGCGTACATAGGATTCATGGGGCCCCATAGCAGAAGTTCAAATTGGGCCCCCCCCCAAAAAAAATGTAAATAATTGTCGGTGTCACAGAAGAGCAGATCACACAACCTTCCAGCCTTTACATAGTAATTTTCCTCCTGCTGACGTCCTAGACCCCTCTTTCATTGTCCCATGAAGTGTGATACCAATAAAAGTGTCCCCCAAACACAGTATGATACCCCCATGGTGAATTCCTCCACATGCGCAGTATAATGACCCTACTGTACCTCACCTCAACTACCAGGGCAAAGTTTGCTGACCCCAACACAGTATGATCCCCCAATTGTGAGCTCTAGAACTAGAGAGGATGGTAGGTAAAAAGGGAGGGTGTTATATATAATAAAAGATGAAACTATATAACTAAGGACGGCGCTATACATAATAAGCGAGTACACTATATACTAAGGGCGTATGCTATACATAATAAGTGATTACACTATGTACTAAGGGACTGTGCTATACATAATACGGCTATATTCCTGCATTTGTGTGCAGTGTCAGTGTGCTACCCTGTTTTACAGACGCATTGAGCATGTCCTATTGTAATCCTCAAAATCGGATCAGAACAGGACATTCTCTGATCCTCACAGATCTCATTCTCAGATCCGTGATCCGTGATCTATAAAACTCTACAAGTCCGTGGACCATCCGATAAAAAAATCTGACATTTTACACAAATGTGAGAATGCAGCCTAAGGGATTTTACATGTAACATTATCACTCCAAGTCATACAGCGCAGATACAGAATAATATTTACATCCAGGCACTTACCGCTGACGTCTCGCCTGATCAGAGTCGGTTTCTGCTGCTCCTTCTCCATCTGGTCAGACCTTCATGTCGACATCTCCCAGTCACGATTCGTCTTGTCATGATGATCTCCAGCCTAGATAATAACAAGGTCACATATATTGTATATATACATGTGTCTCTCCTGCACTGCGCCCCTGAATACAGGTCTGTTATCCCCCATTAATATACTAGGGGTAGCCACTTAGTAATCAAAATATAAAGTGATAAGCAGCACTGTGCCCCCCATTAACTATAATCTCCACCTGCCAATAATATAAATTATTCAGTCTCTGTGACTCTCCCCAATTAACTGTAAGGCTATGTGCACACGGAAAATATACAAGCGCCCCCATCATTGCTCTGTCCCAGCACCTCCATCATTGCTCTCTCCCAACACCCCCAACATTGCTCTGTCCCAGCACCCCAGTCATTGCTCTCCCAGCACCCTTGTAATTGCTCTCTCCCAGCACCCCCGTCATTGCTCTCTCCCTGCACCCCCGTCATTGCTCTCTCCCTGCACCCCATCATTGTTGTCTCCCAGCATCCCCGTCATTGCGCTCTCCGAGCACCCCCATTATTGCTCTGTCCCAGCACCACTATCATTGCTCTCTCCCAGCACCCCCATCATTGCTCTCTCCCAGCACCCCCGTCATTGCTCTCTCCCAGCACCCCCGTCATTGTTCTCTCCCTGCACCCCGTCATTGCTCTCTCCGAGCACCCCTATCATTGTTCTCTCCCAGCAACCCCCGTCATTACTCTCCCAGCACCTCCATCATTGCTCTCTCCCAGCAACCCATCATTGCTCTCCCCATCCCCGTCATTGGTCTACTAATCCCCATCATTGCTCTCCCCGCCCCATCAGTCCCATCACTGCTCTTCCCAGCCCCACCATTGCTCTCCCCAGACCCATCAGCGCTCTCCCCAGCCCCATCAGCCCCACCATTGCTCTCCCCAGCCCCACCATTGCTCTCCCCAGCCCCATCAGCCCTACCATTGCTCTCACCAGCCCCATCAGCCCCACTTTTGCTCTCTCCAGCCCAGTCATAACCATTATTGCTCTCCCCAGCGTTTCAGTAAAAATAAAAAAAAAAACACTTACCCCTCTGCCCGTTCCCCCGCAAGCTGCATCATCACTGCTCTTCCCAGCCCCACCATTGTTATCCCCAGCCGCACCAGCCCCACCATTGCTCTACCCAGCCCCATCAGCCCCCTTATTGCGCTCTCCAGCTCCATCAGCCCCATTATTGATCTCACCAGCGTTTCAGTAAAAAAAAACAAAAAAAAAAACACTTACCTCTCTGCCCCCGCAGGCCGCTGCAATTTCCTCCCTCACACAGGCCCGCGCTGCATGATGATGTCATCAAGGAGCGCGTGCCTGTGTAAGGGAGGAAGCGGCGGGCAGGAAGCAGAGGATGGATCTCTGCAGCTCCGCTGCCATTCTGTCCTGTCAGCAGCGGGGATGCAGGGATCGCTCCCTGCCCGCCACGAGCAGGGAGACGCTGCACCGGCGGGCCCCCCGGCACAGCTGCACCAGCAGCGATATGTCCGCCCCTGGACTGCTATTGGGCCCCCCAGCTCACGGGCCCCATAGCAGTCGTGTGGTCTGCCTCCATTAGTGGTACACCACTGCATTTTACCTATTTTTGATTGCATCTAGCAGGGCTTTTGTACATCAGAGGCAGTCCATGTTTTCCAGGCGTGCGGTATTGCATGTATAGCCATACATGTTGTGAGTTTCTAACAAGCATATAAACTGCTTTTCACCTCGACTCTTTCGCTTCTGTGAACACTAAGTTATATACATGCTCTGTAGTAGCCCTGTCATTTCCAGACATTGGTGTATTATAATTCTGAGCATTATAATTCTCCATACACATGCACTTTAAGGGTTTATTATGTATTTATCTCTTGATTGGTGACTTTGAAGCAGGGTTTATTTTGTTTTTGTTTAACCACTGGACCACCCCAATTAATGAACAATTTCCTTCTTTGACATGCACATGCACTTTGGATAGTTTCAATCCTTGGAATCGTTGGATTATGTAATGGTATAGGTTACTCTGCAGTGACTATCTCTGCTAGGTTGTTCTATGCTATTTTGTGGGGTGCACCAGGAGATAATATTCATGCATACTGGGTTGGCATTTCTTACCATCCCTCAAACAAGAGGCATCTGTTTTTATTTTATGTATGTGTTTGGTAATGTCTATGATATTGTTCAGTAAAATCATTTGTTTTTTATACACACTAACTTGAAGTGCTCACTTTTGTCTACTTGGTCTCCTTGATGTAAGGATTTTTACCTAGTGGTACAGATTGATTTACACATATTCATTATATATCTGCAAACTTTCTCATAAAATTCAAACCTGATAAATGCTTCTTGCACGAGTATTCAAACTCTACAGACTAGTATATGGCAGAGGCACATTCTGTAGCGATTCTAGCTTTATGTTTATTGAAGAAAAATAATTACAGGCACATATAAATCCCCCTATTAATAATCATTTATTACACATAAAAAAATTACAATCAGTAATATGATACCATGGGGACCCCGTGCAAGAAATATTGATAATCAAGATAAAATATAACATACTGTAGAAATGTCAGTGATTCCCATATACAGCACTAGGAATGAATGTGTGAACTGCCGTTACATTAAAGATGGGACAATTGCAGAAATACACTTGCATTTTTTTGTTGGGTGCATTTTAAGGTGTGAAAGTGAAGGAGTTATAGATTTAATTCAGTGCCCATGTTCAAAGCAATATATTGGCAGGACTCTGAGACCTCTTAAAAAAGGAGAGGAGAACAGATTAATAAGAATAGAAATTTTTTTTTGTTAAACATGCACTTTCAATCATTTCAAAACATTTCATAACAGCAATTCAAATGGCTATATCTATATACGAGTATAGGAGGAAATAATCTATCACAAATGTCCGGAGCTGAATCTAGAAAGAAATTAGGCTTTAAAACACTAGCGCCGAAAAAAGGGGAGTGGGTATTGCTGGAAGCTGCTGATAGATTAGCGGGTCCTGTGTGAAAACCCGTAAGGAAGAATGGCTACTAGATAAAGGATTGATACTATCACGCTAAACAGCGGCTGAACAGAGCAGGATGAATGAAAGGAATAACAGACATAGAAATAATGTTTCACCAAAATGAGTTGAATGTCCCCCTTTCTTGGTATGTAAATTTGTCTTAAGATTACCGGATAATGATTTGCAGCTATGAAAGTTAATAGATGATTCCCTGGGTTGCGATGATCTATGGATAATTGGTCGGGTGGTACCTAGCTTCTGGTACAGATAGAGGCAGCTAGTGATTGGACGTTTTCCATCTATATATCCTCCTCTTACCATTTTTTTTCACCCTTCCATTGACACGACAACATTATTACTGAACACATAAGCTCTATCCTTTATATATACAGTATATAATTGCAAGGGAAAATGCTTTTTAAAAAAAGGTTTTAAAAAATTAATTATTAATTTAATTTAATCTTTTTTTATTTTTTATATTCTATATATATTTAAATTTTTAATGATTTATTGTACTACAGTGCTGCTCACCATTCTTGTCACGCCGTAATTTTTTCGTAGACTGTACAATATCTTCAGAAATAAATGGAAATGTACCAAAGTTATATCCTCAGGATTTGTGGTCCAAAGTAATACAACAATACAATATTGTTTTTCAACTTCAATGTTGCAATATCAAAGAAAAAACTGAATGTGCCACAATAATGGCACCCCTAATTAATACTTGGTTGCACACCCTTTGTCATTGCTGACAGCCTCCAGACATTTCTTGTAGCCATCTGTAAGCTTCTTGCACTTCTCAGCTGGAATTTTCTCCCACTCTTCCTTTGCAGTTTGTTCAAGCTCTTGAATGTTTGCAGGGTTCTTTTTCCCAATGGCAGATTTCAGCTCACCCCTAAGATTTTCAATGGGATTGAGGTCAGGACTAGTATTGAGGGATACCTTCCGATATCAGGAAATATCGGATCGGATTGGATCGGGCCGATACCCAAAAAGTATCGGATATCGCCGATTCCGATACCGGAAACCAATGCAAATCAATGGGACACAAATATCGGAATGAAAATAAACCCTTTCTTTCCTTGTAGGTTAATTCTACATGAAGGAAAACAACTAACAATAATGTAGAATGTATTGGTGGAGGTGGTTGCCCAAATCGATGGGAACAGTGCTCACAGTGAAACATGAAAAGCCGGCAATTCATCAGTGGCATACACCGGTACCCGACAATTTAGAACAGAAAGAATAGAGCTTCACACATAGATTAGATAGAAACATGTCAGTCACATATATATGAAGTACAGTGACAGTGTTGCTTACTGTACTTGTCATTTAGTGTAAAGGATTTATTTAAAAAAATATTAGTGTTTTAATGCACCGTCTCTTTAAAAAAGCCGGCCGGCAATTCAGCAGCGGTACCCGACAATTTATAACAGAAAGAAAGAGCATCACACATAGATTTGATACATAGAAACATGTCAGTCACATATATAAGAAGTGCAGTGACAGTGTTGCTTACTGTACTTGTCATTTAGTGTAAAGGATTTATTTAAAAAAATCTTAGTGTTTTCATGCACTGTCTCTTTAAAAAAGCCGGCCGGCAATTCAGCAGCGGTACCCGACAATTTACAACAGAAATAATAGAGCATCACACATAGATTAGATAGATAGAAACATGTCAGTCACATATATAATAAGTACAGTGATAGTGTTGGTTACTGTACTTGTCATTTAGTGTTAAAATAAAGGATTTATTAAAAAAAAAATTGGCGTGGGGCTCCCCGTAATTTTAGTCTCTAGCGAAGGTTAAGCAGACAGCTAGGGCAGATGTTTGAAGCCTGGGAAGAGGGTAATACCCACGGAGCTTCCCAGGCTACTAATATCAGCCCCCAGCTGAATACCTAGCCTTTACTAGCTATTAAGATGGGGGACCCCCCCCCAAAAAATGACGTGGGGTCCCCCCTATTTTAATAGCTAGCAAAGGCTAGGCAGACAGCTGGGGGCTGATATTAATAGCCCAGGAAGGGTGCCATGAATATTGGCCCCCTCCCAGGCTAGAAACACCAGCCGTCAGCCACCCCAGAAATGGCGCATCCATAGGATGCGCCAATTCTGGCACTTAGCCTCGCTCTTCCCACTGCCCTGTAGCGGTGGCAGTGGGGTAATAGGGTTGGAGTTGATGTCAGCTTATAATGCCAGCTGACATCAAGCCCAGGTTAGTAATGGAGAGGCGTCTATAAGACACCCCCATTACTAACCCCATAGTCAAAGTTAAAAAAAAAACACAAACACCCAGAATAAAGTCCTTTAATTGAAATAAAGACACAATTCTTTATTGTTCTAAATTAAACCTTACTTACCATCACGCCCATTCCAGCTGAAGCCAACGATCTCCTGCAATAAAAGAAAAATAATAAAGCAACATCATCCTTACCTTTCGATGGCTCCCAGGACAGCTCCAGCTCTGCTACATGGAGATGACAGGCTGGATCGCAGCAGAAAGCTGCCATCCAGCATGTCATCCCGCAGACACTGAGAAGCACAGGCATGCTTGCGCTCCTCAGTGTCTGACTGTGACGGCATCCCGATGAGCCAACAATGAACTCAGCTCACCTCATGCACGTCACTGATAGCGTGGGAGAATTCTCCTGCGCATGCGGTGAGCGTGAGAGACTCGGCTCATCGGGATGCCGTCACAGCCTGATACTGAGGAGCGCAAGCATGCCTGCGCTTCTCAGTGTCTGCGGGATGACAGGCTGGATGGCAGCTTTCTCCTGCGGTCCAGCCTGTCATCTCGATGTAGCAGAGCTGGAGCTGTCCTGGGAACCATCGAAAGGTAAGAATGATGTTGCTTTATTATTTTTCTTTTATTGCAGGAGATCGTTGGCTTCAGCTGGAATGGGCGTGATGGTAAGTATGATTTAATTTAGAACAATAAAGAATTGTGTCTTTATTTCAATTAAAGGACTTTATTCTGGGTGTTTGTGTTTTTTTTTAAATACTTTACTAGAAATTCATGGCAGTCATGTCTAATATTGGCGTGACCCCATGAATTTCGGGTTTAGGGCCAGCTGATAATGCCAAGCTGGCCCTAACCCCTTTATTACCCAGTGAGCCACCGCACCAGGGCCCTGGATGAGTTGGGTACAGCGCCAGAAGATGGCGCTTCTATGAACGCGCCATTTTCCGGGGTGGCTGTGGACTGCAATTTGCAGCGGGTGGGGCCCAGAAAGCTTGGGCCTCCCTGCGCTGCAGATTCCAGTCCCCAGCTGCCTAGTTGTACCTGGCTGGACACAAAAATAGGGCGAAGCCCCACGTATTTTTTTTTTAATTTTTTCATGAAATTCATGAAATAATTAAGAAAAAAAGGGCTTCCCTATATTGTTGTGTCCGGCCAGGTACAAATAGGCAGCTGGTGGTTGGGGGCAGCCCGTTGCTGCCTGCTGTACCTGGCTGGACACAAATATAGTGCGAAGCCCCACGTCAATTTTTTTTTAATTATTTCATGAAATAATTAAAAAAAAAGGGCTTCCCTATATTGTTGTGTCCGGCCAGGTACAAATAGGCAGCTGGAGGTTGGGGTCAGCCCGTTCCTGTCTGCTGTACCTGGCTGGACACAAATATAGTGCGAAACCCCACATCAATTTTTTTTTAATTATTTCATGAATTTCCTGAAATAATTAAAAAAAAATTGCCTATTTGTACCTGGCTGGACACAAAAATAGGGCGAAGCCCCACGTATTTTTCTTTTTTAAACTTATTTCATGAAATTCATGAAATAATAAAAAAAAAAGGGCTTCCCTATATTGTGTCCGGCCAGGTACAAATAGGCAGCTGGGAGTTGGGGGCAGCCCGTTCCTGGATTCTGTACCTGGCTCGCATACAAAAATATGGCAAAGCCCACGTCAAAATTTTTGGGAAAAATTAATTAAAAAATAAATATTAATTTAGGGACTGCATCTTTATTAACCCCTCAAGAGTCATTTAGTGTTAAAATAAAGGATTTATTAAAAAAAAATTGACGTGGGATCCCCCATAATTTTAGTCTCTATCGGAGGTTAAGCAGACAGCTGGGGCAGATGTTTGAAGCCTGGGAAGGGGGTAATACCCATGGAGCTTCCCCGGCTACTAATATCAGCCCCCAGCTGAATACCTAGCCTTTACTAACTATTAAAATGGGAGACCCACCCAAAAAAATGATGTGGGGTCCCCCCTATTTTAATAGCTAGCAAAGGCTGGACAGACAGCTGGGGGCTGATACTAATAGCCCAGGAAGGGTGCCATGAATATTGGCCCCCTCCCAGGCTAGAAACACCAGCCGTCAGCCACCCCAGAAATGGCGCATCCATAGGATGCGCCAATTCTGGCACTTAGCCTCGCTCTTCCACGCTGCCCTGGTGCGGTGGCAGGGGGTAATAGGGTTGGTTTTCATGTCAGCGCCAGCTGCCATGAAGCCCAGGTTAGTAATGATGGGCGTCTATAAGACACCCCCATTACTAACCTGAAACATTTAAGTGTGACAAAGATGCAAAAGAATAAGAAATCAGGAAGGGGGCAAACACTTTTTCACACCACTGTATGTGTGAAGTGTAAAGTAAATTCTACAAGGTTTTCTATATATTGAGAAAATATAAATCTGATAACTGTGACTTGCATTTGTATTTATCCCTCCGGAGTAAATAGTCTGTAGGACCACCTTTCGCTGCAATTACTGCTGCAAGTCTTTTTAGGTATGTCTCTACCAGCTTTGCATCTAGAGGTGACATTTTCTCCCATTCTTCTTTGTAAATGCTCTATCTCAGTGAGATTGGATGGAGACGTCTGTGAACAGCAATTTCAAGTCTTGGCACAGATCCTCAATGGGATTTCGGTCTGGCCTTTGGGCCATTCACACTCATGAATCTGCGGTGAGGGGTTCAGCATGAGGCTGCGGTATGTGCATTGCATTACACACATCTATTGCCTGGTACATTCTCATACTTACCACAATGCTCTTCAATTCTAGAAAATGTCAATCTGACATTTACAGAGTCACTTTTATCCCAAGCTTCAGAGCTACAACTAGAAGATGATTCCAAAAGTATAGTATCCAGAATATTAGTGTAGCACCCTGAGGATTCGGCTGCTACAGGGGTATTGCACCTCAACCCAGAGGTGTGATATTCCACTCCCGGGTAAGGAAGGAGTGTGGAACTGAGCTCGGTAGGCTGCATGCACTACACACATCCCATTTCCGAGGAGCAGACCGACGGTACTCCCACTTAGAAATGTGCAGGTACGACCGAGTCTGTTCCTGGCTGGAGTGGGAGGGGGGTGGTACATCCCAAGTAGTGTAGGGGCAGATAGGGGGAGCAGCCTGGGTAAAGATAGGAGCTCATTGGGTGCTGGTCACCTGAGCTCACACATAGAGGGTGTATATAAGGTGGGCACCAACTAAGAACAGGGTCAGTTGCAGAGAGAAAGTCAGCGAGCAGAGGAGAAGAGAGACCCAGAGTGAGAGAGGAGAAAGAGAGACCCAGAGGGGGAAACAGAAGAAGAGGACTCTAAGACCCCAAATTAAATCCCCGGGTGAAGAGTCGGCACAGGGTACCGGAACCCAAGCTGGTGGGGGCAAAAACACACCCCAGCCAGAGACCGGAGACCGTGGGCAGCGTTTGCCACGGTCACCCACCACATCCACCACGAAGGCATACCACGTGGAGGGTCAGGGAACCCAAGGCCAAGGGTCTCCCAACAGAAGGCCCGAGGGAGCTGGACCTGGGTGGATCAATAGTGGGGACGGCCAGAGAAAGGACAGAAGGAGAGCTCAGGGTCACGCTCCGGACTTATTTGGGGGTTGGCTGGATCCAGAACCTGGTGGACGCAGCACGGCTCGGGAGGTCACTCGAAGCTGGAGTGACCAGAACATCAGCAGTGAGTAAACATCCTAAACTGCATAACCCGACTCTGTCTCTGATTGCCGTCTACACTGCATCACCACAACTCCCATCCTCTGCACCTGATCCCCCTGAGGCTATACCCCACCCGTTGGGGGTTATATCACCAAAGCTGCACCTACACCACCAGCCTCAGCGGACCCTGCTGCAGCGGCGGCCACAGTGACCGCAACACAACGGGTGGCGTAGTCGACATTAAGAACTTAGTAACATCTGTAGGACTGCCACATACAACTGAGTTTGACACCCTGGGCACGGACCGGGTCACAGCCACTCGGAAGACTACAACCCCCATCTGATCCGGCTCCGGATATTCCCCCTAAAGAATATGGCCCAGGGGGCGCGTCATTAGTAATATACAGTGATCAGAAAAATAAGATTATCCCAAGATAATAGGACAAAACGCCAACATAAAGTGTCATGCAGTGCTCCATCATTAGTGGCAAATGCTGCCCATGTCAGTAATGTCATACAGAGCCCATAAGAATATATTCACCACCAATATTATAAACCCAGGTATGACAATAGTCATTATGGCACATTATACCGATACATGTGTAGGCTCCGCATGGTGCTGGAATTCAGAAGTTCAAAGTGCACATTTCTTATAGCTCCTATATTGTACATATGGCAACTATATGGCACAGTTGAATGGCATTACCCATATGGGCAGTTCATGGCACTAGTTATATTCCCAGTATATGGTAACAGAATTGTATCCACCTGTATTTTATATTTAATGTGCTGTCTATAAAAGGATAGTTTTTTACATCAGTCAGATTAATTACATTATTAAAAGGCTATACGCAATTTCTTAATTGGGTAAAATTGCAAAGTGCTTGTAAAAATAAGGAACTTTGCAAATAACCCCTTTTTAAAAATTCTCTTCATTTCTCATGAGAGGAGGTATTTTGAATTCTAGAATTTGCTTGTTGCCTAGGTCAGCCACCATTCTGTCTGTCAGAGTTGACTGTTCTCCCAAACAAGGAGGACAGCGCTTACAACTTGTTTCCCATGGAGCTTGTGAGTGCTGCTGAGAAGCTGTCTAGATACCAGGATTCAGCCACCTTCAGGGTCCTTGAGCTCCTCCAATGCCTCATGCCACATCCAAGCACTGATTTTACAATACATACTGCTTATAGTATTATATATTATTATGCAAATCTGTTAGCCCACATGAGGCTGGTGTACTTGTCAGCATATGCATAAGGATGGCTGTATAATCCTTTGTGAAACTTTTCCTTTATCACATTAAAATAAGGATAAAACGCTCCTCTTAACATCAGGATTGCACAGCCATCCTGATGTGAATTTTCAGAGTACGTACATCAGCCCCATCTGGTCCGAGATCTGATTAATAGTATTTTTACAGTTTGCTTTGTGAAACCTGGTCATATAACTGCTTGAACGTGTGAGTGCTGTTCTGTAAGAGGACGGACACCGAGACAGCTTGAGATACTGCGGAGGAGCCTTCCAGCAGGTGGTGTAAAGTTTGGAAAGTGGAAGCCCAGCGTAAATGTTTTTGCCAGTCATCTATCTGTGGTGAAGCTGTTCCCCTATTTAAGAGTATTTGTAGTTATGAAGCATGTTGGCGTCTCGGAGACTCTGTGACCAGTAAGCTTGTTGCCTCTTTTCAGTAACATTATCCTAAACTGTCACCAGTATGTGCCTGAATTACTTCTGCCGTCCTTTAGTGGTGACACCAGATACCAGTCTGCCACCAATGTCATTGTATCCTAAAGAAATGTCCTAAAGCATTCCCACCCCATAATCACACTGTGCCTTACAGGCATTTAGTGTTCATAGAGAAGGTCGTCTACTCTGGAGCAATGGACATCATGAAGCTTCACTAGAAGAGCATCTATCCCTTCTGTAGTAAGCCCAATTATTCTATGCATTACAGCTATTTAGTTACACAGCAAATATGTAATTCTACATTGAAAGCTCAGGCCAGAAGTGGCATGCTGGGTCATTTAATAAGGGTCTGTGTTATTGAAGCAAATTGTTTCCATTAAAATTGTACTAAGTATTATTTTTAAGTCAAAGTAAAATGTATAATACAAAAGCGTCAACATGATCTTTATCAAACATTCACTGTGAAAAATAATAATGTGACATAAGAAAAAAATATGAAGAACTTCCAATATACATCTAAGACAAAATGTATAATCTAGAATATAGTGAATAAGCGAATACTATTGAGAAGCGAATATCAAGTATAAGCAAATAATCCTCATTAGGGTTTAGCAAAAAGTTACAAAAACATGCTAATATGCCGAGACACTAGCAATGACTAATCTAGAATTCAGCAGAAAGAACAATCTGTGTGCACCAAATATGGAATTAAATTACAAATAACTCCAGTCCATATATTGATAATACAATTTATCACAGGAAAATAGTTATATGTGAAAAAAGTATGTAGTATAGTGTAAAAAATATAACCCACCAATATTATTACTATTGGCAAATAAAATCCTTGTGTCCGGTCTAGGAGGGCTGTATTTCCCTATTTACACTAATAAAAAGCGCAATCATTGCCTTGTCATTTCCTATAGTATTAACACCAGAATGAGTATCCACAGCGGCATCTCAAGTTCAGACTTACACTATTTTTGATGGACTAGAAGCCAAGGGCATGTTCACATGTTGCATTTTTGCCGTATTTTCAAAAGTTATTTCCGCACGTTCTTTGCATGAAAAAACGCAGTGTTTTAATGTACTAGCAAAGTCAATGAGATTTATGGAATCTCATGTACATTCTGCTTATTTTTTCCTTGCAGATTTGAAGAAGTTTCATATCTTCTGCATGTCAATTCTTGAAGCGTTTTTGCACATATTTTAGGCAGCATTTTACCCGCCAACACTCTAGTATTTCTTTTCCTCTACAAATAATAACCGTGTGCACATCCCCTAAATGCTGCAAAACAGCGTCAGAAGGAAAATGGTGGCAAAGAGCGTTCTGCAAAACAGCAAACTCACACATGTGGGTTTTCTAAGAAGCCATTATAGTAACTAGAAATTATTCTTTAGACACCTATAGTTGTCATTACGTGTAAATATTACTATCGAGATTGCTGCAAAGTATATTCAAGTCTTAACCTGAAAATGTGAAAAAGATCTGGATATTTGAGTCTTTCTATAGGAAAAAAGGCAGCAGAAAAGCTAAAATAAACCTCTATCTGTGAGCTTGGCCTAATACTATGTGATATGATGAGAATAAAATAGAAAAACACCAATATCTGATAACTCATATATATGACTGCTTATGGTCAATTCCTATCACATGACCAGTGAGCACATTGGAATGTTGCCGGTTGGCAGTTGGAGAGTTGCGGTTGGCTTGCATGCGGATGAGGAGGAGCTGCCTTCAGCAAAGCGACATTATGGAGATTAAAGAGGAGGACTTTAGGATGAGAGGGAAGAAAAGGAGAAGAAATGTTTTGGACTCATCGGATGATGAGAAGCCGTCCATCAAGAAGAGCCATAGGAGAGGAGAGAAGAGAAATGGCTCAGAGTTGGAGATCGTCTCTCAGAAGATTGATCACCAAGGCCAGAAAGAAGAACAGGAATGTCATCAGGAGGTCCTAGCTAGAAGAAGTGGAGCCAAGAGGAGAAGACAAATCTTTGGCTCATCACATGAAAGCTCTTCAATCAAGAAAGAAGAAGAAGGGCAGAAGACCACCAAGGGCACAGGTAATACTATACATCAGCTTACCACAGGGAGCACCATGACATGTAGCTTCTCATGCCCACACTTACAGATCAGGGCAATGTTGTCACTTTACACAAGTTACACATCTTTTAAATCTGACAGGTGGAGGATGTGATACATGAGCAAGATCTGAAGCTGGAGGGTTGTAGAACTGTTCCCCAGTCCATTTATATATATGTATATATTCAGTACTTTGTTAAACCCCTACATGATCAGGCCATTTTTCCCCATTCTTGCCAAGGCACATTTTTTTCTTATTTTCATACATATGGTTTAAAAAACTGTAAAAAATTGTAATGTTTGGATATTTAAATATTTTTTTGTGAAACATCGAGTCTAAATTTTACAATATTTTAATATTATTTTATTTTTTTTCTGGTAATATCTGTAGTAAATAAAGGATTTCTGTGCTTGTGTTATTTTTATATATTAGTTACATGGTTTTTTGTTAGGGATGGGGCTTGTAAATGCAATTTGGATAGTCATTGTTTTTTTATTTATTTTTTCCTGGTTTTTTTGCTCTTTATTTCAATGATTTTACACAGGTGTTGTCTTAACTTTTGAAACATTTGATTCTTTTCTTGCTTGAATGGATAAAAAAAATTGCAATATGGTTTCATTAAAATAAAATTGAGTCGTTTGCCTCCTATAGTCTTTGTGTTGCGCTGTCTATTGCTGGCTGCAGAATTAGTTAATGAGGTTGACCATTTTATCTTTACTTTAACAGATGTGTTGGGGACATGATTTTGTGGCATTTACTATGATATACTGTAGGTATGTCAGATTCTCCTCCTGCTCTTGTTACTGCAGCTTTCCTTACAGACTGCCCAGCTCTCTAGTCTATAATATGGCTGCTGGTGGAGGAGCAGTGACCAGACCTGTCCGTCAGTCTACTTCACTATAAAAGCATCTTTCTCATGGGAGGTTCTCAATAGGACAAGGCTGATGGAGTGGTCTGGTTACATGCTCCTCCATCAGTGACCATTGTATGGACTGGAGAGCTGTGCAGTATGTGAGGAAAGCTGAACTAACAAGTGCAGGAGGAGAACCTGCCATACTTATATAATAGTAATTGTTAATAAACCTGTGTCCCAAACACATCTGCTGGTATATTGATCCTAGTTACAGGGGACATTCAACCTACTGCCTATATAGCAGGGTTGACTGGGTCTCCTAGGACCCAGAAGCTCTTGCTCTTTCTCTACACCCGGCCATCACATGATCTCTGGGTCTGGAGCAGGAAGCGCTATCTGCGCTTACCATACTGAATACACAGCACTTGTTCAGAGCTGTGTACACAGTAATTGAAAAGGCAGAGACGGTAATAAATCCTCTCTACCTTCTCTATAGGGAGTATCCAAAAAGAAAAGAGTCGGCCCCTATAAATGCTCTTCCATAACTATATAACCCAAAAAGAGAAAAATAGAAACAGGAGCAAATCCAATAAAAGTTACATTTTTATTGCAAAAATGTAAGTAAAATCAGACATAATCAAAAGAGATAAAAAATCCAAGGGAAAGAGGTGACAACAAAGTGCCACGGAACCACAGGAATAAACCAATGTAAGGCAAGAGACAATATATCTACTGTATATATATGTATATATATATATATATATATATATATATATATATACTGGGTGGGCCATTTATATGGATACACCTAAGTGATATCAACTTCCTGTTTGTGGCCCATTAGTATATGGGAGGGGGAAAACTTTTCCAGATGGGTGGTGACCATAGCGGCCATTTTGAAGTCGGCCATTTTGGGTCCAACTTTATTTTTTTCAATGGGAAGAGGGTAATGTGAAACATCAAACTTATTGAGAACTTCATAAGAAAAACAATAGTGTGCTTGGTTTTAACATAACTTTATTCTTTCATGAGTTTTTTACAAGTTTATGATCACTTATAAAATGTGTTCAAAGTGCTGCCCATTGTGTTGGATTGTCAATGCAACCCTTTTCTCCCACTCTTGACAAACTGACAGCAATGCCGCAGAAGAAATGCTAGCACAGGCTTCCAGTATCCATTGTTTCAGTTGCTGCACATCTCGTATCTTTATGGTATGGTGTGGTATATGGAGTACAAAGATAGTGGAGCCATTCTTCATCAATGGAAACCTCAATGCCACTGGATATCTGAAACTGCTACATGTTGATGTGTTGCCCTCTTTATGCACTGAAGATGGCACGTTCCCTGAGTTTTTCCAACAAGATGGTGCACGATCACATTATGGGTGTCAGATCAGAGCATTCCTACATGAACTGTTTCCTGGAAAGTGGATTGGTCGTCGTGGGCTAGTTGAATGGCCACCAAGGTCTCCCGATCTGACTCCCTTAGACTTTTATCTTTGGGGTCATCTGAAGGCAATTGTCTATGCTGTGAAGATATGAGATGTGCAACATCTGAAACAACGGATACTGGAAGCCTGTGCTAGCATTTCTTCTGCGTTGTTGCTATCAGTGTGTCAAGAGTGGGAGAAGAGGGTTGCATTGACAATCCAACACAATGGGCAGCACTTTGAACACATTTTATAAGTGGTCATAAACTTGTAAAAAACTCATGAAAGAGTAAAGTTACGTTAAAACCAAGCACACCATTGTTTTTCTTATGAAATTGTCAATAAGTTTGATGTGTCACATGACCCTCTTCCCATTGAAAAAAATAAAGTTAGATCCAAAATGGCCAACTTCAAAATGGCCACCATGGTCACCATCCATCTGGAAACGTTTTCCCCCTCCCATATACTAATGTGCCACAAACAGAAAGTTGATATCACCAACCATTCCCATTTAATTTAGGTGAATCCATATAAATGGCCCACCCTGTGTATACATATATGTATATATATATATATATATATATATATATATATATATATACAGTATATTTATTTATATATATATATATATATATATATATATATATATATATATATATAGAAAGAAAGAATATCAAGAGGCAGCACTCCAAGAATATTATAGAAAAATGGACTTTAATGAGCCCAAAGGCAACGTTTCGGTTCACAGAATCTTTCTCAAGCAGAGTTCAAGTGCATATAGTGCAATATATATAGTTACAAACAGTGATTCCATAATTATAATTAATTGATACAAAACCATGATTACATAAGAAAAGTGCAGTAGTGCATATCACAAAATATTATTCAGTTACATACATAGTGATAAAATTTTAGACAGATATATTATTATCATCAATTACAGTATCCATAACTCTCATAAAGTGATAAGTGCTTTGATTAGTATTTATCAGTGCCAGGTGTACATTATAAATCATAATATATTTGAGGTTGCGACTCACACTGCAGCAATCATGCATGACCACGTTTCTTACTTCCTCCACGCTGTCCTCGGCGTCTCAAAATCCCATCTGCGCATGTCTCCCAGGAAATCCCCATTATCTCGTCACATGATCGGGGCAAACCTGGTCCGCCCGCTTCGTGACGTCACCGGGCATGCGCATTACACTTCTAATGCTACGATCGCCATCTTTTAAATTGGCAAGCCCCACCAAAAGCTTTTCTTCAAATGTAAACAACGTATGTGCTTTAATGATTTCTCTTATCCCCTATTTATAATAAAAGCGCACTATTTCTCATTATTAGGGACAACATTCTGTTAGCAGTTTCCCAATATATTTGCATTGCAATGACAGTATTCAAATAGTGATTCCTGTGTCCATAAATGAACTGAGGGATAATATTTATTACATAACCCAAACACCCTTCCATGGAATTCCCTATTCCTAGGTTCATCCATGGAGTGAGATTAATAGGCCAGAGGAGGAACCTTCAACAGGTCTCCACCTCCTTCCCAATCTCAGGTGTTTAATTGGGAATACATTACAATCCAATTCCCTCCATAAGTAGGAATACCATTTCATTATGTAAAAATATATATTTATAACTTTATATATATATATATATATATATATATACATACAGTTAAGTGTCTATAAAGAAGGAATAATCAACAAGTGTTATTAAAGCATGATTCGTCCCAAGGGAGGCAGAGAAAAATCAATAAATACGTTCAATTGATTCATTAACATACTTACTGCATCCCATGCACAAAGGTTAATGATACACTAAATTAGGGATAAGACATAGAGCAACTGGAAAAGAATGTATCAGAGTCCAGATCACAAGTAAAGCATATAAAGTACGAGTGCACAGCAGGAACTAATTATACAGTACAAGTTGCTAATATCCAAATAAGGAGAAGAATCATGCCTATGACACAGATGTCACAACATAAGTATATCTTCTAGTGAGAGTAATACACAGTGACACATATAGAAAGTTATGGTCCCACATAAAATGAGAGTACAGCCTAGTTACAACCTGTGGATGGCATGAAAGCGGCCCTGACGCGCGTTTCAAGTCCTGCTTCTCCAGGGGGCGATTGTGTATGGGTGACAGGCAGGGGGTATATATATCCAAAGTATTTTGGCACGTGTAGCAGGGGTACAGCGGCGCTTCCAGTGGCGGAAGCCAGCGCCGGAAGCAAGGGAGTCAGTGTCCAACGCAGCAGGTGCCCGCCTCCCGCTGACACATCAGTAAGGAGTCCCCGAAGTGCCGCGTCATAGGGACACGTATCCATGGCAACCAGGTGCTTCTTGCCGGCTGGCAGAATGTGCACAATCATCAGGATGCCAAGAGATGCAGACATACTTAGAGGGAGAGAAAGAAATTGCGGAGAACATTACCGGCCCATACCTGGTGTAAGTTAATCATGACTTTCTATGTATATATATATACTAGCTACTGAAGCCGTTCTATGCCCGGGTGGCGAGCATTTTTATTGGTATATGGTCTCCCATGCTGGTATGTGTGGTATGTGCTGCCCCCCTCCTGGTATTTGTGCTGCCCCCATCCTGTCCGCACCATCCTATCCTGGCATGCATTGCACTCCTCATCCCTATCCTGGTATGCATGGCCCCTCATCCGAATCCCGGTATGCGTGGCACCCCTCATCCACAATCCCGGCATGCGTGGCACCCCTCATTCCCAATCCCGGTATGCGTGGCAACCCTCATCCCCAATCCCGGTATGCATGGCACCCCTCATCCCCAATCTCGGTATGCGTGGCACCCCTCATCCCCAATCCCGGTATGCGTGGCACCCCTCATCCCCAATCCCGATATGCGTGGCACCCCTCATCCCCAATCCCGGTATGCGTGGCTCCCCTCATCCTCAATCCTAGTATGCGTGGTACCCCTCACCCCACAATCCTAGTATATGCATGGTCCCCTCACCCCACAATCCTGGTATATGCATGGTCCCCTCACCCCACAATCCTGATATGTGTGGCCCCCTCATCCCTTTCACACTGTACACATATACAAAAAAAAATTAACAGTTATACTCACCTTTGTTCTCTGTGCTCCAGCGCTGCTGCGTCCTCTTCTGCCGGAGGCCGGGGGCGGAGACCGGCGCTGGAGCACCGCGCTGTCCGGCGCCATTTTGCTGAAGACACACTGTAAATGTGTCTTCAGTAAAATGGCGAAGGATAGCGCTATGTGCACGCGCCGATCCGACGCCTCACTCCTGCCCCCGGTCTCCGGCCAGAAGAGAGGTGCCGTGGCAACGCTCCTCCCGGTCAGGTAAGTATGCAAGTATGGCGCCGGAGAACGCGGTATGTGTTCAGTGTCTACGCATACCGCGATCTCCGGCGCCATACACCTCCTCTTACCTGTAACGGCTGGATGCATGATTCTGTCTGAAGCCAGACTGTGCGTCGCGCATGCGCAGTCTATCGAGGCTTCAGACAGAGGGATGCATCCCCGGTTATATTATATATATATATATATATATATATATATATATATATATATATATATACAGGGTGGTCCGAAAGTAGGTGGACAGAAAGTGTAATAAGGTTATGAAGGGGGAGATTTATCAAACATGGTGTAAAGTAAAACTGGCTCAGTTGCCCTTAGCAACCTAACAGATTCCACTTTTCATTCCTCACAGACTCTTTGAAAAAAAAAGTCTATTTTCAACAAGTTGGGGCCCCTCCACATTATTCAAGAGTAATCCGCGAGTATCCTGATGAAACATTTCCTAATAAATGGATTGGCCGAAGAGGCCCACTTGATTGGCCGGTACGTTCACCAGACTTGACCCCAATGGATTTTTTCTTTTGGGGAGTACTCAAGGACAAAGTTTATAGTCGAAAACCAAAAAGTGTCAGTGACTTGAAAAATGACATAAGAGATGCACTTCAAGAAATTAATACCCAAAGAGACTTGTGCAAAAAAGTTTGTTGAAGCGCAAGAGGCGACTTCAAAGCTGTGCAAATTGTAATGGAAAACAGTTTGAGCCCCTGCGGTGATAACATTTAAGGGCTTTTGTGTTATTGTTCAGAATAAAATGTAATTGTCAATGTTATGCTTGTGTTAGTAAATATAATTTTATATATAAATCAAAATAAATGTTATTATTTTCTGTCCACCTACTTTTGGACCACTATATATATATATATATATATATATATATATATATATAAATACACAAAGATACAAAGATGTAGATAAAAGAGGGAAAATAATATATGAAAACACACAATCAGGAAAATATAGACATCATATTGTGAGAATTATATACAACATATGTGTATAAAGTATAATGTCCACCAAGTAATACCCAAAGTATCATTATTAAATATAAAGGAGTATATATAGAGAGAGTCATGAGACAATATAATATAATATGTACTCAATATGGTACAGAGAATATGGGAATACCATGAGTATCAACAGAACAAAGTTATAAATTGTGCATAAATGTGCAAAACTAATGGTGGTAAAAAAGAGGGGAGGGAAGGGAAAGGGAAAAGGAAGAAAAAATGAAGATGTGACAAGTGAATGAAAACATGGAAACAATAATAAACAGAGAGTGCACGAATTGTGTGAATATTTTTTATTATTATTTCGTGACCAAGCCCATGTGGTGCAGATGTCGGATGCATCCAATGGCAACCAGAATCACAGCAACGTGAAAAACCACATATGTTACGTGAAAGTGTTACACTAGTGAGTAGTGATGAGCGAGCACGTTCGTTACTCGAGATTTATGAGCATGCTCGGGTGTTTTCCGAGCATCTTCAGTGTACTTGAATATCATGTTTGAGTCACTGTGTGTGCATGATTTGCGACTGTTTGACAGCTTTAACACATGTGAGGAATGCCTGTTTGTTAGGCTTTCCTCACATGTATTAAAGCTGTCAGTCGCAAATCATGCACACACAATAACTCAAACATAACACCTCAGCACGCTGAAGATACTGGGCGAGCACCCGAGCATGCTCGCTGAAAGGGTTAACAAACCACGCTCGCCCATCACTACAAGTGAGACCAATCACAGGTAAAATAAATATAATAAATAACAATAGTATGAAGAGATAGTTAATGTCACAATACAAATGTATGTGTGCCCTTCACATACGAGTGAGCATAGACATGTGTTATATAGTAACATAGCTACTGACATCAGTATAATGGAAAATGTACAATAAAAAAATCAGAAAATTATAAGCCACAATGGGCAAGAGGAATCGAAAAAATAAAATAAAAAATATACAAGTGATAGGAATACTGACGTGTCAGTGTGACACAGGAAGTGCATCTTAAAGTGCCCTTTTTTGTGCATCCAAAATCACAGATTTAAAGCAACAATAAACAAAGAGTAAAAGCCGATGAATAACAATAGTGAGTAAAATGTTTTATAAAAAATGCTTATAGCGGATGGAATCAATTAGTGGCACACCGCACAGGAAATAGACAGGTCCGAAAAAGAGAGAGCAGCAGGGCGGGATGCTGCTGAAAGGTGAGTACATATCCATAAAAAGGGAGACGCGTGGAGCGCTGGCCCGCAAGGACGATCAGGCACCCGGTCCCCGAGGGGGGCAGAAAAAGGGATGGAGGGAAGGGAGAAGAAGATCCTCCAAGTGAGTGGTGGTCCAGCATCTGTCTCACAGTAGAGTGTACAAAAATACTGGATACCCTGCATGTAAATAAAAAAGTGAGAAGTTATAAACAGCATAAAACATAAGTAAAACCTAAACACAATAGCACATTACAAGAAAGGGACAAAACTGAGGACCTCGTTGAGGCCTTTGGGGCATATGCAATCAATTTTCATAATCCACCAACGGTCTTTCTCCAATCCCCCCCCCCCAGTCAATTAATATCCGGTCAATACCCCGAATTTGGAGGAGGCTAGCATCACACCCATGTTTTAACTTGAAATGCCTTGGGATAGGCTTCAATACAGTATCGGCAAGAGATTCTGATGCATTCTTAATATCTTGCACGTGCTCCCTCACACGCACTCTCAGTTGGCGAAAAGTAAGACCCACATAGATGAGGCCACATGGACACAAGGCGTGGTTGATTACGCCTTCTGTATTGCAAGATGTATGCTGTGTGATTTGAAACTCCTTATGACCATCACTTGATGGGAAGGATGTACACCGCACCAGATTTACACAGGCCGCACAGTTCTTGCATGGATAGAAGCCCCATCTGGGGCCTTTTGAGCTGAAGGCTTTCTCTGGTCCCGGATCTTTATGGTAACTATGTACCAGCAAGTCCCTCAGGTTCATCGCCCTTCTATAGGTGGTGGAAGGGACTGGTGTAGTACATTTGGAAAGGACTAGGTCTTGCTTCAAAATGGGCCAATATTTCCCCAATGCATTTCTAACATCTATCACAGTAATTGAAAAGCCAGAGATGGTAATAAATCCTCTCTACCTTCTCTATAGGGAGTCCGACTGTGACTGCCGGTAGGCTCGGGGCTGAGGTAACTGCACAATCTGGTGCAGGTGTTATACAATGTAGTGTTGTTTTAGAACAGACCTGCACAACAAACAGCTCATGTACCGCATGCAGCCCACCAAAGTTTTGCTGCAGCCCATGGAGCCGTCCAGGATATGGAGCTCCCTTCTTCTTATATTCAAATGTTTCAGACGCAAACATATTTGAACACTGTCATCGGGACTAGGGTAAAACAGCGCTCGTCAGTCCCAGCCTCGACATGCTGCTGCTCGGCACGCTGCTGACGTCATCACACTATTGTCGGCACCCAAACACCTCAGAGGAGAAGAGATGGCGCAGCCAATAGTAAGTCAAGGAGCCAAAGATTAAATTAATTATATCATTGTGGATGAGGAAGGAATGGGCTAATGTTACAGTGAGGGCACATAATGAGGGTGACAATTGTCAAAGGGGGCACAATTGTGGTGGGGGTTCCTTCATTCAATTGGGCAATGTACAGGGGAATATTTTGGAGAGGGACAGTATGTGGGCATACAGTGGGTACAGAAAGTATTCAGACCCCTTTAAATTTTTCACTCTTTGTTTCATTGCAGCCATTTGGTAAATTCTAAAAATTTCATTTTTTTTCTCATTAACGTACACTCTGCATCCCATCTTGACTGAAAAAAAAACAGAAATGTAGAAATTTTTGCAAATTTATTTAAAAAAAACCCTGAAATATCACATGGTCATAAGAATTCAGACCCTTGGCTCAGTATTGAGTAGAAGCACCCTTTCTATTTCAAGTGTTTATTTCTGTTAATGTTGATGACTATGGCTTACAGCCAATGAAAACACAAAAGTCATTGTCTCAGTAAATTAGAATAATTAACAAAAAACACCTCCAAAGGCTTCCTAAGCATTTAAAAAGTCCCTTAGTCTGTTTCAGTAGGCTCCACAATCATGGGGAAGACTTCTGACTTGACAGATGTCCAGAAGGCAGTCATTGACACACCCCACAAGGTCCCAGAGTTCCAATTTTCATTTGGAAATCAAGGTCCCAGAGTCTGGAGGAAGAGTGGAGAGGCCACAATCCAAGCTGCTTGAGGTCTAGTGTGAAGTTTCCACAATCAGTGATGGTTTGGGGAGCCATGTCATCTGCTGGTGTAGGTCCATTGTGTTTTTTCCAGGCCAAAGTCAGCGCAGCCGTCTACCAGGAAATTTTACAGCACTTCATGCTTCCCTCTGCTAACAAGCTTTTTGGAGATGGAAATGTCATTCTCCAGCAGGACTTGGCACCTGTCCACACTGCCAAAAGTACCAATACCTGGTTTAAAACCAACAGTATCACTGTGCTTGATTGGCCAGTAAACTCGCCTGACCATAACCTCATAGAGAATCTGTGGGGTATTGTCAAGAGGAAGATGAGAGACACCAGACCCAACAATGCAGACGAGCTGAAGGCTGCTATCAAAGCAACCTGGGCTTCCATAACACCTCAGCAGTGCCACAGGCTGATCGCCTCCATGCCACATTGCCGCATTGATGCAGTAATTGATGCACGAGGAGCCCGACCAAGTATTGAGTGCATTTACTGAACATACATTTCAGTAGGCCAACATTTCAGATTTTAAAAACATTTTTCAAGCTGTTGTTATAAAGTATTCTAATTTACTGAGATAATGACGCTTGTGTTTTCATTGGCTGTTAGCCATAATCATCTACATTAACAGAAATAAACACTTGAAATAGATCACTCTGCTTGTAATGACTCTATATAATATGTGAGTTTCACTTTTTGTATTGAATAACTGAAATAAATAAACTTTTTGATAATATTCTAATTTAGTGAGATGCATGTGTATGTAGCCTCTATTTCTTTAGTGTGGTAAGTACCATTTTGAGGGTATGTACCATTATTATTCATTGTAGCAAAATGGGAAACAGAAAATCCACTACTGTTGTTGCAGATTCATGGTTTTGCATAGCATTTGCTCTCCTGCACTGATTATGGGGGCAGAAACCTCAGGGTGAAGATCTTTTATCTTGCACCATTTATACTCAAAAAACACATTTCCAACAAATGCATATAAAATTCCCCTCCTTGCTATTTTTTTTTCTTAAAGATTACAAATAGTTTATTAAATAGTAATATGTTGCAATAATCTCATTTATTTTAATGCAGTTATAGTACTTCACATATAACATTTATTTATATTCTCTCATATACAATAAATATCCATACGCTTCAATCATCTGTTTAAGAAAAACAAAATGGAACAAATATTAACCCTTCCATATTATTCCATCATCCCTCCTCCCTTGAATCAAAACAAACCCCACCTGCACCCCCAAACTGAAGGGGAGGATACAAGGAAAACCCTTCACCCCATAACTAGCATTGCTCTACACCTGTCCATTCTTCCCAGATATGCTCATAAACAGTTGTCTGATTTTTATTATCGTAGACCACTTTCTCTTTTTTCGCTTATCAATTAATTTAATTCAGGTTGTTCTTTTACCTTCCATTTCCTCATAACTGCAAACAGAGTTTGAGACAAAATACGTATTAATAAGATCTTATTACTACTTCTTTTAAGACTCAAATATCTACATCTAATAAAGAATTTTTAGGGTCATTTTATAAATGCACTTAAACATTATTTAATACACTATTGAATTACCATACAATATCTTACTATTTGTTTTCTTAAATTCTGTGTCAGTGGCTAATCTAAGGGTTTTTGAGATGTAGATAGAGAGATATTCTCCCTTACAATTGATTATGGAAGATTCATTTATTTAAGGCAGGTTAGTTGGAGGGTGGGTGGATGTCTGGTTGAGGAGTTCTCTAAGAACTCGTTCACACTGCTGTATGACATAGTAGAGTGCTCTCTGATGTTTTATCAGACAGCACTCAGCCCAATATTATACTATGGGGCAGTGCAGATCTGAAATGTTTTTGCTCATGACGATTCGGCATGGGAAAACAATTGCAGCACGCTGAGAGTGGCTCAGCAAATCGGATCACATGCACCCATACAAGTCTATGGGTGCGTGTAAAACCTTGGCCCAGACTTGGATTTCATCCCAGTGCAGTTTGATTTATGCAGACACAGACGATGGAAAAGTTGGAGAAACGAAGTTCTCCATCTTCTCCGCACCTGTAATATGATTGTCTCAAACAAGAGAAACGGATCCCAGTAAACTGACACTCGGCTCAAACTCTGGTCAGAGCTTGAGCCTAGTGTCATTAGCATAAATGATCCAATTCTCTCACATGAGAGAATCAACACTTGTGTGACCCGGCCTAACGTGTAGTTGGGGAGCTAAGAGTGGGAGATGGTTTGAAGGGGTGAAGTGGAAGGTGGAGTGGGGGAGGTATCAGAAGAGGAGGGATATTTTAACTTAATTATTATTTTAATATGGTGAAAGTTATCTAATTTAATGTTAGAAGGGTTTAAGATAAGTTGAAATGGTATTTCTTTGCTTGGATGAGAAGAGATCTGATGTCTCTGATATGTCTTCAAAAGACACATTCAGATAGTGATTCAAGAAAGTAGCTAAAAGTGGGTTGTCAAGTACATGTATATCATGCTGTACATAATATCTACTCACGAGGGTCTTTATCCTTGTTCAAAGGGGTGTAAATATAAGTATGTATTACACAGGGTAGAAGTAAGATATATATATATATAAATATATATATATATATATATATATATATATATAAACTGTTGAAATGTAAAATTAACAACATAAGGTTAGAAATTGCAAACACCTGTATTCCTCTCCCATATAAATCTGAGCTTCACTATGAAGAAAGTGAAAACTTGCAATATCCGATTTTGATTGTAGGAGATTTTAATACTGTAATTGACTTTACCTGTAATAGAAAATCATGTAGACGTGCGTCAAAGTCTAGTGATACAACATCTTTTCCAATCCTCTGGAAGAATTTTTTGGGGAAGAGGCTTATTAATCCCAAGGATTATCAGGATTCATGTTACTCTAAGACTTAGCAATCCTGATTCCCTATTGATATGGTTTTTGGCAATGGAGAAATTTTGTATAAACTCCTTTAAGGGGGTTGATACTCACTCAGCAGCTTTTACGGGGATCTCCCTGGGCAACCCAGGCTTGCACCGACTTTGGAAGGGAGTGGATGAACCTGTCCATGATGACCTTTTCCACCATCTGTACTGGGGAGGAAGATTGAGGTTACAACCACTTTGAACCAAGTGTAGGAGGTCGAACATTTGGGACCTGGGAGGTTTGTCACTGCAATAGGCCCAGTGGTGCACCCGTTGCACCCTAACAGTCAGAGTCACTCCCAAGCGCGCCAAAATTTCTGTTTTTAATTTGGCGCACTCCTTTGCGTCCTGCAGGGCCAAACAAGTCATAATGGGCTTTCTGAGGCTGGCCCATTAAATATGGCACCAGCACCTCCGCCCACTGCTCTGGAGGCAATCTCTCCCGCTCCGCCACCCTCCCAAAGAACGTTAGGACCTCGACGTCATCACCCGGAGTAATCTTTTGCAATGCTCTTCTTACCGTCTTCCTGACGTGTGAATCATTACCTGGAGTTGAGGGAGGGACGGCCTCTCTGCTGCGAACTTTCCCCGCTAGAAGTTCCATCTGCCATTGTTGCTGCTGAATCTGCTGCATCAGAAGTTTATTAGTCTCTTGCTGCATCTGTTGCTGCTCCCGGTGCTGCTGTTGCAGGCTCTGCTGGCTCTGCAAGTGCTGCCGGTGCTGCTGTTGTTGGCTTTGCAGCAGGTGTTTGAGTGGCTCTTTCATGGTGCCGGACATCTCTGGCTGGCTGGCGGCCTTTACCCAGGACATCCATCGATCTCTGTGGCAGGTACACGTTTTCCTGGAATCTTGCCCACATTCTCCACTAATTGTAACTGGGTTGGTACTCACTCAGCCACTTTTAAGATAGTCACAGGAGTCAGTTTCTTTAAAAATGTCCAAGGTGGGTTTATTCGGACTTCATAAACTGCACTCTCCAGGTAAATTAAACATTTTCTCGGTAATTATTTTGATTCTAGGCTACATATATACCGGGACACGAGGATATGTACTTTAAATGCCCCTGATGAAGCCACCGTGTGTGGCGACACGCACTGGGCACTGAGGTCCCATTTGCACCTTCCCATTTACAGGCTGATTTGATTGAGTATTTGCTTTCTATGATCATATTGTTTAATTGGCTCTACTATTATTTTTTGCTGGGGCAGCACGGGTGGCCACAATTGAGTGTATGTGATGGAGTGGTTATGGAGTAGTCATCTCCAGTGTGAGGTGAAAGGGTCTATTGGCAATCGCCAGTTTACAATTATACTGTTCTATAGACCTATTACCCTGTATACAGGGACACCATATTGATTTTCACACAGATACCTGTTGTTGCACTTTATATACATATTGTTTTTTGTGTATTCTCTATTTATATAGAATACTTTGGGCTTGTGCAATATTGACCATCATAGATATTCTATACAGCCTGTTAGAGTTCATCTATTTGACTGCACTTTATTGTATTTTCTGTCACTATAATATGGGAAGGTCTCTAAAGTAGTGGGTTCCTCAAGCAGTGGATTCCTCCACTATTTTTAATGGTGTTTTAAAATAATTTTTTTTGTGCGTATTCTTATATATGTGTCAGGAGATACTGTAATAAATTGATGTAATTTATATTCAAATATTCCGTGATTATTTCTTCAGGTGATCACCGCTTAGGTGCATGTCTTCTTTTCTTTTTGAAATTCGTATGATGTTGTATGACATGTGGCAGGTAGATCCCAGTTATTAGATGGTGCCCTCCTAAAGTAGTAGGTGCATGGGGTTATGTCCCAGCTTTTTGTCCTTTTTATGGGCACAAGACATGGATTTCCTAATCCAAGCTGCTCTTTGCCCTACTTATTGACCATATATAAGGCTATGTGCCCACGATGCAGAAATGCTCAGGATTTTTTCCTGAGCGTTTCTGCATCTCCCTGGCAGAAAAAAACGCATGCGGATTGTACATGTGGATTGTACATGCGGATTGTACATGCGGATTGTACATGCGGATTGTACATGCGTTTTCCTGCCAGGGACATGCGGAAATGGAGCTTTATTCACTGACATTTCCGCATGCGGATTGACAAGCGCTTTCCAAGCGATTAGCATCACTTGGAAAGTGCTTGTGACAACTAGGTCACACTATATAAATTCATGCAAATTGCATGGATTTATATAGTGTGACCCGAGAGAGTGGTAAAAATAAAAAAATAAATGTATACTTACCCTCCGATGGCCCCCGGTGTCCTGCTTTACACTCCGTTCTCCCTTGCCGGCAACAGTGAATTGAAAGACCTGCCGACGTCAGCATCGCGTGACCCGTCACATGACTCTGACGTCAGCGCAGGTCCTTCAATTCATTGCAAAGTGCCGGGAAGCAAGTAGGAGCGCAGCGCGGGCCGACAGAAGGTAAGTAGACAGTTATTTTTTATTTTATTCTTTTTTTACAGATTTTTTAATGGTACCTGGGTGTGGAGGAGACTCTCCTCTCATCTACACCCGGGTACCATCTGCACATGGGAACGCGTGGATTACGCATCTACATATACAGTGATGCGTAATCCATGTGATCTAAAGCAAGTCAATGGCGGCGAAGACGCAGCACTTCTGCAAAATAATTGGTAGCGCTGCGTTTTTTTCCGCAGCGGAAATTTTCGCAGCATGTGCACAGCACATGCGGATTATCATTGGGGAACATTGCTGCCCTTCTACCATGCGTTTTTAATGCGTTTCAGCAGCTATAAAAACGCTGCGGAAACGCATTAAAAACGCATTGTGGGCACACAGCCTAAGGTTGTAAAGGAATAAGGGGTTCTCAGTTTTGGACTCAGGAGGAAATATTAGCGATGTACACAGGTGATTTGTTATTATTTTAATAAATGTAAAGGAAGATCTAAGGACAGATATTACATTGGTGAATGGATTTGGTATTTTTTCTGGATTGAAGATTAATTGGAATAAGTCAGATATCATTATTGGACAAGAATTTCCAAATTACAGATGGTGATATACTTATTATCCAAGAGGGCAACAGTTTGAAATATTTGGCATTAAATATATCACATAAGATGGTGGACTATATAGAAGTGAATGTCATACCGGTGTTGAGTCGTTTTAGCAGAATGGCAAAAATATGGAGGAACAAGGAAGAATCAATCTGATTAAAATGTATTTGTTTTTTTATGTATATTTAATAAATTCCCCTCTTTGCAACTTAGTGACTGAGTATAGGAAAAAATGTATATTAAAGCAACCTTATACCCTGAGACTGAAAAGTTACTACACTTTGTAAATATACAGTCATCCTTCCTGACGCCCTTCTTTTGCCTCCCGCTACCTCCATTGCTTAGATCTGTGTTCTGTTCCTACTACCTCCAAGATGGCCACCAGTTTGGTAAGTCTAAACCACATCTTCCCTGTCTTTTCTGTGCTGTGGGATGGGAAAGGAAAGGCAGGAGAGGTGAGGTTTAGATTTACCAGTGTACTCCATGCTGCTATGACCGTCATCTTGGAAGCAGGAGGAAAGGAACGCCTATCCCAGCAGAGGAGGCATCGGGGAGCTAATGGAGGGCTTCAGGTAGAGTGCCTATACATGCGAAACGTATACCCACTTCTCAGTCCCAGGGGAAGGGGCCCTTTAAGACTGTTGCAGGACAATATTAGCGTTGAGCTGTAATTGTTTTCTAAGGCAGTACACTTAATATAGGACAATCACTGTGCTACCAGTATTATTCCGCACATAAATGATACTGATTCTCCATTTTGCAATAACATAATTAACCCTTTGTGCTAAACTGAATAGTAAATTATAGTCTGTTTTTCAATTAACAGCATAAAGCAATATGTTTACAAAGATGAATACTCCAATGCTGACCAAAACTGAATTCTCTGCTAAGGTTACAAAATAACCAACACTTTATACATGGACAGTAAATTCTTTTTCTAATTTCTCGTCTTATTTCTGTTTGCCATTTTAGGAGACAGTGGTGTGCGGCCATCTCTCCCCGGCAGCACAATCTCTGACAACATCAAGAGACTAGATTTTCATCAAGTGCTTGGCCGGGGGAGTTTTGGAAAGGTAAGAACCTATAACATTACGAGCCCAGATTGTATATTGTTTGCTATACAATATAAGATCATGAATGAAGTAGAGAATAACACTGTTAATAACCATCTTATATCCCCAAATTCAGGTGTTTCTGACAAAGGCAGATGCAGGGCGGTTTCCAAATGTGTTGCTACCTATATATGTGTAATAGTGTTTTCTGATAGTCTACAGTGGGTTAAAGTATTTTTCTGGTGCCTCTAACTTCTGCACTAGGAAGTTGCAGGTGCTGCTGTTTTCCCCACATGCCTGCACCTTGGAATCTTGGATGGCCAGCAGATAACAACATCTATTTTTCAATACAGGTGCACGATCCTGTTGGCTGTGCAAGTGTGGGCCAGACACCTGTATAGACAACATCATGCAGAAGTGACAGCTGCCGTAGAAACTCTACATGCAAATATGTGACCAGAGCACTTTCATCCACCTTTATCCATGCTAGCTGTGTCACCCACATAGAATGTGGAAGAATGTGCTCTGGTCAGATGAGACCAATAATTTAAATTTTTTGCTAAATGAAAAACACTAAGTGTGGAGGAAAACTAACACTGCAGATCACCCTGAAAACACCATCCCCACTGTCAAACATGGTGGTGGAATCATCATGCTGTGGGGATGCTTTTCTTTAACAGGGACGCTCGTCAGAGTTGATTAGAAGATGGATGGAGCTAAATACAAGACAATCTTGTAGGAAAAACCTGTTAGAGGCTGGAAAAACTTGAAACAGAGATGAAGGTTCACCTTCCCGCAGGACAACGACTCTAAACATACTTCCAGAGCTACAATAAGATGGTTTAAATAAAAACATACTCGTGTGTTTATATAGCCCAGTTAAAGTCCAGACATAAATCTCATTGAGAATTTGTGGCAAGGCTTAAAAATTGTTGTTCACAAACGCTCTCTATCCAATCTCACAGCTAGTTTGCAAAGAAGAGTGGGCAAAAATTTCAACCTATAGTGCAAAGCTGGTAGAAAAATACCTTGCAGCAGTAATTGCAGCAAAAGGTGGTCCTACAAAGTGTTGACTCAGAGGGGCTGAATACAAATGCACGTCACAATTTTCAGATTTACATTTTTAAAATATTCAGAAAAACATGTATCATTTCCTTTACACTTCACAAATACTTGTACTCTGTGTTGGTATATCACATAAAATTCCAATAAAATACATTTAAGTTTTTGCATGTAACTTGAAAAAATGTGGAAAAGTTCACAGGATGTGAATACTTTTTCAAGGCACTACATTGTACATCTGCATGTACGTAGCTACATAAGTATGAGTAAATATATGTGTGTGTACTGAGAATGACATTTATTAAAGATATTGTCCACAGTTAAAAAGTAATAATTCAAAAAATTCCGTGTCAGCAGTGGTGACGTCTCATACATTCTCCTGATTGCTAACCAATGACTCGTCTCAATGGTTTTGTCCAATAAATAGAGACATCCTCAATGAGACCAGTGATTGTCTGCAGCAAGGTAAACAAGTGCAGGTTTGGACTACTGTGCCAGGCTCTGGAATAGCAAAGGATTTATCAGGGTAGTATCGTTTTATTTTTTTAATCATACTACTCCCTGAAGTTAGGACAAAAATCGAATTGAGGACAAGCCTCCTAATACTATTACAGACAACTCTCTGATTTTTTAGGACATTCCTGGGAAAAGGAGAGAGCTCCTTGATTACCAGAGAAGCCAGCAAATATCCCAAAGCATACTCTTCACAATATATTCACCTCTCGTGTTTTCTGCAATTCTTATAAGGCTGGGTGCCCACGTAGCGTTTTTCAAGCGTTTATGATGCGGAATTTCCGCAGCGGAAACGCTTGTGAAACACTAGGTAATCCGCACCCCATGGTCCCCAAGGGGATTCCGCATGTTCTATGCACATGCTGCGGATTTTTCCGCAGCGTTTATGCTGCGTACAAAAATCCGCAGCATGTCATTTAATTTTGCGGAAGCGCAGCGGAAGCCCCGCTATTGACTTGCATTGAGACGCATAGAATGCGCGTCTGTACATTTCTACAAGTGAATTCTATGCGTCTCTATGTACGGATGGTACCCAGTTCAGGAGGAGAGAAGACTCTCATCCAGACCTGGGTACCATTCTTCCTGTAAAAAAAAGAATAAAATAATAAATAAAGTTAATACTCACCTTTCCGAAGGCTTCTCTGCATGCCGGCATCGCTGAAGGACCTGCGGTGACGTCACAGTCATGTGACCGCAGGCCCTTCACCGCTCTGTCTCACGATATGCCGGCAGCCGGGAACTAGACAGGAAGGAGCGCTGCAGCCACGCCGGGGCATCGGGGGTGAGTATAGCTTTATTTTATTTTATTTTTACGTTTCACACTGTATAAATCCATGCTGTTTGCATGGATTTATACAGTGTGACCTAGTTGTCAAGCACTTTCCAAGTGATGCTATCGCCTGGAAAGCGCTTGTCAATCTGCATGCGGAAACGCATGTGAATCCGCATGTGGATCCGCATGTATTCTGCAGGAAAAAAGCATGCACAATCTGCATGTACAATCTGCATGCGTTTTTTCTGCCAGGGAGATGCAGAAATGCTGCAGAAATTTTCTGCTTCATTTCTGCATCGTGGGCACATAGCCTAACTCCTGGCATCACTGCAACATAAAACCTGACACCAGAGGTGCTGTGGAGTGAAAAGGAGTTTAGGATCAGGACAAAGTGTCTGCAAATGTAGTCTCAGGTCTGTGCTGCAGATTAAGGTGCAGTCACACTGCGCAGTTATCGGAAACCAGTGGAAACAGGCTGACGTTCGCCCGACAAACAAGCAAAGTGGTCTTTCATAGGGTAAAATGATCTTTTGTTTTGCTTAAATCTTTATCGATCTTGAAATAACCTATACAAAAAACTATGAGCAATAGCCAAGGTAGCATAAAAGGTATATATTTTATTAGTACAATTTAGACACATGATAAAATCTGATGAAAAAAGAGAAAATCAGATAAGGCTAAAAACACAGGCAAACCCCATGGTGCATAACAAAAGAATATGCAGCAATATTAAGTAATGTATACATAATAGGCTATTAGAAAAAGGTATGTTGGGTGGAAATAATTCCTACACACATATAAAGTGTAATAGACGCCAAATGTGATAAAGTATATATGCTGCACAAAATAACCCTAGTATAGATAGGCATACATTTGCAGCATGGTCTTTGATGCCAGCATCTATGTACAGCTGAGCTCTGCACCCCAACACAGTCTGTTTATATTGATTCTCATCTCAGCTTTTCATGGCTGACACAGGAATAATGCCAACCAGCTCTGGAGTTGTAGTTATTCCTGTCTCAATCATGCATGGCTAAGACTGAAGTAATCCTTTAACCTCCTAGCTTTAATGGGTAATTCTAGTGGGGTTATTTCCTAGTGCCCATGTTTATAGCTATTAGATCTCCTGTATGTAAGCTAGTAAGAAACTGTAGAAATATAAAATAATTATTAAAGAAATAGCAATGGTGTCACTTTCCTGCTCCCCTCCACACTTATTTCAATGAGTTGTTCGGCCTTAGGGTACAAGTCTGCAGTAACTATGTGACTACAGACTTGTGAGTCCTCACAGTGTGCAGTGTGTGTGCTGTTGAGGTTCTCCAGTGCTGGTGCCAGGAATGGGCAGGAGCATAACTGCAGGTATGCAATTTGCATACATGTGGTCATGTGCCGACGAGACATGTGCAGCTGTCCATGTCGCCCTGGCACTTTACAGAAAAATTGTGTGCCAGTTCAAATGTGCTGTTGCGTGTAGGGTGCGTTACACTCACTTGTAGGCCACAGGCCCCAGCTGTCTCCAGGTCTTCAACTTAAGGAGCTGCCGCACATAGATTAGGGAACACTCAGTTCGTTTCAACACACAGAAGTTTACTCGACAGTTCAATTGCATCAGATTGTAATACACAGTATCGGGCACAACATTCTCCATTTCTTATTTCCATAGTACAGAACATTTTCAGCATTTATTTACGTTCTAACTGGACTATCCCTACGTTCACTGATCCTGTCAGCCCCAGGATTTCCCAGTTGAGTTCCACAATACACCCGAGATCTGTTACATTTCCCATACACAATTGCACGTCCATCTTCCTCTGTATGTAAAGGGGTGAGGTGCTTGCCATAGCACCTGAATCGAGCCCTGATCTCCGGACATTGCAGGAATGTCTGCAGTGAATTTTTGTAAGGCCTCATATCACCCAGAACAATATGTACTCACTCTTGATATCAGCCCCAACTGCCCTTGAATTTGATCTTATATCACTCACGAACGCTCTACAAACAGGAAGCAGTCTCCTTTAACTGGCACTTTTCCCTCCCACTATGAGCTAGTCCTAAACATGAACACTTTCTTACACTATTCTCATCCTACCTATGTCAACTCCTAAGTCCTAAACTATGTCTTATCTTGCGCAATCCTATGCTGTACACTATACATTATACATATGACCATATCACACTCTATATTACAATTCACATAATATGACATACTGTAACTATGTAATTACACCATATATACTGAAAACTGCAGGACATCGTTTACACTACAATACAACACGATTGGTGTCTTCAGGGGTATGAATCGCTCAATACAAGGGAATTGAGTGAGGCCGGATAAATGACCATCTGCTCCCATCACTGGAGAATCCTCATGAGTCTACACTCACATAAAGTGTCTGCAGACTTGTACCCCAAGGCCAGACAACACCTTTAATGAAGATCATCAACTAATGACCATTTTTTTCTAGGTGGTGCTGGCGGAAGATAGATATACCGGCCAGCAATTTGCTATAAAAGTCATCACAAAGAGGAACCTGCTAGCTGAAGGAGAGGAGCGCGCGTTGGTGGAGCGGCGTGTGTTACAACTTGCATCTGGCAGCCCCTTCCTTCTTCATGGCACATTCGCCTTTCAGACCAAGGTAAAATTGTGACCTGTTCATTAATATTGGATAAAGAATAAAGTGCACTCATCTATATGCACAGGATATGTCCACGTTTATATCTGGTGTTTGTTAACATTTCAGCATTGGAAACATTTTCATGTCCTGCTCCTTGTATGTGTAGCTGTCACCTACTGTGGGAACACTGGACAAACCCTGGGAACCAGGCAATGTGCCTAGAAATATGATGCTGACGGTTAACTTTTGGGGTTTCTCTATTGAAGTCTATGGAAAGTCTTGGAGTGGTTCAACTGGCTCCCAATATCTGAAGTCATTTGTCCACCCCTATGGATGTCATTCTTAATGAGTACTTCATAATGGTGAGAAATGCAGAAGGCAACATTACAGTGAAAAGTAATGCTGTACATTTAGCACATCACATTCTACATATGTAGATATATCTTCTATATGTATATACTTAGAATAACTAATAAACACATAGTAAAAGAAGAAAGTATCATTACTGCTATTATTATGTAACTAGATCTCCACGAGTAAGTGGAACAGAGATTAATCACAGAAGAAATCGCAGAAGAAATCACTGATTATTGAGTGTTAGTAAATGTATGACTGCTACAATGACTTTATCATACGACTGATTTCTACGTCTTGTCTGACAGGAGCTTGTGCTTCTTGGGATGGAGTATGTCACCTGTGGCGAATTCCACCATCTCCTGATGAGGAAGGGGTGTCTTGACATCCCCAGTGCACGGTACAGTATTCACAGTCTAAGCCATACAGCTATGTATTTTCTAAATGAGACTGACTAGATTGATTCGATTGTTAGCCCTAACGTTCACGTAAATTCATATCTCCCATTCACAGGGATGTTATTAGGGAAACACTTAGAAAAATACAGCTCTAATTTTTATTTCCAAAAATAGCACCGCACCTGTCCACAGGTTGTGTGAGGCATCGCAGTTCATCCTCATTCACATTAGTCATGTGGCGTTATTTTTTAAAGAAAGTCACCATGTTTTTCTGATCCTGGATAATCCTTTAACACCATATGAATATACATTGTAATAGTAGCAATTGTGTATCCCTATAGGCAAGAAGGAACTTAAAGAGGTTATCCACTACTTTAACATTGATGTCCTATACTTAGGATGAGCAGGTCCAGGTGCCTTATAATCAATACGATATGTGCGACTGCCCTTCTAGACCATTATAATAATATAAATACTTGTATATAATAACCAGAAATATAAAATCCTGATAAGTCCTGCCTGCCTAGTCTTTTGGGCAATATATATTTCTGAGTTTCTGATTCACTAAAAACTATTTTCTCCTCTTTTCTTTCGGCCAGATTCTACGCCGCAGAACTTGTGTGTGGAATTCAACACCTGCATTCTAAGGGCATCATCCACCGGTAACTAGAAATACATCTAATCCTCCACCACCAGTGATGCCTATAACTATACACAGCAATACTGAGAATTATACAGCGGACACTGATAAGAATCCATTTGTCTTCTTCACAGAGATCTCAAGCCTTCTAACATCTTGGTGGCTGCGACGGGCCATATAAAGATTGCCGACTTCGGTCTGGCACTTGAGAACATCTATGGAGACCGGACAGCCACCGAATACGCTGGGACACCAGGCTTCATGGCTCCTGAGATGCTGGCTGCGGAGGAGTACAATGCTGGGGTAGACTGGTATGCATTTGGCATCATTTTGAACATCATGATTACCAGCAGGTCCAAATACCATCGAGGACTATTCAACGCTTCCAGCAAGGAGGCGAAGAACATCATTAAAAAGGTCAGTGCATGATATAAGTTGTATTACTTTTATATTATTGTGTGATTTATTGTGATGTTAGCGGTAATTTACTATTATATTCAGCTCCATTGGTGGGAGTGGAATCTCATGTTAGGTCAAGTGTTTACGTGTTCAATATAACACGTAAACACTTGTAGGGGTGACGTGATGGTATATATTACCTGTCATGTATTATTGAAGATGTCAGAAAAAAAACACTAATATTAGGCTTTTTTTTTCATAAATATATATAATATTTATTTATTTTAGTTAAATTTTATTTATGAAGCTGTTATATAAATATAAACATTTTTTTTTCTTCTTTTGTAGCTCCTCCGGGAAGATCCTGCCAGGCGCCTCGGAGTCCATGGTAACATCAGAGCCCATAGGTTTTTCCAGCGTATTGACTGGGACTCGGTGGAAGCCCTTAGAATGTGTCCCCCACATGTTCCTGTGCCAGTAAGTATTAGAGGAGATGTTTTATACAGACTCATTTATGAATAGTTTCACATAGCTTTAATCACTTTTTCCAAATTCGTCAGATTACTAATAACAGTGAAGGTCGCTGATTTGTCAGTGGTGAGATTGTAAGCCCCCATACATGTTAAATGATCAGCAGATAGTGACAAAATCTGCCGATCATTGGTTGACATATGTAGAGAGCCTCTAGCTTTCCTGAACTTTACTATATACTGTTCTTATGTAATCACCTTCTTGTGTTTTCTTTTTCTCTTATAGCCAAGTAACATCCAGCGCGGCTCCAGACCATTCAATCTTCAAATTCTGGAAGCAGCAGAGGCTAACAACTCAGCCCTCTCAGCAGACCACCAGGCCTTGTTCACGGGGTTTTCATTTACCAACATCAGCTGGAAAACCCCAAACCATCCACCGGCTCTTTAATATCATCAGAGCAAGCTGTCTTCCTAAACCCCAAGAAGAACATCAAAATAAGAAGATCCGGAAGGGCAAGCAGGACCTGGACAAGCAAGAAATAAGCGTGTCAGGACTCAAGCCAGGATCAGGACCCCAGAAGAACACAGAAGATATTCCTGTTCAAAAGGATGGCCATAAAGATGGATGAGGCAAGGGAGGTAAGTGCCCAGTAGGGACTTTTATGTGTGGCATTATGGTGTGCCTGGGAATACCATGCACACTACATGCCCCTGACAAAAAGAGCCTTATGATACTATATGTATAGTGTTACGCTATGTATATAGTACATAAGAGAAAAAATATTCTAGTTATATTTACCGGTGACTACCGGTGACTATAATTACAATTTTCCCCTTCCTCCATAACAACTCATTGAGCTGTCCTGGGCGACGGGGAAATAAGGTGTGAGATGGCTGGCTATTAAGGGGTGGAAGGAGGCCAGTTTTTTTTTTTTTATAAATCATAGCATTTAAAGCTATATTGCTTTGCTATGTAAAATAATTATATTTACCGGTGACTACCGGTGACTATAGTTACACTTTTCCCCCTCCTCCATAACAACTCATTGAGCTGTCCTGGGCGACGGGGAAATAAGGTGTGAGATGGCTGGCTATTAAGGGGTGGAAGGAGGCCAGTTTTTTTTTTTTGGTTTGTTTTTTTAAATCATAGCATTGAAAGCTATATTGCTTTGCTATGTAAAATAATTATATTTACCGGTGACTACCGGTGACTATAGTTACACTTTTCCCCCTCCTCCATAACAACTCATTGAGCTGTCCTGGGCGACGGGGAAATAAGGTGTGAGATGGCTGGCTATTAAGGGGTGGAAGGAGGCCAGTTTTTTTTTTTTTTTTAATCATTGCATTTAAAGCTATATTGCTTTGCTATGTAAAATAATTATATTTACCGGTTACTACCGGTGACTATAATTACACTTTTCCCCTTCCTCCATAACAACTCATTGAGCTGTCCTGGGCGACGGGGAAATAAGGTGTGAGATGGCTGGCTATTAAGGGGTGGAAGGAGGCCAGTTTTTTTTTTTTTTTTTAAATCATAGCATTTAAAGCTATATTGCTTTGCTATGTGAAATAATTATATTTACCGGTGGCTACCGGTGACTATAGTTACACTTTTCCCCCTCCTCTATAACAACTCATTGAGCTGTCCTGGGCGACGGGGAAATAAGGTGTGTGATGGCTGGCTATTAAGGGGTGGAAGGAGGCCAGTTTTTTTTTTTTTTAAATCATAGCATTTAAAGCTATATTGCATTGCTATGTAAAAAAAATTATATTTACCGGTGACTACTGGTGACTATAGTTACACTTTTCCCCCTCCTCTATATCAACTCATTGAGCTGTCCTGGGCGACGGAGAAATAAGGTGTGTGATGGCTGGCTATTAAGGGGTGGAAGAAGGCCAGATTTTTTTTTTTAAATCATAGCATTTAAAGCTGTATTGCTTTGCTATGTAAAATAATTACATTTACCTGTGACTATAGTTACACTTTTCCCCCTCCTCCATAACAACTCATTGAGCTGTACTGGGCGACGGGGGAAATAAGGTGTGTGATGGCTGGCTATTAAGGGGTGGAGGAGGCCAGGTTTTTTTTTTTGTTAAATCATAGCATTATATCTAGCAACACTGCTAGATATAATCATAACAAAAGCATAAGGACATAAACATATGACGGTGTCCGGAGAGCCTGACGAGGCCGCAGTTGGTGAAATGCATGTCGAGGCTCACACACACCATCTGGATGCTCCTGTGCTTCTCGTGAGACATGGTACTGGTGCACATACTTTATGACTGATTATCTTCGGGCTCTCCTGATACCATCATATGTTTATCTCTTTATGCTCTTGTTATGATTATATCTACCAGGGTTAATTGGCTTCATTATTTTCACCTGCACCCCATATTGGGGATTAGCATCTACTGCGGCCATCTCGTCTTTTGACCAACTTCTGATTATTATATAGATATTGCAGGGGTATTATACAGGCAAAGTTTAAAGTTTTGCCTTCCTGCTCTCTACTATGTATTTATTTAACTGACTGCAATGCACGCCACTTATAAGACACTAGTGCTGTAGAACATCAGGGTTGCTTCACCTATATTTTGCGTACTGTTAAAACGTATTATAAACATCGAGCCTTTTTTCCGGGTTCTTATTAAAACTACGGCCACTCACAATTGATCAGCTAAACTCTCTGATATTTATACCTTATATAATTGTCAGTTAGCTGTGAGGTTTTAGTATTTAATTTATTTAATTATACCGGATTATATGCTTGCATATTCTACTTGTTAGTATACTTCTTTTGCAGGTATATTCATATTTTTTCCTGTTTTTTATAGACTATTCATCATATTTCTTAGTCTCGCAGTTTGCAGTAATTACTAGGCCGCCCTAATTGTGTTTGCCCCTAGAACTCTAGAGCATTTTTCATCTCACAGGAGCTCCTCATTATCTGGTTCTATCCTTATATTCAGGGATTGTTTCCATCCTCCCTGTTTTTTAATTGTACTTCTCCCCCTTACCTTGTATTGTTGTATTATTGGTATTATATTTATAATTGATGTACAATAAAATGGTTTATATATTTAACAAACCTTTGTTTTCGTTTGGGTCTCCGTCTCCTCCATATTTATTAACATTATATATATTGAGCGGTATTTGACTAGGATTCCCTTCTTTTTGGTTTTGATATCTTCTTAGGGGTACAACACACTTCTCTTTAGTGATATCTCTTATGTAGGTTTACATGTGTAGATACAGGTCTGGTGACGAATTCTGTGTTGCTCTGTAAGTGTGCTGCAGTAATACAGTGGGTACGGAAAGTATTCAGACCCCTTTACATTTTTCACTCTTTGTTTCATTGCAGCCATTTGGTAAATTCTAAATAGTTCATATTTTACTCATTAAAGTACACTCTGCACACCATCTTGACTGAAAAAAACAGAAATGTAGACATTTTTGCAAGTTTATTAAAAAAGAAAAACTGAAATATCACATGGTCATAAGTATTCAGAATCTTTGCTCAGTACTGAGTAGAAGCACCCTTTTGAATTAGTACAGCCATGAGTCTTCTTCGGAATGGTGCAACAAGTTTTTCACTCCTGGATTTGGGGATCCTCTGCCATTCTTCCTTGCAGATCCTCTCAAGTTCCGTCAGGTTGGATGCTGAACGTTGGTGGACAGCCATTTTCAGGTCTTTCCAGAGACGCTCAATTGGGTTTAGGTTAGGGCTCTGACTGGGCTAGTCAAGAATGGTCACAGAGTGGTTCTCAAACCCCTCCTTTGTTATTTTAGCTGTGTGCTTAGGGTCATTGTCTTGTTGGAAGGTGAACCTTTGGCCAAGTCTGAGGTCAAGAGCACTCTGGAAGAGGTTTTCATCCAGGATATCTCTGTACTTGGCCACATTCATGTTTCCTTCAATTGCAACCAGTCATCCTGTCCCTGCAGCTGAAAAACACCCCCATAGCAATGCTGCCACCACCATGTTTCACTGTTGGGATTGTATTGGGCAGGTAATGAGCAGTGCCTGGTTTTCTCCACAAATACTGCTTAGAATTATCACCAAAAAGTTCTATCTTCATCTCATCAAACCAGAGAATCTTATTTCTCATAGTCTGGGAGTCCTTGACTGGTGGAGGACTGCAGTGATAGTTGACTTTATGGAACTTTCTCCCATCTCCCTACTGCATCTCTGGAGCTCAGCCACAGTGATCTTGGGGTTCTTCTTTACCTCTCTCACCAAGTCTCTTCTCCCATGATTGCTCAGTTTGGCTGGATGGCCAGGTCTAGGAAGACTTCTGGTGGTCCCAAACTTCTTCCATTTAAGGATTATGGAGGCCACTGTGCCCTTAGGAACATTGAGTAATACAGAAATTCTTTTGTAACCTTGGCCAGATCTGTGCCTTGCCACAATTTTGTCTCTGAGCTCCTTGGGCAGTTCCTTTGATTCTCATTTGGTCTGACAAGCACTGTGAGCTGTTAGGTCTTATATAGACAGGGGTGTGCCTTTACAAATCAAGTCTTATCAGTTAATTAAACACAGCTGGACTCCAATGAAGGAGTAGAACCATCTCAAGGAGGATTACAAGGAAATGGACAGCATGTGACTTTAATATGAGTGTCTGAGCAAAGGGTCTGAATACTTATGACCATGTGATATTTAAATTTTTCTTTTTAATAAATTTGCAAAAATTTCTATATTTCTGTTTTTTTTTCAGTCAAGATGGGGTGCAGAGTGTACTCTAATGAGTAAAATATGAACTATTTAGAATTTACCAAATGGCTGCAATGAAACAAAGAGTGAAAAATTTAAAGGGGTCTGAATACTTTCCGTACCCACTGTATACCAGGAATAAACCAGAAGGGAACAGTAAGCACTGCTTATTACATGTACCTAGCTTTTCTTTTAACCTACTCCTACTCCTTCAACATGCTTACATATGCTCACAGTTTTGGCTCCACTAATCCTCAGTCTCCTTCGCTATCCCCAAACCTCAGCACCCTCTAACCAAATAATTATCTCTCCTTCCCTCTTATCTCCACACCTGTCCTCATCTGCCATACTGCTCTTCAACCTCAGATCTATCCTACTAAAACATGAAAAAACAGTCACTCTCCTTCTCCCACCTGCTCTACCTCTCTCTGCTTCTCCTCACTGCAGGCGACATATCTTCCAATCCTGTTCCCCCCACATCCAGGGCCGGTTTTAGCCAAAGTGGGGCCCTGGGCAAAAGTTTAAAGTGGGGCACCAAACGCTCATATATTGTACCATCACACAGAAACATTTCAGTTGCATTTACATGCACAGAGTTCAGGCCGTTAAGCGAGTGCAATTGTCAAGTCGTTCTGTGCTTGATATTGGCGTCTTTAGACAGGCTGACTAACAATGATGAGCGCATGATGAACAGTGATGAACAATTACTAGTGATGTGCTGCTGAGAATAATGATTTTTGTTCTGCCATAAACAATCCAATCACCCGATGAATGAGCAGCATTTTGCTCATTCATTGGGTAATTGCTAATCTTTACACTTATTAACTTTTGTCTGTGCTGCCGGGATTTATAACTGTGGATGCTACATACACATAGTTCAGTTTTTCTATTATATCAAATACTTATTTCAAGCAATAATATACAAATTAATTATGTAAAAATGTAAAAATCATACAGTCTGATTTTCTAGATTACTTTTTATATTCTGTCTCTCACAGTTGAAGAGTACCCGCGATAAAAATTACAGACCTCTTCATTCTTTGTAGGTGGGAAAACTTGCAAAATCAGCAATGTATCAAATACTTATTTTCCCCACTGTATATATGAGCACATAGATATAGACTTGTGTTTATATATATATATATATTTATTAAGCACATATATATACAGTACAGACCAAAAGTTTGGAAACACCTTCTCATTTAAAGATTTTTCTGTATTTTCATGACTATGAAAATTGTCCATTCACACTGAAGGCATCAAAACTATGAATTAACACATGTGGATTTATATACTTAACAAAAAGTGTGAAACAACTGAAAATATGTCTTATATTCCAGGTTCTTCAAAGTAGCCACCTTTTGCTTTGATGACTGCTTTACACACTCTTGGCATTCTCTTGATGAGCTTCAAGAGGTTATCACTGGAAATGGTCTTCCAACAATGGTTTTCACTTCACAGGTGTGCCCTGTCAGGTTTAATAAGTGGGATTTCTTGCCTTATGATTGTGGTTGGGACCATCAGTTGTGTTGTGCAGAAGTCTGGTGGATACACAGCTGATAATCCTACTGAATAGACTGTTAGAATTTGTATTATGGCAAGAAAAAAGCAGCTAAGTAAAGAAAAACGAGTTGCCATCATTACTTTAAGAAATGAAGGTCAGTCAGTGCGAAAAATTGGGAAAACTTTGAAAGTGTCCCCAAGTGCAGTTGCAAAAACCATCAAGTGCTACAAAGAAACTGGCTCACATGAGGACCGCCCCAGGAAAGGAAGACCAAGAGTCACCTCTACTTCTGAGGATAAGTTTATCCGAGTCACCAGCCTCAGAAATCGCAGGTTAACAGCAGCTCAGATTAGAGACCAGGTCAGTGCCACACACCGTTCTAGCAGCAGACACATCGTTTCCACAACTATTAAGAGGAGACTTTGTGCAGCAGGCCTTCATGGTAAAATAGCTGCTAGGAAACCACTGCTAAGGACAGGCAACAAGCAGAATAGACTTGTTTGGGCTAAAGAACAGACGAAATGGACATTAGACCAGTGGAAATCTGTGCTTTGCTCTGATGAGTCCAAATTTAAGATCTTTGGTTCCAACCACCGTGTCTTTGTGCGACGCAGAAAAGGTGAACGGATGGACTCTACATGCCTGGTTTCCACCGTGAAGCATGGAGGAGGAGGTGTGATGGTGTGGGGGTGCTTTGCTGATGACACTGTTGGGGATTTATTCAAAATTGAAGGCATACTGAACCAGTATGGCTACCACAGCATCTTGCAGCGGCATGCTATTTCATCCGGTTTGCGTTTAGTTGGACCATCACTTATTTTTCAACAGGACAATGACCCCAAACACACCTCCAGGCTGTGTAAGGGCTATTTGACCAAGATGGAGAGTGATGGGGTGCTTCGCCAGATAACCTAGCCTCCACAGTCACTAGACCTGAACCCAATCGAGATTGTTTGGGGTGAGCTGGACCGCAGAGTGAAGGCAAAAGGGCCAACAAGTGCTAAGCATCTCTGGGAACTCCTTCAAGATTGTTGGAAGACCATTTCCGGTGACTACCTCTTGAAGCTCATCAAGAGAATGCCAAGAGTGTGCAAAGCAGTCATCAAAGCAAAAGGTGGCTGCTTTGAAGAACCTAGAATATAAGACATATTTTCAGTTGTTTCACACTTTTTTGTTAAGTATATAATTCCATATGTGTTAATTCATAGTTTTGATGCCTTCAGTGTGAATGTACAATTTTCATAGTCATGAAAATACAGAAAAATCTTTAAATGAGAAGGTGTGTCCAAACTTTTGGTCTGTACTGTATATATGCACAATACTTACCAGTCTGTCTCTTCCTCTTCACTTCTTCTAAACTCCTGCACAGTACAGGACCTGTGATGATATCATGGTTACGACTGTGGTGTCATCAAAGATCCTTAAGCAGTCCCAACAACTGTATTGATAACGCAGAGCTATTATGTAGTTTTTGCGGTAGATGTTTGGTGTCAGTGGTGTAACTTGGGCTGCTCTGTTGCCAGGATGTGACTGTCAACATCATGCTAATTGAGAGACGGCTCCCCGCAATGAGGCAGCGAGGAGCTGGCTGTCAGCATGACATCAGCAGTTACACCCTGGCTACAGAGCGGAAGAGAAGCTGTTGCGACAATGTGACGTCAGCGGAAGTCTCAGAATGATCGTCAGGAATGGTCTGTGACCACTCTGTGCTAGGAGAGATCTGCGCTGGGTAGAATAGGCAGGTAGTTAGTAACCACCTGCCTGTCAGCACTTATGCCCATAGTAAAAAATTAATATAATTCTAGATAAACCCTTTGAGAGGGGGTTCCCTAGTAGTTGACAACCCCTTTAAATCCATTACCTGAGGTTGAATATGACACAACAAAATACTAAACTTTTCTTTGTGCACCTTTGAGAAATGCTGCCAATGGCTGGTCTCCTTTCTGCACAGTGGTTCTGCGCTCCTCCCCTCACCCTCTACAGCAACTATTGGTTGCTCAAGTCAAGTCAGCTGGGTATTGTAAAGAGAGCCTGTCACCAGAAAAAAACGCTATTAATCTGCAGATATAGGCTTAATCTGCAGGTTAATAGCGTTACTAACCTGCCCGGTGCCCACACATATCAGAACGCTATGGGGAGAAAATGTCCTTTATTCACTCCAGCAACGTTCAGTTTCAGTCATGGGGGCACAGGATCAGTCACCGATCTGAGTTTACAGTACCGTGCCCCTGGCCTTGACTGACAGCCGGCCCCAATGCAGAGCGACTGTCAGTCAGGGCCGGGGGCGCAGTTACAGCCACTGCTCTGTATTTTCAGACCGGTGACTGAAACCGCGCCGGCACCGCCCCGTGACTGAAACTGGAACACTGCTGGAAGGAATGAAGTTCATTTTCTCCTCGCAGCGTTCAGCTAAGTGCAGGCACCAGGCAGGTTAGTAACGCTATTACCCTGATGATTGACCCCATATCTGCAGGTTAATAGTGCTTTTTCTGGTGACAGGTTCCCTTTAAAGCTCCCGCCCAGGACTTATCAAATCTTCTTATTGTGTAATAAGCACAGTAAACAGGACCTCTTCAACAAATTTGAACTGCTCCAGATGCTCCCCCTGTCATCACACACTTGATGTGATTCTGCAGGCTGACAACCAGGGTCGGACTGGGGTGGCTAGGGCCCACCAGGGGAACTGACTCTAGGGGCCCACACTACAGCCCACCATAAACGGTTTTATTACTTGTTATGCTTTTCTATAATGTTCTATAATTACATGATTGGCCGCGCTGTGGAGCACCAAGTTGCAGGACTATATTCGAACAGTCATTCCGTACTGCCAGAGTCCCTTTAATGGTAACTTGTCACCTTGAAAAACGCTATTTATCTGCAGATAAAAGGGTAATCTGCAGGTAAATAGGGTGTAAAGCCTGGTTAGACGGCTTATTGGAAAAGCATTGGCTACACAGAGAAAATTACATTTTATTCTCCCTGCCGCCACTCGCTTCCTGTTATTGGGTCGGTGCAAGGAGGGAGACATTACAGTCACCACGAACTACAAAGTGAGGGTGCTGCAATAACGTCCGGCACCTTGATTGTGACATCTTCTATGGAGCCCAACCTCAGGCTGAGCTTCATTGAATGACTAACATGGAAGCAACACCAGGCAACTAGTGCTGAGTGAGTGTGGTCGGATAAGGTGTGATCCCAGCATGTTCAGGTGTTATCTGAGTATCTTGTAGTGCTCTGCTAATATGCTCGAGTCCCCGGGGTAGCATGTTTTGCGGCAGTAGACAGACGCAACACATGCAGGAATTGCCTGTTTGTTAGGTAATCCCTGCATGTGTTGCTTCTGTCTACCGCCGCAAAACATGCTACCCCGGGGACTCGAGCATATTAGCAGAGCACTACAAGATACTCAGATAACACCTGAGCATGCTGGGATCACACCTTATCCAACCACACTCACTCAGCACTAGTTGCCAGGTGTTGCTGCCATGTTAGTCATTCAATAACGCTCAGCCTGAGGTTGGGCTCCATGGAAGTGTCACAATTAAGGTGCCTGACGTTATTGCAGCACTTTGTAGCTCGCGGTGACTGTAATGTCTCTTATCCGACCACGCGCACTCAGCACTACTGGCAACCCATCAGCAACCTGCAACTGCGTCACAGGGGGCTGAAGGGAACAGGTGACTGCATGTGACGCGCCCCCTGGGCCATATTCTTTAGGGGAATACCCGGAGCCGGATCAGATGGGGGTTGTAGTCTCCGAGTGGCTGTGACCCGGTCCGTGCCCAGGGTGTCAAGCTCAGTGTGTGGCAGTCCTACAGATGTTATTAAAGTTCTTTATGTCGACTACGCCACCCGTTGATGTGCGGTCAATACGGCCGCCGCTGCAGCAGGGTCCGCTGAGGCTGGTGGTGTTTGTGCAGCTCTGGTATTATAACCCCCAACGGGAGGGGTATAGCCTCAGGGGGTCAGGTGCAGAGGATGGTGGTTGTGGAGGTGCAGTGAGGATGGTAATGAGAGACAGAGTCGGGTTCTGCAGTTCAGGGTTTTTACTTACTGCTGTTGTTCCGGTCACTCCGGCCTTGAGTGACCACCCGAGCCGTGCTGCGTCCACCAGGTCCTGGACTCGGCCAACCCCCAAGTAGTTCTGGAGCGTGGTTCTGAGCTCCCTTTCTGTCCTGTCCTCGTCTCTGGCCGTCCCCACCAGGGATCCACCTATGTCCGGCTCCCTCGGGCCTTTTGGTGGTAAACCCTTGTCTCTGGGTTCCCTGACCCTATTCTTGGTCTGCCTTCCGGGTGGATTTAGTGGGTGGTCGTGGCAGATGCTGCCCACGACCTCCGGTCTCTGGCTGAGGTGTGCTGTAGCCTCCACCAGCTTGGGATCCGGTACCCTGTTGCCAACTCTTCACCCTCTGGTCTAATTTGGGCTCTCAGAGTTCCTTCTTTCTCCCCCTCTGGGTCCTTCGTTCTCCTCTCTCTCTCTCTGGGCCTTGGAGTTGCTCCGCTTCTCTGCTCTGCTCCTCAAGTTACACTCTGACAGACTGACTGACCGACTGACCAGCCTTCTACAAAGGCTCCTCTGCAAAGACCCTGTTCTAAGATGGTTCCCACCTTATATACTCCCTCTATGTGTGAGCTCAGGTGACCAGCACCCAATGAGCTCCTAGCATTACCCAGACTGCTCCCCCTATCTGCCCCTACACTACTGGGATGTTCCACCCCCCCTCCCACTCCAGCCAGGAACAGACACTGTCGTACCTGCACATTTCTCTAGTGGGAGTACCATCGGTCTGTTCCCCGGAAATGGGATGTATGTAGTGCATGCAGCTAACTGAGCTCAGTCCCACACTCCATCCTTACCCGGGAGTGGAATATCACACCTCTGGGTTGAGGTGCAATACCCCTGTAGCAGCCGAATCCTCAGGGTGCTACATTCCCCCCTGGTAAATCACAGCACGTCCTCGGGCTGAAAGACAATAAAAACATAAAACATACAAAATTTTTTCATAAACATCAACATATAAACATATAAAACATCATACATATATCAGCAATAAAACTTTTTCATAAATAACATTCTTCTTGTTTCTGGTTCCTCCGGTCACGGTGCGACTTGTGACCGGGAAAAGTGCAACAGTTTCTTTAAGAAAATGGTTTTCCTATAAAACCGGTAGGGGGCGCTTTAGGAAGCGCAACTATATACAAAAGGGAAGGTGGCCGCTCTCAGTCCTCGGCCAGGTATTAGGAAATAGGGTCACACGGGTAACAGTTCAATTCGCTGGTCCCAACGGGGACTATAATAGCAGCAACAGTTTTTGGTACCCCGACGGGTAACTATATACAGTTTCTTCTCTACCGTACTCAACGACGGCGTCCTCCTGCTCTTTCTTTGTGGACAGTTTCAGTTTCAGACCCGTCCGGGTCCTCTTGCTCCTCCTCACACCGCAGCTCCTCCTCCGTCAGGCGATGCACATGGAGGGCGTAGGGTCCTTTGGCACACTTGTGACGGGTGAAGGTGACCTCGTCCCCTATATAAAGGTCACGACCTCTGTGTCCCTCCGGTAGGTGGGACTCAACGTCTCTCCTGGTCACGAAGACGTCGCCTGGGGTGCGGTGATCCCTGATGAAACCCCACCCATGCTGCAGATTAAACTTTATCACAGTCCCAATGGTACGGGGACCATGCGCTGCACGGGGGTCTCTCCTGGTCCGGCTCTTCTGCTCCGCGCTCCTTACTTGGGCTTGCTGTTCCCGGACCCGCCTCTCTCTCCGCTCCCTCTCGAAGACCTCAAGCTGCTGCCGGCAGCACTCGGCACGCTCCGCTGCGGCTGCCCGAGTCTCCTGAGTGAACCCCATGAGATCTTCTCCGGTGGGGTCCCACTCAAACTGGGTCTCTTCTAGCGGGGGCGAGATCCTTTTTACGGGCTTTGGAGCCGGGATCAGGGGTTCGCACATGGCCCTTGCTTTTTGCAGCTCCAGCTGGATGTATTCCTGGGGCCATACGAAGGGCTGCCCATCCGGGCACGTATGTTGGGCAAACAGGTCTTCACCCAGGTGCGGCACTCTTGATGTTGAGGGCGCGTTGATGGTAGCGGCGCCCGGGTTGCCCAGGCCTTGCGACCAGGCTTGGGGCACTTTGAAAGTAAAGGGCACCGTAAGGACGGCGGCGCCCTGTGTTACTTGGCCCTGCGACCAGGCCGGTGGCTCCGCGGAGGTAGGGGGCGCTGTTGGTATTGCGGCGCCCGGGGGTACTAGGCCTTGCGACCAGGCCGATGGTACTTCCTGCTTGGTCATGCTCGAGGTCGAGGCGTGTGACGTCACAGGGGTCGCGCCTTCTGTTTGAGGCCTAGTCTGCGGCGGTGACGTTGCAGCGACGGGCACGGCAGGGGATACTTCGGGCTCTGCGACGGGGAGCTGGGGCAGGTACGCGGTTTCCCGGCTTGGGGTAGAGACGTCCCCTTTACCTGCCTCCTTTCGTTCGGCTCCCTTCTCGGCGCCGTCTCCGGCCTTCAGTCCTCCTGCGCCATCCTCAGAGGCAGTCTGTCTCCTCGTCTCGGGTGGCGTGCTCCGCTGACGGGTCTCGGTCTGCTGGGCCATCTCACGGCTCCATTCTGCTAACGTCTCTCGCTGCACCCGGGCCATCCTCCGTGCGAGGCCCTCCAGCGCAGTCTGTGCACACTCCCGATCTCAGGGGAGCTGTGCTAGAATCTCCAGCAGGCCTTCTGGAGTGGCGACCGGCAGCAGGCTCCTGACCACTGGGTCGGTGCTGCCTGGAGTGGCGGCCCGCATCAGGCTCCTGACCACTGGGTCGGTGCTGCCTGGCTCTCCCTCCATCTCCGGGTAGGCTTTCTCTGGACTCTGCTCCAGGCTTCTTGTCTCCGGGTGCGCTCTTTCTGGACTGCTCCAGGCGACACCCATCTTTGCTCTCTTGTTTTCAGTCCTCCCACTTCGAGGGCGGTCCCGGGGCAACTTGGTGATTGTCAGCTCCAGGGGCAGTTCTTTCACGCTGACAGACACCTCTAGCATCACAGTCTCTGTTGGTGGGGGCGGTTTCCACTTTTGGCGCCATTTTCGGTCCTGGCCCACGATGGGAGGCGGCTTCTTGCCATCCTCTGGCACGCCCATAATGGCGTCCGCTCTGGCAAGGCGGGAAACCTTTGGAAATGGCGGGAATCGTCTCCCAGTGGCGGGAAACTCTGCAGATGGCGGGAAAAGGCTGTTAATGGCGGACAACCGGTGGGAATCGATCTGTGATGGAGTCCGATGTCGGGGACCCTCCGGGACCGGCGGGAGACTTCTTTTTGAGGTAAACTTGTTCTTTTCTTCAGGCACGCAGTACCCGGGTGTTGCGGGCACGTGATCCTGCCGACTACGCCAAAGTTGACGCGCCCCCTGGGCCATATTCTTTAGGGGAATACCCGGAGCCGGATCAGATGGGGGTTGTAGTCTCCGAGTGGCTGTGACCCGGTCCGTGCCCAGGGTGTCAAGCTCAGTGTGTGGCAGTCCTACAGATGTTATTAAAGTTCTTTATGTCGACTACGCCACCCATTGATGTGCGGTCAATACGGCCGCCGCTGCAGCAGGGTCCGCTGAGGCTGGTGGTGTTTGTGCAGCTCTGGTATTATAACCCCCAACGGGAGGGGTATAGCCTCAGAGGGTCAGATGCAGAGGATGGTGGTTGTGGAGGTGCAGTGAGGATGGTAATGAGAGACAGAGTCGGGTTCTGCAGTTCAGGGTTTTTACTTACTGCTGTTGTTCCGGTCACTCCGGCCTTGAGTGACCACCCGAGCCGTGCTGCGTCCACCAGGTCCTGGACTCGGCCAACCCCCAAGTAGTTCTGGAGCGTGGTTCTGAGCTCCCTTTCTGTCCTGTCCTCGTCTCTGGCCGTCCCCACCAGGGATCCACCTATGTCCGGCTCCCTCGGGCCTTTTGGTGGTAAACCCTTGTCTCTGGGTTCCCTGACCCTATTCTTGGTCTGCCTTCTGGGTGGATTTAGTGGGTGGTCGTGGCAGATGCTGCCCACGACCTCCGGTCTCTGGCTGAGGTGTGCTGTAGCCTCCACCAGCTTGGGATCCGGTACCCTGTTGCCAACTCTTCACCCTCTGGTCTAATTTGGGCTCTCAGAGTTCCTTCTTTCTCCCCCTCTGGGTCCTTCGTTCTCCTCTCTCTCTCTCTGGGCCTTGGAGTTGCTCCGCTTCTCTGCTCTGCTCCTCAAGTTACACTCTGACAGACTGACTGACCGACTGACCAGCCTTCTACAAAGGCTCCTCTGCAAAGACCCTGTTCTAAGATGGTTCCCACCTTATATACTCCCTCTATGTGTGAGCTCAGGTGACCAGCACCCAATGAGCTCCTAGCATTACCCAGACTGCTCCCCCTATCTGCCCCTACACTACTGGGATGTTCCACCCCCCCTCCCACTCCAGCCAGGAACAGACACTGTCGTACCTGCACATTTCTCTAGTGGGAGTACCATCGGTCTGTTCCCCGGAAATGGGATGTATGTAGTGCATGCAGCTAACTGAGCTCAGTCCCACACTCCATCCTTACCCGGGAGTGGAATATCACACCTCTGGGTTGAGGTGCAATACCCCTGTAGCAGCCGAATCCTCAGGGTGCTACACATGCACCGGCCATTGTGCTATCTAAATGCCGCTGTCAGTGATTGACAAGGGCACTTAAATACTCAAAACAGCAGCAATCAAGGCGAGCTCTGATCACTGCTGTTACAGGCAGACGCCGGCTATGTAACACAGCCGACATCTGCCCAGTATGGAGCAGGCTCAGCTCCTGAACCCGTGTCCATACAAGCACATCCCTATGGTGACAGTTTTGTCAGGGTTAGCATATTTCACTTGTCTGTTCCTAAATGTGGAAAGACAAATGGAATTCCCTAACACATGTGAGTGAGTCCTAACAGATTTAGTAAAGGTGCCTCAAGCATATGAATGTTATTACACACCACAATGCACAGTTACATACACGCATCTTACAAAAATACATATTATTCCAGATACGCAGACGCGCACAAACACGCAGACGCGCACAAACACATCAGTACACGAATACATCATCTGAACCACCATCAATTGTAATGTCAGGTCAGACCCATATATCTTTGTATCGCATAAACCTACAACTCCCAGTATGTAATTAACAATAGAGATACTGGGAGTTATCAGTCATCATCAGACTGCAGACCATACAGGAACCACATTACTGATGAGACACAGGCAGGATCACAAATGAACATTTACATGCAGGTATCTTACCTGAGACGGCTTCTCTGATTAGAGTCGTTCTCTTTCTGTTCTTCCTCTTGTCCAGACTCCATGATGAGTTCCACAGCTCGTCTCTGCAGACTTCCATCTTCTCCGGTCTTCTGCAGCACATCCCCACACGATGCCCTTAAAGATAGCAGTGTCATTATGATGCTCCTGAATAAAAATATCTACACTGAGCCCCTAAATAAACCTAACTCTTACAATGCTCCCTGCACAAAATATGACATACACTCTACCACTCTTATGGTACATGCTCTCCACACTGTCCTCTCCTTACCATACTGGGCCCCCTCTTCACACTGTCCTCTCACACTGTGTCCCCCCTATACTACCCAGTCTCTATACTGTGCCCCTTCATCACACTCCCCCTCCTCAGCATACTGTTACCTCCTTTCTGTGCCCTCACACTGTTCCCACCATACTGCCGCATCTCTATACCTTCCCCCTCACTACCTAGTCTCTGTGCTGTGTCACATCACACTTTTCTCTCTCCATACTATCTCCTCACACTATTCCCCCACTCTCCATACTGTTTCCTTATACATCCCCCTTCCCCATTCTGTTCCTGCACTCATTCCCACCCCTCTAGTTCACCATACCGTTTCTTCACACATCTCCCCATTTTGTCTCCTAAAATTTCTCTCCCCAAATATAATAAATCATCGGAAGACCACACAGACATGCAGAAGCGCGCTTACACACACGAAAACAAGCGCACACAGACACATACTAAGGGCTCTTTCACACGTCAGTACATGCGGTGACAGTTTCCTCATGTACCACAGACACTGGTACACGTAGACCCATTCAAATGAATGTGCACACGTCAGTGTGTTTCCACTTTCCACAGACCATGTGGTGTCCATGGGCAAAACACGCTGACATGTCTGTTTTTTACCTGCTGCACAGGCCGCAAAACGTCCCGCACACTGATGACAGTTAGTGCTCTTCCCAAGCACTGGGTGCTGAGCGCTGCCCTCATCATAGATCCCTGCTGGCGCTGCGATCAGCAGCAGCAGGGTCAATGATGAGAGTAGTAGTCTACTCCAGCAGTGTCCAACTGTAAAAATAGGAATAAAATAAAAAAAATCCTTATACTCACCTCTCCTAAGAGTCACCCGCTGTAATCCGTGCGAGCACTCACGCCGAGGAGAATGACTCCTGCAGCGAGTGGACCCCGGAGCTGCGCTCAACAAGCGGTGCCCTGTCCATCACTGAGTGCAGCTCCGAGGCCCGCTCGCTGCAGAAGTCATTCTCTTCGGCGTGAGCGCTCGCACAGATTACAGCGGGTGACACTTAGGAGAGGTGAGTACAAGGATTTTTTAATTTTATTCCTATTTTTACAGTTGGACACGGCGGGAGTTGACTACTACTCTCATCATTGACCCTGCTGCTGCTGATCGCAGTGCCGGCAGGGATCCATGATGAGGGCAAGCGCTCAGCACCCGGCTCTTGGGAACAGCGTTAACTGTACACTGATTCCCAAGCACTGGTATGTGTCACACGGATGACACACAGGTGGACACATATCTCCAGTCCTGTAAATATCAGGACATGTGAAAGAGCCCTAATATACACACGCAGATACACATACCCACAGAAATGGGGACACGTACACACGCAGGCAAGCACACACAGAAATGCACACGCAATCATGCACAGACACACTCAGACAATCACACACAAAAATGCAGACAAGCAGGGAAGCACGCACAAACGTGTGAAGACACATATACACGTAGGCATGCAGGCACTCAAATACATACACATGCTGGCATATACACACACACACACGCAGGCATATACACACACACATGCAGGCATATACACACACACACATGCAGGCATACATACACACACACACAAGCAGGCATATACACACACACACACATATGCAGGCATATACACACACACACATGCAGGCATACACAAACACACATACATGCAGGCATATACACACACACACACATGCAGGCATATACACACACACACATGCAGGCATACATACACACACACAAGCAGGCATATACACACACACACATGCAGGCATACACACACACACACATGCAGGCATATACACACATGCAGGTATATATACACACACACATGCAGGCATATACACACACACTGTACACACATGCAGGCATACACACACACACATGAAGGCAGGCATATACACACACTGTACACACACAGGCATATACACACACAAATGCAGGCATATACACACACACAGGAATATACACACACGCAGGCATATACACATACAGTCATGGCCAAAAGTATTGAGAATGAGACAAATAGTAATTTTTCCAAAGTTTACTGCTTCATTTTTTGTAATGGCAATTTGCATATACTCCTGAATGTCAAAGATTGATCAGCTTAACAGCAATTACTGTACTTGCAAAGTCAATATTTGCCCAGAAAATGAACTTTAACCCCCAAAACACATTTTAACATCATTGCAGTCCTGCCTTAAAAGGAGCAGCTAACATCGTTTTAGTGATTGATCCATTAACTCAGGTGTGGGTGTTGATGAGGACAGGGCTGGCGATCAATCAGTCATGATTAAGTAAGAATGACATCACTGGACACTTTAAAAGGAGGCTGGTTCTTGGTATCATTGTTTCTCTTCAGTTAACCATGGTTATCTCTAAAGAAACATGTGCAGCCATCATTGCAATGCCCAAAAATGGCCTAACAGGGAAGAGTATCGCAGCTACAAAGATTGCACCTCAGTCAACAATCTATCGCATCATCAAGAACTTCAAGAAGAAGCATGTCAAAAAGGCTCCAGGGCACCCAAGAAAGACCAGCAAGCACCAGGACCGTATCTTAAAACTGTTTCAGCTGCGGGATCGGACTACCAGCAGTGCCGAGCTTGCTCAGGAATGGCAGCAGGCTGATGTGAGTGCTTCTGCACGCACTGTGAGGCGGAGACTCTTTGAGCAAGGGCTGGTTCCAAGGAGGGCAGCAAAGAAGCCACTTCTCTCCAGAAAAAACATCAGGGACCGACTGATATTCTGCAAAAGGTACAGGGAGTGGACTGCTGAGGACTGGGGCAAAGTCATTTTCTCTGATGAATCCCCTTTTCGATTGTTTGGGACATCTGGAAAACAGCTTATTCGGAGAAGAAGAGGTGAGCGCTACCACCAGTCTTGTCTCATGCCAACTGTAAAGCATCCTGAAACCATTCATGTGTGGGGTTGCTTCTCAGCCAAGGGAATCGGCTCACTCACAGTCTTGCCTAAAAACACAGCCATGAATAAAGAATGGTACCAGAATGTCCTCCAAGAGCAACTTCTCCCAACCGTCCAAGAGCAGTTTGGCGCCCAAAAATGCCTTTTCCAGCATGATGGAGCACCTTGCCATAAAGCAAAGGTGATAACAAAATGGCTTATGGAACAAAACATAGAGATTTTGGGTCCATGGCCTGGAAACTCCCCAGATCTTAATCCCATTGAGAACTTGTGGTCAATCATCAAGAGACGGGTGGACAAACAAAAACCAACAAATTCTGGCAAAATGCAAGCATTGATTATGCAAGAATGGACTGCTATCAGTCAGGATTTGGTCCAAAAGTTGATTGAGAGCATGCCAGGGAGAATTACAGAGGTCTTGAAGAAGAAGGGGCAACACTGCAAATATTGACTTGCTGCATTAACTCATTCTAACTGTCAATATAACCTATTTGTACTCATAATATGATTGCAATTATATTTCTGTATGTGATATAAACATCAGACAAACACTAATAAAAACCAGAGGCCAGCAGATCATGGGAAAATATAATTTTGGTGTCATTCTCAAAACTTTTGGCCATGACTGTACACACAGGCATATACACATACACAGGGATATATACACACACACACACAGGCATATACACACACAGGCAGGCAGCATATACAGAAAAATTCATACAAACACACACTATATTACACAATCTGTACAGTACAGAAGCGCTCCTAAGGCGGGAGACTGCAGTGCAGGGCGCGCTGTGACGTCACTTTCAGCAGACGTGCGGCCCTGTCTGCTAAATGTGACGCTGCAGTACAGCCCCTGCTCTGCTCTTCGGCTCTCCTGCTCCCAGGCCACTCCCGCTACTGTTCTGGGCATCGCGGCGGCGGTGAGAGTGTGTGCGCGCGCCCTTAAAGGGCCCGCGACCACTTTTTTTTTCCTTTTTTTTTTTTTAAATTCTCCTCTGCCTTCTCTGCAGGGGGCCGGGGCCCACCGGGAAATTTCCTGGCACCCCGCCAGGCCTGTCCGAGCCTGCTGACAACCCCCCACTCTCCTATCTCCCAGCCTCCCTCATCCCCGCTCCATCAGCTACTAGTTACCAAAGTGTTTTCTGCTTGGTGAGCTCAGCTGACATCAGTCTGACAGTTTCCACTAAGATATATTGCAGAAAAGGCAGCCCACCGCACAGCCTGGAATGCCGGCTGCACTTTTCAGTAAGATATCTTGCTGTTGTCCATAATAGCATGGAACATTAAAAGATAAGCTTCAAGTCACGGACCATGAGCTGGGAGTCAGAGGGAACAGACAGAGGCTGCAGTGCTGGGACGAGGCACAGGTTTTGCCTCACACACTTGTACGTGTCAGCGCCTCACCTGATTCCTTCAGCATCCTGTCACATGCGCAGAAAAAACTAGCTCAGTCTCAGACCAAAGTCACTGGCAGGGGCTGGAGGGGATGGAGCGCTGCCTGGCCGTTTCTATTGAGAGTGCAGGAACGACGTAGCTCCTGTCTCATTGATAATTGGAAAGGAGCCCCCAACACAGCCCCCAGTGTGACCGCAACCATTATGCCCCCACTGGGGGCCCCTGAGGGAGTGGGGGCCCCAGGCATTTGCTTTGTTTGCCTCCTCATAATGTCAGCCTGCCCACATCTGATACTTCCCATTTATTCCCCCTCTTATCGCTCTCATCCTAATATGAATTACCGCAATCTCTCCTATGTAAAACCTGTGTCCTTGACGACCACCCCTCTGCTCCCTCTCTCTGGAGCACTCTGAAATGCCCACTCTGTCTGTAATAAGCTCCATGTGATTCATGACCTCCTTACCTCTCACAATTTCTCCTTCCTGGGCCTCACCGAAACATGGCTGACACCCTCCAACACTGCCTCCCTTGCTCCGCTGTGTTATGATGGCCTCCACTTTGCCCACACTCTTCTCCTTGGCAACATACATGGCGGAGGAGTGGGTCTTCTTCTTTCTACCAACTGCACCTTTAATCCAATCCCACCTCTAACCTCCCTTATCTTCTCTTTTGAAGTCCACTCTGTCCGCATCTATTCTACCTCCAAGTGGCCGTCATATACCGACCTCCGGGCCCGGCCACTACCTATATTGACTAATTCTCCACCTGGCTTCTTCACTTTCTTTCCGCTGACATTCCCACTATCATAATGGGTGACTTCAGCATCCCTACTGACACCCTCCAGTCAGCAGCCTCCAAACTCCTGTGTCTTACTTTATCTTTTGAACTTACTCAATGTTCCTCCTCAGCCACCCACACAGACGGAAATACATTAGACCTTATCTTCACCCGTCTCTGCTCCCTATCTAACTTCACAACCTCCCCTCTCCCCCTACCTCATCACCATCTACTCACTTTCTGTTAGCAGAGGATTAATCCGCGTGACATCCAGAGTTTAGAACACAGAATGTAGGTTTATTCATATCCGGCATAGGCACAGCATGGAGTCTGGTGTTACTGCAGCATGAGGAAATCAAATCAGATATATAACAACAACACAGGAAGAGAAGGAGGGGGCATCCTGTCTGTGGGAGTTTTTTTTTTTTTTTTAACTAAACTTTGTTAACAACCTCACAATATGCACAACATATGAAACAGCACAGTAGTTGTTGCAATACACATACAGATTAATATGTATTATTCCAACACCCCCACTCAACAACTACTTATCCTCTTAGTCCCATTGTGGTTCTCAATTCTTTTAACCTAGCTCGTGGCAATGGCTTTGTCATAATGTCAGCTACCATCTTATCAGTTTCACAATAGACAAAGTGAATTATCCCACGATCTATCAAATCACGTAGATGATGATGTCTGACGTCAATGTGCTTGGTTCTAGCACTGATTTTTTCACTGCATGCAAGTTTAATGCATCCTTGGTTGTCCTCATAAATCACCGTCGGCTGAGTTGTCGGTTTGCCAAGATCGTCCATCAATTGTCTTAGCCAAACAACCTCCTGGCTTGCATAGGCTGCGGACACATACTCCGCTTCTGTAGATGACAAGGCAACAGACACTTGTTTCCTACTAGACCAGGAGATTGAACTTTCTCCAACTTTAAACAAGTATCCACTTGTGGATTTATGATCACGCGAATCACCAGCCCTATCCACATCTACATAGCCGGTAAGTTCTAGATCTCCTGCTGCAGATAGTTTTAAATTTACATCTTGCGTTTCTTTCAAATATCGGAGAAGTCTCTTAACAGCATTCCAGTCTCTTTGGCGCGGTTTTTCCACATATCTGCAAAGGATTCCAACTGTGTTGTGATATCCGGTCGAGTCATAGTTGATATGTATAGAAGTGTCCCCACTGCCTGACGATATTTCTCATTGTTAGGCAACAGGTCATCTTCTCCTTCCAGCTTCAGGTAGGATGGTTCCATTGGGGTTGATATACCTTTGACCTCCGACATTTTAAACTGATTCAGAATCAAATTAATTTTTGCACTTTGGTTTAGAAGAAAACTTCCATCTTCCTCTCTCTGGATTTGGATTCCTAGATAATATGTCACACTTCCAAGGTCTTTTGATTCAAAGTGCTGATTCAGAATTTCAGTCATTTTTCCAATTTCTGCGTCGTCTTGATGAACAACAATCACGTCGTCCACATATAAGAGAATATACATCCACTTTCCATCTGTATATTTTGTCTTCCAACAAGACTTTATTCATCTTGGTGTTCCATGCTCTTGCTGATTGCTTAAGACCATAGAGAGATTTTTGTAGTTTGCAAACAAGATTCTCTTGACCTCTTTTTACATAACCTTCAGGTTGAGTCATGTATAAGTCCTCCTCAATGTCACCATTTAAAAAGGCAGTTTTTATATCCAAATGTCTGACATACATCTTTTGTACAGCAACTACAGCTAACAAAGCTCTGAACGTGGTCTGTTTAGTGACTGGAGCAAATGTAGCATCGTAATCTTCGCCATACTTTTGAGAATATCCTTTTGCGACCAACCTTGCTTTGAATCTGTGGACTTTACCTTCTGAGTCATATTTGGTTTTGAAGACCCACTTGCACTTGATTGCCTTTTTGCCCTGTGGTAGCTTGGTGGGTTTCCAAGTTTGGAGTTGATGAAGCGATTTGATTTCCTCATTAGCGGCATCGATCCACTTTGTTCTTTCATGGACAGGTAGTGCTTGCATTTCATCCCATGACTGCGGCTCTGACTCAGGTAGTGTCTTGACAATGTAGGATAGACGTTTAGCTGGTATACCTTTGCTTGATCTTGACGATCTCCTGATTTCAGATTCACCTGATTTTTCTGTTGTTCCTTCATTAGTTGAAGAATCCAGCCAGACCTCTACATCCTCCTTGTTGCTGTCTTGTAATTGTGACTTCAGCTGGACTACTGGCGTGATGTCACAAAACTTGGGTGATACAAAGTTCTCATCAATCACTACATCTCTACTTATTGTGATCTAGTTTGTTTCTGGGTGTAGAATCAAAATGCAGCAGCAGGGGTTTTAGAAATAACTACACAAAAAAATAAATGTAAACACAAGCAGGTGTAGTGCTATAGAAATGTAAAACTTAACATTTATTACCACTAGATAAAATATGTGCAAAATACAAGGACCTAAAAACACAGATGTACTGTCTGTGATATTAGATAGCCAAAATACTTCCATGTATTGTTGCGTCCAAAGATATAGATATATGTCATATAAGCATATTGTATCTCTGACGCAACCAAGAAAGTGTGGCAAAAAGAAAATGATGGAGCCTACGGGACACTATAACAACTTATTGTGTCTCAATATGTGAGAACGCAGAAACATTAACCCTATCAATGGTAACCATTTAACCTTGCTATATATAGAAATGGAACATCCTCACCAATTTTGATATCCGTTCCTGCTCTCAGACTTCAAGATAGCTCCATATGATGGGGGCAGACCAAGTCTCATAGGGTCACCAGCCCATCACAATATACCGCTCCCGACGCGTTTCTTTGCCTTAGCTAGTCATCAGGGGAAAAAAAGAGAAGACATGCGGTATGCACGCTGCCCACAATCGCGCAGCTCATTCACCAGACAGCGCCATTTGACACTCTGATAAGTCCTCTTTTAAATCCTAGTCGCGCTATACTCGCGATCGTGTCACTTCCGGTTCCGGTCAGCTGACATCCGGTATGTGGAACGCAGGTGCCGGGCGTGACACGCAAGCGTCACATCCGGTGTGCGCATCACAGACAAGGAAAAACCGCACACTACGGAGCGACGATTAAGGGGCACACAAGGTAACCAACTGACATCTTGTGTTGGATGGTGACATGAAGCCCTCCCATCCATAAGTACCCCAGGCCAGGGCAAATGTCCAAGTTATACAGTAGCTGACACCCATCCAGGCACATACCGTATGTACCGCGGTATATACTAACCGCGTATATTCTGCCCCAATGGTTCATGAGCTGGAAATACCTCATAGGTCAAAACCGCACAGTGGTGCCACGGCCCAGGTCGAGAGCGCACTTAAAGCCCAAACAAAAAATTATTATGAAAATAAAAATGGAAATAAAGGTGAAATTATGAAAAAAAAAAAAAAAAAAAGGGGAATATGAAGAAATATGAAGAAATATGAAGAAAATATCTTTGGACGCAACAATACATGGAAGTATTTTGGCTATCTAATATCACAGACAGTACATCTGTGTTTTTAGGTCCTTGTATTTTGCACATATTTTATCTGGGTGTAGAATCCTATAACCTTTCTGGGTTTCGCTGTAGCCTACCAGGATACCTTCCTTAGCGTGAGATTCCCACTTAGTTCGCTTTTCTTTGGGAACATGTACAAATGCTTTACTTCCGAATATTCTTATGTGATGTAGTTTTGGCTTTCTGCTATTCCATTGCTCAAATGGAGTTTTGTCTGTAGCTTTACCTGGTAGTCTGTTCTGAAGATAGCAAGCTGTCATGATTGCTTCACCCCAATATACTGTGGGCAGATTTGCATCAAATAACATGCTTCTTCCACTTTCACATAGTGTTCGGTTCCTTCTTTCCGCGACACCATTTTGCTCTGGGTTGTACGGTACAGTGGTCTGAAATAGGATTCCATTTTTCTTTAAAATGCTCTGTGTCTCATTACTTGTATATTCAGTCCCATTATCTGCACGTAGAATCTTTGACATTCTTCCAAATTTATTATATACTTCAGCTGGTATATTTCAAGTTTCTCTGGAACTTCCTTCTTGCTGTGAAGCAGGTGGACAACTGTATATCTTGAATGATCATCAATAAATGTGAGAAAATATCTCTTCTTCCCTGGGGTCAGAGTGCTCATTGGACCACAGACATCTGTGTGTATTAAATCTAGTGGCTGTGCTGTTGTTGTACTAATTCTCTTAGGAAAAGCTTTCCTAGACATTTTCCCTTTGATGCAGCTAGTACACTTCATTGTCTGGTTACATAGATCAATTGTAATATCCTCAGCTAGTTGCTTTTGGACTAACTTTCTTATTGCTTCTGGGTCTCTGTGTGCCAGACGCATATGCCACACATGAATACAGTTTTTATGCTCTTCTTGTTGCGCTGTATACACACACTCTTTGCATTTCAGCTGATAAAGTTCATCTGTGATGTTTCCCTCTACTAGTGTGTGACCTTCCTTTGAGATGATGCAGCTATCATGCTTAAATGTAACTTCATTTCCTTGTTTTGTGAGTTTCTTCACAGATAGTAGATTACTTTCAAGACTAGGCACATACAGCACATCCTTTACTGGGATCTTCCTGCTTTGTGTTGGTGAGATTTGACAATCAATATAACCATCTCCTATGCCTTCTGAAGTCATGTACTGACCATTAGCCATAATCAATTTCTCTGATTTACTTTGGTTAAGCTTAGAAAAGAAGTCTCTGTTATTAGTCATGTGACTAGCTGCTCCAGAGTCTATACACCATGCATGCTTTGATGTATTTGCACTGACAGTAAATGCAGTTTCAGTATTCACAGAATCATTTTCTCCAGATACAGCATTTTTAACCCTTTGATGACTGCTTTGCTTTTTCAGCTGATTCATTCTAGCTTTCCAGACTCTGCAGTCAGCTTTCAAATGTCCTGATTCCTTGCAAACAAAACATTCACGTGTTTCTTTTATGTGCTTCCTGTTATCAGTTAGGTTTTGTGTCTGTAAAGCAGATTCTGTGTTGCATGTCCTACTGTTTACACCTTCTGCCTTTCGCTTATATTCATTTATGAGCTTCCCCCTGACATAATCCAGTGTAAGCTCATCATCTGGACGCGCATCTAGTGCGGTTACAAGCGTATCATACCTCTCTGAAAGGCCACTAAGCAGTAATGCGGCCACATGAAAGTCCTTTAGATCTTCCCCAATGACTCTCAGGCGTTCTACAACTTCCAGAACACTTCTTATGTAATCCTGCATATCCTGGCCTTTCTGTAGCTTAGACTGGTACAGCTTTCTCATGAGATAGAGCTTATTGCTTAAATTTATCCTTTCATGTACCTTTTGCAACTGCTCCCACATTTCCTTTGCAGTATTACATTTACACACATGCACAATCTGGTCATCATCTATACTGAGTGATATGGTACTTTGTGCTTTCTGATCCATCTCTGTCCACTCCTGTGGCACTGGGTCAGGTTTAGGCTCCTGTGTGTATTTCCACGTACCTTCTCTTATTAGCAGCATTTTCACTTTGAATTTCCAGGATTGATAATTCTGGTTAGTGAGACTTGGCACTGTAAATTTCATGGAGCTGCTGCTGGTGGCCATCTTTGCTTCTTCTCAGTTTGCTGTCTTTCTTTCTTTTCGTTCCTCTGTGTTCTGGGGATCTGTGACTCTGGGACTCTGGTACATCTGGGCCCATAACCTGTTAGCAGAGGATTAATCCGCGTGACATCCAGAGTTTAGAACACAGAATGTAGGTTTATTTATATCCAGCACAGGCACAGCATGATGTTACTGCAGCATGAGGAAATCAAATCAGATATATAACAACAACACAGGAAGAGAAGGAGGGGGCATCCTGTCTGTGGGAGTTTTTTTTTTTTTTTTTTTAACTAAACTTTGTTAACAACCTCACAATATGCACAACATATGAAACAGCACAGTAGTTGTTGCAATACACATACAGATTAATATGTATTATTCCAACACTTTCTCATCTCTGTCCTCCTCACCTGTCACCCATGTCAGCAAATAGCACACCCCTGAAGAAACCTTGCATGTCTCCACACTCACACACTCTCTAATTCTATTCTAACACTGACATCCATATCTTCACTCCACGACACAGACAGTGTCACTGCCTTCTACAATGCCACTCTAGCATAGCACCAGCTATTGACTCGGTTACCCCTCTCATGCATGACAGAGTGTGACGAATCAATAGACAAAACTGGCACGATAGCATCACTAAAAAGCTTTGGCAAGTGTCCAGGGTCGTGCAGGGCTGCTGCTAGGAATTTCGGTGCCCCATACTGGCAAAATTTTGGGGCCCCCTTGAAACTCCACCCAGGCTTCACCCCAGCTCCGCCTCCACTCCTCAAACCTTCCACAGTCCCACCGACCACTCTTGGAAAAACTCTACTTTCTGCCACACTGTGACCACACCACATATTACCACCACATAGTGACTGAATAATACCACATACAAGAGACAAATACTGTCACACCATGACCAGATCAAGTCTATGAGAGCATCGTTCAGGCTTTCAGACTTGCATTGAGAGATTGTGACATAGCTTCTGACTTCCAGTCAGTCAGAAGCTGCGTTCACAAGATGGCGCCGCAAGACCGAAGCAGTGCTGAAAATTGATGAAGACGCCAGAAGATGAGTATGACTTATGTTTAAAGGGACTCTGTCAGCACAGGATGACTGTTCAAATAAAGTCCCACCACTCGGTACTTCACGGCAGAGCCAACCCTTTAAATTCACCTGCCCACCTGTTTGTTCTCCCTCTATCTCCACACCCCCCCTTCTGGCTGGGAGTCTGCATTTCACATCCTTGAAGCCAAGTGATTGCCATTCCTGGCTCTGACACCAGCGAATCCTCACAGTGCTTACGATGTGTGGATTCACAAGTCTTCAGTCAGTGACACAGAGGGACTGCTGGCTTGTGGATTTAGACTGGACAACCCCTTTAAGGCTCCTTCAGCCATCAGTGAATATCGGTCTGTGCTCGGACCGCAATGCATGGACTTGCCGCGGGTCTCCTGACCTCAACTCAGCAGCCTCACAGCATGTATGAGCATGCGGGTCAGCATGATTGGTGCCCAGTCCAAGCACTGCAGACTGAGAGCAGAACGATTTCTCACTTCCAGTATTTACACTGTCATAATAATAAAGATGTTTCCCAATCATATACAGTGCATTGTGAAAGTATTTGGCCCCCTTGAACTTTTCTACCTTTTGCCACATTTCTGGCTTCAAACATAAAGATATAAAATTCAATTTTTTTGGAAAGAATCAACAACAAGTGGGACACAATCGTGAAGTGGAACGAAATTTATTGGATATTTTAAACTTTTTTAACAAATTAAAAACTGAAAAGTGGGGCGTGCAATATTATTCGGCCCCTTTACTTTCAGTGCAGCAAACTCAGTCCAGAAGTTCACTGAGGATCTCTGAATGATCCAATGTTGTCCTAAATGACTGGTAATGATAAATAGAATCCACCTGTGTGTAATCAAGTCTCCGTATAAATGCACCTGCTCTGTGATAGTCTCAGGGTTCTGTTTCAAGTGCAGAGAGCATCATGAAGACCAAGGATCACACCAGGCAGGTCCGAGATACTGTTGTGGTGAAGTTTAAAGCCGGATTTGGATACAAAAAGATTTCCCAAGTTTTTAACATCTCGAGGAGCACTGTACAAGCGATCATATTGAAATGGAAGGATTATCAGACCACTGCAAATCTATCAAGACCCAGCCGTCCCTCTAAACTTTCATCTCGAACAAGGAGAAGACTGATCAGAGATGCAGCCAAAAGGCCCATGATCACTCTGGTTGAACTGCAGAGATCTACAGCTGAGGTGGGAGAGTCTGTCCATAGGACAACAATCAGTCATACACTGCACAAATCTGGCCTTTATGGAAGAGTGGCAAGAAGAAAGCCATTTTTCAAAGATATCCATAAAAAGTCTCATTTGAAGTTTGCCACAAGCCACCTGGGAGACACACCAAACATGTGGAATAAGGTGCTCTGGTCAGATGAAACCATTATCAAACTTTTTGGCCACAATGCAAAACGATATCTTTGGCGTAAAAGCAACACAGCTCATCACCCTCAAAACACTATCCCCACTGTCAAACATGGTGGTGGCAGCATCATGGTTTGGGCCTGCTTTTCTTCAGCAGGGACAGGGAAGATGGTTAATATTGATGGGAAGATGGACGGAGCCAAATACAGGACCATTCTGGAAGAAAACCTGTTGGAGTCTGCAAAAGACCTGAGACTGGGACGGAGATTTATCTTCCAACAAGACAATGATCCCAAACATAAAGCAAAATCTACAATAAAATGGTTCAAAAATAAACGTATCCAGGTGTTAGAATGGCAAAGTCAAAGTCCAGACCTGAATCCAATCGAGAATCTGTGGAAAGAGCTGAAAACTGCTGTTCACAAACGCCCTCCATCCAACCTCAATGAGCTCGAACTGTTTTGCAAGGAAGAATGGGCAAGAATTTCAGCCTCTCGATGTGCAAAGCTGATAGTGACATACCCCAAGCGACTTTCAGCTGTAATCGCAGCAAAAGATGGCGATTATTAACTCAAGAGGGCCGAATAATATTGCACGCCCCACTTTTCAGTTTTTAATTTGTTAAAAAAGTTTAACATTTCCAATAAATTTCGTTCCACTTCACGATTGTGTCCCACTTGTTGTTGATTCTTTCCAAAAAATTTGAATTTTATATCTTTATGTTTGAAGCCAGAAATGTGGCAAAAGGTAGAAAAGTTCAAGGGGGCCAAATACTTTCACAATGCACTGTATATGATTGGGAAACATCTTTATTATTATGACAGTGTAAATACTGGAAGTGAGAAATCGTTCTGCTCTCAGTCTGCAGTGCTTGGACTGGGCACCAATCATGCTGACCCGCATCCTCATACATGCTGTGAGGCTGCTGAGTTGAGGTCAGGAGACCCGCGGCAAGTCCATGCATTGCGGTCCGAGCACAGACCGATATTCACTGATGGCTGAAGGAGCCTTAAAGGGGTTGTCCAATCTAAATCCACAAGCCAGCAGTCCCACAGTTTTTATTTTGTTAAAAAAGTTTAACATTTCCAATAAATTTCGTTCCACTTCACGATTGTGTCCCACTTGTTTTTGATTCTTCCCCCAAAAATAGAATTTTATATCTTTATGTTTGAAGCCAGAAATGTGGCAAAAGTTAGAAAAGTTCAAGGGGACCAAATACTTTCACAATGCACTGTATACACTTATATCAATCATTCCCTCCCCTCCCCCCTTTCAGGAGCAGAGGGAATGATTGTATCATATAATCATGTACTGAGATGGTGGACAAATTAATACATGAACTTAAAGGGGTTTTCCCACGAACAATAGTTAATTTTAATCAATAGATCTTTGAATAATGTAATGGCTGTGTCTGACCGTGTACAGAACACGGTCTGATCATACCATGACGCGCCCTCTGGGCCGTGGGGTACCCGGTGCCGGGCCGGTAAATGCTGGGGGATGTCACAGTAGCGGTGACCCGGTCCGTGACCCAGGGGTTATTGATAGGGGATTTATGGTGATTGTATAAAGTTTGTGACGCCACCTGTGGTATGCGGCTAGGGGAGCCGCCGCTGCGGAGCAGGTCCTCTGGAGCTGATGTTACTGCAGCAGGGATAGTGTGGCTCTCCACAGGTAGAACTTAGCTCCAGGGCAGTGTAGATGTTATGGGTCATGCTGGACGTTGTAGTGCAGGGGTTGATGGCGCAGCAATAATCCACAACTCAATGGCGGTTTCCTCTTATCTTTACTGGTGGTGATTAGACAAGCCGGGACTAGGGTGCTGGCTAGAAGTGGAAGTCCGGGCATCATGGAAGCAAGTAAAGAATCCTCCTTGCCAGGTGAAATTGGAGGCCTTCCCTTTACACTAAACTCTTTGGCCCTGCTGCTTGTAGCTGTGCGCGGCCCTCGTCCCTGAGTGCAACGTTTCTGTGCTCACCCGTATGGCAGGCAGCTCGGGCCTTGCTGGTGCGTCGCTCTCACGTGGCGGTGCTGAACCCTGCGGTGCTGCTGAGCCTTTGGGCGTCTGATGGGGCCAGGAGACCTGCAGTCTCCTGCCCTCCGGTTTCTACTGCTGGGCCTTCGGTGCCCCACAGCCTCGGACTCCGGTGTCCGGTTCTTCTGTGCTGGTTCTTCTGGGGTGAGCTGCCGCGCAGCTCCAGTCCCCAGCTCCTCTCTCCTCGATGTCCTGACTTCAACTCCTCACACACTAAGTCTCACTAACCACGCCCCCAGATCCCAGTTGCCAAGGGGAGGGACTCCCCTTGCTGGTCTGGAGCCAGGAAAGTGTTGCATGCTTAGTAAAACCTGATTAGGGGACTCCTGCTTGCTTCCAGGCATGGCATCAACTCTTGTGAGGGAGGCAATGCCACTGTGGCAACCGGACCCCTGGGGTGCCACAACCACATCTGATGCTAAGGGGAGGAAACAAAAGAGTATACAGACATTTCAGCATGGGATCCCAACTGTTTCTTTCTTTGAAGTAAAACATTGTTTAAAAACAGGCAGTGAAATGTTTTACCTCACAGAAAGAATCAGCTGTGATCCCCTGCTGTAATGTCTGTATATTCTTTTTCTTCCTCCCCTGCCCAGGAGATGTGGTATGATCAGACCATGTTCCTGCACGGTCAGACACAGCCATTACACAGTACACAGCAGGGGCACATGTATAAGATTATCTCAGCACAGGAACATTTTATTTAAACACATCCAATTGTGGAAGTTATTATTATTCCAAGGTCTATTGATCACCCTATTTGTCAACTACTCTTGTTCCTCCTACCTGTCCACAGAGGTTGGCATCATCTTGATATGCAATTGGCATATCCTTGTCGACTAGCCCTGGTCGTCCTCGCCACCGCCTCCTCAGCCTCTCGCTGCCGGTCGCAGCCTTCCCTCAGCACCAGCCTCACCCTGCCGGACGCAGCCTCCCCTCAGAAACAGGCCCCCCTCAGCACCAGCAACAGCCTCAACTCAGAACCACCAGCAGCCTCCCCTCAATACCAGCAGCAGCCTCCCCCCAGCAGCAGCCTCCCCTCACCACCACCAGCAGACTCCCCTCACCACCACTTGCAGCCTCCTCTCACCACCGCCAGCCGCCTCCCCTCATTACCACCAGCCTCCCCTCATCACAACCACCAGCAGCCTCCCCTCATCACCAGCCTCCCCTCATCACCAGCAGCAGCCTCCCCATCAGCCTCCCCTCAGCACCAGCAGTAGCCTCTCCTCGGCACCAGCCACCACTCAGCACCAACCTCCTCTCATCACCAGCAGCAGCCTCCCCTCATCACCAGCAGCAACCTCCCCTCATCACCAGCAGCCTCGCCTCACCACCACCAGTAGTCTCCCCTCACCAACATCAGCAGCCTTCCCTCACCACCTCAGCAGCCTCTCCTCAGCACCAGCAGCTGCCTCCCCTCAGCAGCTGCAGCAGCAGCCTCCCCTCATCACCAGCAGCAACCTCCCCTCTCCACCACCAGCCTTCCCTCACCTCCAGCCTCCTCTCACCACCAGCAACAGCCTCCCCTTAGCACCAGCAGCAGCCTCCCCTCAGCACCAGCATCAGCCTCACCACAAGCCTCCCCTCAGCACCAGCAGCCTCTCCTCTGCACCAGCAGCAGCCTCTCCTCGGTACCAGCAGCAGCCTCCCCTCGACACCAGCACCAGCCTCCCCTCGGCACCAGCACCAGCCTCTCCTCGGCACAAGCAGCAGCCTCCCCTCGGAACCAGCACCAGCCTCCCATCGGCACCAGCACCAGCCTCCTCCCAGCAGCAGTTTCCCCTTGGCACCAGTAGCAGCCTCCCCTCAGCACCAGCAGCAACCTCCACAAAAGCCTCCCCTCAGCACCAGCAGCCTCTACTCAGCACCAGCACCAGCCTCCCCTCAGCACAAGCCTCCCCTCAGCACCAGCAGCCTCTCCTTAGCACCAGCAGCAGCCTACCCTTGGCACCAGCACCAGCCTCCCTAGGGGCCCACCCTACAGCTATATGCACATACTTGTTAGCCGTTATCCCTGTTATTGTTAGAACCTTGCTGTTAGGTTTTTTTTTCCTTTGCTGGTCACATGACCTTGTTGGCCTATTTAATCCTGCTCCGCCCTTCTGGCTTTGCTGGACTTCATTGTATATCTACTTTCTAGCTAGCCTGTGCTCTGTATCTAACTCTGTTAGTTTGCTTGGTCTACGGACCTCTATGTTCTATCTATTTTGTTTGTTCGTCTGTCTGCTACTATTTCTGTTAGGAGGTGTCCCATATTCCTCCCAGTCCTTAGTACTTGTAGGGATTCCCTCCCCACATCTATAGGTCTCCGTACAGACTAGATTAGGACTTTAGCAGGTCTGATCGCAGGATCAGGTTCCCTGTTACATCGTAGGGATTCAGCTGAGTCCTATAGTAGGGACAGATCTCCTCTCTTTCCTTAGCTTTGGTAGCAGAACATAACAGTAAGTCCAGCCTGCAAATTCTCTAAGGAAAGAGTTTTTTTTTTTGTTCCATCATGGTGTCGGTTCAGGATTTGGCTAAACACCTGCAGGGACTCTCTCTGGAAGTGGCCGAGCTCCGTCAGCATGTGAGTAACTGTCCTGGAGCATATTTCTTGGAGCCTAAGGTATGTTTGCCGGATTTATTTTTTGGTGAACATCGAGAATTTTTTTCATTTAAAAATGCTTGCTTATTGTATTTTTGTTTGAGACCCAAGTCCTCTGGGGATGAATCCCAGCGCGTAGGGTTCATAATGTCACTTTTGCGCAAAGAGCCTCAGGAGTGGGCCTTTTCTTTGCAACCTAGTGATACATGCTTCAGATCAGTGGATAGTTTTTTTTCTGCTTTAGGACTATTATATGATAATCCTGACCGTGTGGCATCAGCTGAGACTGAGTTGAGATGTTTAAAACAAGGATCAGGTAATGTGGAAAAATATTGTACTCATTTTCGTCGTTGGTCCACTCAAACAGGGTGGAACGATTCTGCTCTGAAAAGTCTATTTCTTGCTGGGCTCAGTGAAAGGGTTAAAGACCTGCTAATTGCTTATCCTACACCTGAGGATTTGCAACAGGCTATGCAATTAGCTATACGGGTGGATAGAAGACTGCGTGCTAGGGTTAATGAGAGCAAATCCTCTGCTATGTCAGTTTCTGGTTATGATAATGTGTGTACTAACAGTGGTGAACCGATGGAGATTGGATCGGTGGCACCTCGCTCTCAAGAAAAAGACCGTCGTTTTTCGGAAGGCTTGTGTTTCTATTGCGGAAAATCTGGTCATTTGATTAAAGGCTGTGAGCTTCGTATGAAGAAAGAAAAAAAAATGGTCAGTCACGCCCGTATTGCCTGTTTAAATTCCAAGGGTATATTTTTAGCTGCTTCCACGATTGCTCAGGAAAAATTAATGGAATTTCGGGTGTTTGTTGATTGCGGGTCTACACTGAATGTAATTGATGGGGGATTCGTGGAAAAACTCAATTTAAAACCTGAACCTTTATCATCCCCCATTGCTGTGGTTTCTGTGGATGGCTCCCCTTTGAAGAATATTACTCTCAAGGTCAGTGAATTTCTTCTCACTATTAATGGTGTTCACCATGAGAAATTGGATTTGGTAGTGTTGAATAACTTGCCTTCTCCAGTAATATTGGGTTTGCCCTGGTTAAAATTTCACAATCCTGTACTGGATTGGTCTACCAGTGAAATTAAATCCTGGAGCCATAAATGTTATGACAAGTGTTGTAACGGGCGTATTGCAGCTTTGGATAGGGGAGAATTGCCTGTTCCTATTCAGGATTTTTGGAGACTTTTTTCTGAGAAAGAATCGCAGGTTTTGCCTCCCCATAGAGACTATGATTGTTCTATTGAATTTGTCCCTGGAGCGACTCTTCCTAAAAGTCGTTTATTTAACCTTACTATTCCTGAGAGGAAGGCTTTGGAGGAATACATACAGACAAGTTTGGCCGCCGGTCACATTAGGCCCTCTAAGTCTCCTGTGGCGGTTGGATTTTTGTTTTGTAAAAAAAAAGGACGGCGGTTTACGTCCTTGTCTGGATTTTCGTGAGATTAACAAAATTACGGTACGCAATCCTTACCCACTGCCATTGATTCCTGATCTGTTTAACCAGTTATTGGGGGCCAAGTGGTTCTCTAAAATTGACCTTAAGGGGGCATACAATCTGTTGCGCATGAAGGAGGGTGATGAATGGAAGACTGCTTTTAACACTCCTGTGGGTCATTTTGAGAATCTGGTTATGCCTTTTGGTCTTACTAATGCTCCTGCATTTTTTCAGAATCTGATTAATGACATCCTTAGACCTTTGATCGGTAAAAATGTGGTTGTGTATTTGGATGACATTTTGATTTATTCGCCAGATCTGGAGTCTCATTGGCGGAGCGTGCGTGAGGTATTACAGTTATTAATGGACAATTCGCTTTTTGCTAAGCTGGAGAAATGTGAGTTCGCTGTACAGAGAATTAGTTTTTTGGGCTACATTATCTCCAGCAAAGGTTTTGAGATGGATCCGGTTAAGGTTCAGGCTGTGCAGGAATGGCCTAGGCCTATTGGTTTGAAATCGATACAGAGGTTTTTGGGTTTCGCCAATTACTATAGAAAATTCATAAAAAATTTTTCTAGTATTGTCAAACCTCTGACTGATCTCACCAGGAAAGGTGCTGATGCGGTTCAGTGGTCTTCTGAGGCCATTGAAGCTTTTGTGTATCTCAAGGAGAGGTTCACCTCTGCTCCCATCCTTATGCAGCCTGATGTTACTAGGCCGTTTTTGGTTGAGGTTGATGCTTCCTCTGTGGGGGTTGGCGCAGTATTGTCTCAGGATAACGGGGATGGATTACATCCCTGTGCCTTTTTTTCAAAAAAATTTTCGGAGACTGAATTGAATTACGATATTGGTAATCGGGAATTATTGGCTATTAAACTCGCATTTGAACACTGGCGCCACTTCTTGGAAGGTGCGGAATTTCCCGTTCAGGTTCTTACGGATCATAAAAATCTGATATATCTTGATGCTGCCAAGCGCCTGAATGCCCGTCAGGCTAGGTGGGCACTGTTTTTCTCGCGGTTTAATTTCTCCGTTACTTACATCCCTGGTACTAAGAATGTTAAGGCGGATGCCTTGTCTCGCAGTTTTTCTCCCATAGTCGGTGCTGAGAAAGAGGAAAACATTTTACAAGAAGGTGTTGTGATAGCTGCTTTAGACTCCGTTTTGGAAGATGAGATTCTTAAAGCTCAGGAGAATGCCCCATCTAACACTCCTCATGGGAGGTTGTTTGTGCCTGGGACCTTTAGGAGAGATTTGTTTGTTGAGTGTCACGAATCTCGGTTGGCAGGTCATCCCGGAATCTCTGAGACCAAGAGACTGGTGGGTCGCAGTTTTTGGTGGCCTGGATGGCAGAAGGAAGTCATTAAGTGGGTGCGCCAATGTACTATATGTGCTAGATCTAAGTCCTCACATACTCCTGCTGCGGGGTTGCTTTGTCCTTTGGAGGTCCCCAGTGCTCCTTGGACACATTTGGCTATGGACTTTATAACTGACCTTCCCCCCTCTGAGGGTTTTACTGTCATCTGGGTGGTCGTGGACCGTTTTAGCAAGATGTGTCACTTGGTTCCCTTCGTCAAACTGCCCTGCGCTAAAACTCTCGCTAAGGCCTTTGTCAAGGAAATTGTCAGACTTCATGGCGTTCCTACTGACATTGTTTCTGATAGGGGTCCTCAGTTCGTGGCTCGTTTTTGGCGTGCCTTTTGTGACAGGTTGGGAATTCATTTGTCGTTTTCGTCCGGATATCATCCTGAATCTAATGGCCAGACAGAAAGGAAAAACCAGGATGTTGAGCAGTTCTTGCGTTGCTTTGTGGCAGACAATCAAGAGGGGTGGTCTGAGTTTCTGCCACTTGCCGAATTTGCTCTGAACAATCATACATCTTCTTCTGCTGGTTGTTCGCCTTTTTTTTGTTGTTCTGGGAGACATCCGTCGTTTGGGTCGTTCTCCAAGTTGGGATCTGCCGTGCCTGAGGAGGAGAATTTTTCCGGTGATTTGGAAAGAGTTTGGACGGATGTGCGTGGTAATCTTCAGGAGGCCAACAGAAAATCTAAAGACTACTTTGATAGGAAACGACAGGAGGTTTTGTTCGCTGTTGGTGACATGGTTTGGTTGTCCTCTAGGAATCTGCGGTTGAGGATTCCTTCTAAGAAATTGGGTCCCAAGTTTGTAGGGCCCTTTAAGGTGCTTCAGGTTGTCAACCAATCTGCTGTTAGGTTGGAGGTTCCTACCTCCTGGAGAATTAATCCGGTCTTTCATGTCTCTCTGTTAAAAAAAGCTGTTGTGTCGGATGGTGACGCCTCTGCCTCTGTTCCTCCGGTGGTGGAGGACGGGGAATATGAAATTTCTCGCATCCTTGACTCTAGACGGTATAGAGGTAGTTTGCAGTATCTTGTGGCCTGGAAAGGTTTCGGACCCGAGGATAACTCTTGGGTGAGGTCAGATGATGTTTCCGCGTCCAGACTTATCAGAGCGTTTCACAGGAGATTTCCTGATAAGCCTGGTCCTAGGGGATCCGGAGGATCCTCTTAGAAGGGGGGGTACTGTTAGAACCTTGCTGTTAGGTTTTTTTTCCTTTGCTGGTCACATGACCTTGTTGGCCTATTTAATCCTGCTCCGCCCTTCTGGCTTTGCTGGACTTCATTGTATATCTACTTTCTAGCTAGCCTGTGCTCTGTATCTAACTCTGTTAGTTTGCTTGGTCTACGGACCTCTATGTTCTATCTATTTTGTTTGTTCGTCTGTCTGCTACTATTTCTGTTAGGAGGTGTGCCATATTCCTCCCAGTCCTTAGTACTTGTAGGGATTCCCTCCCCACATCTATAGGTCTCCGTACAGACTAGATTAGGACTTTAGCAGGTCTGATCGCAGGATCAGGTTCCCTGTTACATCGTAGGGATTCAGCTGAGTCCTATAGTAGGGACAGATCTCCTCTCTTTCCTTAGCTTTGGTAGCAGAACATAACAGTTATAGTGGAGCGTCGACTGTAAATCACAGGCGGCTCCTGCACATCTACTGTGCGCCACCATAACTGGGATGTACAATTACTGTAGTCTTGACAAAGAACGCATCTTTAGCGTTCGAAATGCGTTGCCCTGGCTACACTATGTGACTATGGAATCTGTTTTTAAAGAGCTTTTGTCACAATAAAGAAACCTATTTTTTGAACTATTCATGAAGCTGGTAATCCTTTCTCCTTATGCATTGCAAACCGCACTGATTGAAAGAATGGGGAACTTTTATCCCTGACAGGACACTTTTATCCCCATTTTAAAATGGAGCGGCATGTGGTATGTCTGACCGCAGCTCCATTCATCCTCTTTGGGGGCTTCCAGAAAAAGCCAAGTGCAGCCCCTTAGGGAATAAATGGATCAGTGGTCGAGTCGTACTTGCCGCTCCATACTAATGGGGATAAAGGTTGCACATTCTCCAGGTCACAGCATTCAATAACTTATTTATCCTTTGGCCACGTACACACGATCAGCATTTGGTCAGTATTTTACATCAGTATCTGTGAGGAACAATCAGAGGAAAAGTAAAGTAGAAAGATGTCACCACTTCTGCATTTTTCACCCACTCCTGGTTTTGTCTTACAAATACTGATGTAAAATACTGATCATATGCTGAACATGTGAACATGGCCTTAGGAGAGGTGATTACTTGTTTTCACCGTAGAACCCCTGTAAGTGCATATTTGCTACTGTGCAATAGCCACAGGACAGGGAGGCGTTAAACATCCAAGTATTTAATCTCCATTGGAAATCAAGAATCTTCCCCTTATTGATATCAAAGGGAACAAGTGACCTCCATACACAACACAATCCACTATACCAAGACCAATACCACCACATACAAGAGATAAATACCGCCACACCATGACCAGACCACATATTGACCAAATACCACATACAGGCAATTAATACAGTCACACCATGACCAGACCACATATTACCTCCACATAGTGACTGAATAATACTGTCACACCATGACCAGAGCATGTATTACTACCACATAGTGACCGAATAATACCACATACTGTACAAGGAACAAATACCTCCACACCATGACCAGATCATATATTACCACCTCAGTGACCGAATAATACAATACTGATCATTAATAAAAAACACAATACTAATAACATTAATATTACCACTGGTGACATAATACACAGGAGCTCTGTATATAGTGTCGGTGTACAGGTAATACAGTGATCACCAGAGACATTACAGCATATACAGAGTACCTATATATGCTGTAATACAGAAATATACAGGTAATACAGTGACCACCTCCATACAGAATTATGGGCCCCATGTAATGCTGCTCCATAGAGTATACTGGCCCAATGTAATGCTGCTCCATACAGTATATTTTCCCCATATGATGCTGCTCTATACAGTATATTGGCCCCATGTAATGCTGCTCCATACTGTATATTGGTGCCATATGATGCTGCTCCATACAGTGTATTGGCCCCATATGATGCTGCTCCATACAGCATATTGGCCACATGTCATGCTGCTCCATACAGTATATTGGCGCCATATCATGCTGCTCCATACAGTATATTGGCCCCATATGATGCTGCTCCATACAGTATATTGGCCCCATGTCATGCTGCTCCATACAGTATATTGGCCCCATATGATGCTGTTCCATACAGTATATTGGCCCCCTGTCATGCTGCTCCATACAGTATATTGTCTCCATATGATGCTGGTCCATACAGTATATTGGCTCCATGTAATGCTGCTCCATACAGTATATTGTCTCCATATGATGCTGGTCCATACAGTATATGGGCCTCCATGATGCTGCTCCATACAGTATATGGGCCTCCATGCTGCTGCTTCATACAGTATATGGGCCTCCATGCTGCTGCTTCATACAGTATATGGGCCCCCATGATGCTGGTCCATACAGTATATGGGCCCCCATGATGCTGCTCCATACAGTATATGGGCCTCCATGATGCTGCTCCATACAGTATATGGGCCTCCATGATGCTGCTCCATACAGTATATGGGCCCACATGATGCTGCTCCATACAGTATATGGGCCCCCATGATGCTGCATACATAAAAAAAATCAAATACCTCTCCCGTTCCCTGCAGGTTTGGTGTACTCAGCACGTCGTCTTCTGACTCTGCAGTGCTCAGAGCAGAGTGCGGTAGTGATGTCACCTCGCCCTCTGCCCTGAGACGTCAGAATCAGAAGACGCTAACATCACTGGAGCTGCAGGGAACGAGGAGGATAGGTAAGTATTTGAGGAGGAGAGGTGGGGGCGGGGGCTCTCCCTCCTGAAGGGGGCGCTCCCCCTCTCCGTAGGGGGCTCTCCCTCCCCCGACTCATAGGCCCAGTAGCGTGCCGGTGTCCCTCAACCCCGGGGCCCCAACACTTACTTGGGTGCGCCTAGTGGCGGTGACGCCGGCCATGGTCATCACGGCGGGTCAGGTCTGCATGCGCGTTCTCCTGCCACCCGCACTTTTAAAAGGCCCATGTCCTTACAAAAAAAGTTTTTTTTCCTCTCCTTCTGTGGGGCCCACCTGGCATTTCACCGGCATTCCGCCAGGCCAGTCCGACCCTGTCCTTATTTTTCAAGTCCAAATGGTTATTTAATACTTTTAACTCCTTCCTCTGCCCACCACTGCCCCCTCCAACCCCCACAACAAACACCCACATCTTCTCACCCGACCTTACTGTCCCAACTGCTAGGGGACCGCAGCACACCACTATTGAACCCAGAGCAGTGTCAAAAGGTTGTTGGTTGGATAGCGGATAATGCTTCCAGTCACTTAGCCGCCACCACCACCCTGTCTTCCACACGGTCAAGTCTCAGTAGCCGTGAGTCTGGACCGCATATTCCTCACCCTGATCCTCCTTCCTCCCACCATGCCAAGCGCCCAGAGACAACTGATCCCACACATGGACACTCTGAAGAGCTGTTCACTTTTACATTCATAGATTCGGGCCTCTCACCCGGTCCACTTGAAGCGGGGCAAGATGCATACCAGGATGGGGGTTCAGAGGGTGCCATGCATACCAGGATGGGGGCTCAAGGGGTGCCATGCATACCAGGATGGGGGCTCAAGGGTTGCCATGCATACCAGGATGGGGGCTCAAGGGGTGTCATGCATACCAGGATGGTGTATAAAGGGGTGCCATGCATACCAGGATGGGGGATAAAGGGGTGCCATGCATACCAGGATGGGATGGGGGCCACTTATACCAGGAAGGAGAGGCCATACATACCAGGATAGAGGATATTAACAGAATTGAGGGACATTACCCCAATGCCAGTGTCACCAGCAGACCCCCTCCCCCATAACAGGGCATCAGGACCACATTTTTTGCTTACATTTTTTCTTCCTATTTTCCTCCTTTAAAACCTAGGTGCGTCTTATGGTCCGGTGCGTCTTATAGTCCGAAAAATATGGTAGTTAAAAATGCCATTGCATCTTACTGGAAAAAAACGGATGTACCTATCTTTTCAGTTATTAAAGAAAAAATGGCTCTACATAAATTATATGAATACTGATTTGCAAACTCTAATAATAACCTTAACAAATATTTCAAAAAATGAACAAAGTGGCCTGAAATATATTCCTGATTGTTACTTAAATTATTAATACATATACTTATTAGATTTAATTGGATATCTATTATATTACGACTAAGTTGTTCTATAACCAAATTTTGATTTTCATCTTAATTTACTTGTTGTAATACTATATATTCTACTGTTTATTCAATTTTGAGTTCTCCTTCCCCTTATCCATTTTCCCACACTTATCCATTACTCTCCCGTCCCCCATATATTCCTCTATTCCCTAACCATATCCCTACCCCTTGAACTGTTATAAAATATTAATAAAAATGATTGAAAACAAACATAGTGTCACAGGGACAACTGTAAATCAATGTACAAGGTAAAAAATCCTACGATGTGCCACGTCATATCCTTCACAACCCTGAAGGTTAAAATCATGTGATATCTAGCCTCCGTCAACCATTGGTACAGTGATCACTTAAAAGGTCCAGCGTCCCTCTCCTCTGACACGGCCCTGAGGAAGTGTGGACAAAATGCGCGTCGGGGAAGAGGGATGCAGGACAAACCCTGTCTCACACTCCACTGTGTAAGTGGCACAATGCTATTAGCAATACATTTTACCAGGGGCGTACATAGGATTCATGGGGCCCCATAGCAGAAGTTCAAATTGGGCCCCCCCCCAAAAAAAATGTAAATAATTGTCGGTGTCACAGAAGAGCAGATCACACAACCTTCCAGCCTTTACATAGTAATTTTCCTCCTGCTGACGTCCTAGACCCCTCTTTCATTGTCCCATGAAGTGTGATACCAACAAAAGTGTCCCCCAAACACAGTATGATACCCCCATGGTGAATTCCTCCACATGCGCAGTATAATGACCCTACTGTACCTCACCTCAACTACCAGGGCAAAGTTTGCTGACCCCAACACAGTATGATCCCCCAATTGTGAGCTCTAGAACTAGAGAGGATGATAGGTAAAAAGGGAGGGTGTTATATATAATAAAAGATGAAACTATATAACTAAGGACGGCGCTATACATAATAAGCGAGTACACTATATACTAAGGGCGTATGCTATACATAATAAGTGATTACACTATGTACTAAGGGACTGTGCTATACATAATACTGCTATATTCCTGCATTTGTGTGCAGTGTCAGTGTGCTACCCTGTTTTACAGACGCATTGAGCATGTCCTATTGTAATCCTCAAAATCGGATCAGAACAGGACATTCTCTGATCCTCACAGATCTCATTCTCAGATCCGTGATCCGTGATCTATAAAACTCTACAAGTCCGTGGACCATCCGATAAAAAAATCTGACATTTTACACAAATGTGAGAATGCAGCCTAAGGGATTTTACATGTAACATTATCACTCCAAGTCATACAGCGCAGATACAGAATAATATTTACATCCAGGCACTTACGGCTGACGTCTCGCCTGATCAGAGTCGGTTTCTGCTGCTTCTTCTCCATCTGGTCAGACCTTCATGTCGACATCTCCCAGTCACGATTCGTCTTGTCATGATGATCTCCAGCCTAGATAATAACAAGGTCACATATATTGTATATATACATGTGTCTCTCCTGCACTGCGCCCCTGAATACAGGTCTGTTATCCCCCATTAATATACTAGGGGTAGCCACTTAGTAATCAAAATATAAAGTGATAAGCAGCACTGTGCCCCCCATTAACTATAATCTCCACCTGCCAATAATATAAATTATTCAGTCTCTGTGACTCTCCCCAATTAACTGTAAGGCTATGTGCACACGGAAAATATACAAGCGCCCCCATCATTGCTCTGTCCCAGCACCTCCATCATTGCTCTCTCCCAACACCCCCAACATTGCTCTGTCCCAGCACCCCAGTCATTGCTCTCCCAGCACCCTTGTAATTGCTCTCTCCCAGCACCCCCGTCATTGCTCTCTCCCTGCACCCCCGTCATTGCTCTCTCCCTGCACCCCATCATTGTTGTCTCCCAGCATCCCCGTCATTGCGCTCTCCGAGCACCCCCATTATTGCTCTGTCCCAGCACCACTATCATTGCTCTCTCCCAGCACCCCCATCATTGCTCTCTCCCAGCACCCCCGTCATTGCTCTCTCCCAGCACCCCCGTCATTGTTCTCTCCCTGCACCCTGTCATTGCTCTCTCCGAGCACCCCTATCATTGTTCTCTCCCAGCAACCCCCGTCATTACTCTCCCAGCACCTCCATCATTGCTCTCTCCCAGCAACCCATCATTGCTCTCCCCATCCCCGTCATTGGTCTACTAATCCCCATCATTGCTCTCCCCGCCCCATCAGTCACATCACTGCTCTTCCCAGCCCCACCATTGCTCTCCCCAGACCCATCAGCGCTCTCCCCAGCCCCATCAGCCCCACCATTGCTCTCCCCAGCCCCACCATTGCTCTCCCCAGCCCCATCAGCCCTACCATTGCTCTCACCAGCCCCATCAGCCCCACTTTTGCTCTCTCCAGCCCAGTCATAACCATTATTGCTCTCCCCAGCGTTTCAGTAAAAATAAAAAAAAAAACACTTACCCCTCTGCCCGTTCCCCCGCAAGCTGCATCATCACTGCTCTTCCCAGCCCCACTATTGTTATCCCCAGCCGCACCAGCCCCACCATTGCTCTACCCAGCCCCATCAGCCCCCTTATTGCGCTCTCCAGCTCCATCAGCCCCATTATTGATCTCACCAGCGTTTCAGTAAAAAAAACAAAAAAAAAAACACTTACCTCTCTGCCCCCGCAGACCGCTGCAATTTCCTCCCTCACACAGGCCCGCGCTGCATGATGATGTCATCAAGGAGCGCGTGCCTGTGTAAGGGAGGAAGCAGCGGGCAGGAAGCAGAGGATGGATCTCTGCAGCTCCGCTGCCATTCTGTCCTGTCAGCAGCGGGGATGCAGGGATCGCTCCCTGCCCGCCACGAGCAGGGAGACGCTGCACCGGCGGGCCCCCCGGCACAGCTGCACCAGCAGCGATATGTCCGCCCCTGGACTGCTATGGGGCCCCCCAGCTCACGGGCCCCATAGCAGTCGTGTGGTCTGCCTCCATTAGTGGTACACCACTGCATTTTACCTATTTTTGATTGCATCTAGCAGGGCTTTTGTACATCAGAGGCAGTCCATGTTTTCCAGGCGTGCGGTATTGCATGTATAGCCATACATGTTGTGAGTTTCTAACAAGCATATAAACTGCTTTTCTCCTCTACGCTTTTGCTTCTGTGAACACTAAGTTATATACATGCTCTGTAGGAGCCCTGTCATTTCCAGACATTGGTGTATTATAATTCTGAGCATTATAATTCTCCATACACATGCACTTTAAGGGTTTATTATGTATTTATCTCTTGATTGGTGACTTTGAAGCAGGGTTTATTTTGTTTTTGTTTAACCACTGGACCACCCCAATTAATGAACAATTTCCTTCTTTGACATGCACATGCACTTTGGATAGTTTCAATCCTTGGAATCGTTGGATTATGTAATGGTATAGGTTACTCTGCAGTGACTATCTCTGCTAGGTTGTTCTATGCTATTTTGTGGGGTGCACCAGGAGATAATATTCATGCATACTGGGTTGGCATTTCTTACCATCCCTCAAACAAGAGGCATCTGTTTTTATTTTATGTATGTGTTTGGTAATGTCTATGATATTGTTCAGTAAAATCATTTGTTTTTTATACACACTAACTTGAAGTGCTCACTTTTGTCTACTTGGTCTCCTTGATGTAAGGATTTTTACCTAGTGGTACAGATTGATTTACACATATTCATTATATATCTGCAAACTTTCTCATAAAATTCAAACCTGATAAATGCTTCTTGCACGAGTATTCAAACTCTACAGACTAGTATATGGCAGAGGCACATTCTGTAGCGATTCTAGCTTTATGTTTATTGAAGAAAAATAATTACAGGCACATATAAATCCCCCTATTAATAATCATTTATTACACATAAAAAAATTACAATCAGTAATATGATACCATGGGGACCCCGTGCAAGAAATATTGATAATCAAGATAAAATATAACATACTGTAGAAATGTCAGTGATTCCCATATACAGCACTAGGAATGAATGTGTGAACTGCCGTTACATTAAAGATGGGACAATTGCAGAAATACACTTGCATTTTTTTGTTGGGTGCATTTTAAGGTGTGAAAGTGAAGGAGTTATAGATTTAATTCAGTGCCCATGTTCAAAGCAATATATTGGCAGGACTCTGAGACCTCTTAAAAAAGGAGAGGAGAACAGATTAATAAGAATAGAATTTTTTTTTTGTTAAACATGCACTTTCAATCATTTCAAAACATTTCATAACAGCAATTCAAATGGCTATATCTATATACGAGTATAGGAGGAAATAATCTATCACAAATGTCCGGAGCTGAATCTAGAAAGAAATTAGGCTTTAAAACACTAGCGCCGAAAAAAGGGGAGTGGGTATTGCTGGAAGCTGCTGATAGATTAGCGGGTCCTGTGTGAAAACCCGTAAGGAAGAATGGCTACTAGATAAAGGATTGATACTATCACGCTAAACAGCGGCTGAACAGAGCAGGATGAATGAAAGGAATAACAGACATAGAAATAATGCTTCACCAAAATGAGTTGAATGTCCCCCTTTCTTGGTATGTAAATTTGTCTTAAGATTACCGGATAATGATTTGCAGCTATGAAAGTTAATAGATGATTCCCTGGGTTGCGATGATCTATGGATAATTGGTCGGGTGGTACCTAGCTTCTGGTACAGATAGAGGCAGCTAGTGATTGGACGTTTTCCATCTATATATCCTCCTCTTACCATTTTTTTTCACCCTTCCATTGACACGACAACATTATTACTGAACACATAAGCTCTATCCTTTATATATACAGTATATAATTGCAAGGGAAAATGCTTTTTAAAAAAAGGTTTTAAAAAATTAATTATTAATTTAATTTAATCTTTTTTTATTTTTTATATTCTATATATATTTAAATTTTTAATGATTTATTGTACTACAGTGCTGCTCACCATTCTTGTCACGCCTTCATTTTTTCGTAGACTGTACAATATCTTCAGAAATAAATGGAAATGTACCAAAGTTATATCCTCAGGATTTGTGGTCCAAAGTAATACAACAATACAATATTGTTTTTCAACTTCAATGTTGCAATATCAAAGAAAAAACTGAATGTGCCACAATAATGGCACCCCTAATTAATACTTGGTTGCACACCCTTTGTCATTGCTGACAGCCTCCAGACATTTCTTGTAGCCATCTGTAAGCTTCTTGCACTTCTCAGCTGGAATTTTCTCCCACTCTTCCTTTGCAGTTTGTTCAAGCTCTTGAATGTTTGCAGGGTTCTTTTTCCCAATGGCAGATTTCAGCTCACCCCTAAGATTTTCAATGGGATTGAGGTCAGGACTAGTATTGAGGGATACCTTCCGATATCAGGAAATATCGGATTGGATTGGATCGGGCCGATACCCAAAAAGTATCGGATATCGCCGATTCCGATACCGGAAACCAATGCAAATCAATGGGACACAAATATCGGAATGAAAATAAACCCTTTCTTTCCTTGTAGGTTAATTCTACATGAAGGAAAACAACTAACAATAATGTAGAATGTATTGGTGGAGGTGGTTGCCCAAATCGATGGGAACAGTGCTCACAGTGAAACATGAAAAGCCGGCAATTCATCAGTGGCATACACCGGTACCCGACAATTTAGAACAGAAAGAATAGAGCTTCACACATAGATTAGATAGAAACATGTCAGTCACATATATATGAAGTACAGTGACAGTGTTGCTTACTGTACTTGTCATTTAGTGTAAAGGATTTATTTAAAAAAATATTAGTGTTTTAATGCACCGTCTCTTTAAAAAAGCCGGCCGGCAATTCAGCAGCGGTACCCGACAATTTATAACAGAAAGAAAGAGCATCACACATAGATTTGATACATAGAAGCATGTCAGTCACATATATAAGAAGTGCAGTGACAGTGTTGCTTACTGTACTTGTCATTTAGTGTAAAGGATTTATTTAAAAAAATCTTAGTGTTTTCATGCACCGTCTCTTTAAAAAAGCCGGCCGGCAATTCAGCAGCGGTACCCGACAATTTACAACAGAAATAATAGAGCATCACACATAGATTAGATAGATAGAAACATGTCAGTCACATATATAATAAGTACAGTGATAGTGTTGGTTACTGTACTTGTCATTTAGTGTTAAAATAAAGGATTTATTTAAAAAAAAATTGGCGTGGGGCTCCCCGTAATTTTAGTCTCTAGCGGAGGTTAAGCAGACAGCTAGGGCAGATGTTTGAAGCCTGGGAAGAGGGTAATACCCACGGAGCTTCCCAGGCTACTAATATCAGCCCCCAGCTGAATACCTAGCCTTTACTAACTATTAAGATGGGGGACCCCCCCCAAAAAATGACGTGGGGTCCCCCCTATTTTAATAGCTAGCAAAGGCTAGGCAGACAGCTGGGGGCTGATATCAATAGCCCAGGAAGGGTGCCATGAATATTGGCCCCCTCCCAGGCTAGAAACACCAGCCGTCAGCCACCCCAGAAATGGCGCATCCATAGGATGCGCCAATTCTGGCACTTAGCCTCGCTCTTCCCACTGCCCTGTAGCGGTGGCAGTGGGGTAATAGGGTTGGAGTTGATGTCAGCTTATAATGCCAGCTGACATCAAGCCCAGGTTAGTAATGGAGAGGCGTCTATAAGACACCCCCATTACTAACCCCATAGTCAAAGTTAAAAAAAAAACACAAACACCCAGAATAAAGTCCTTTAATTGAAATAAAGACACAATTCTTTATTGTTCTAAATTAAACCTTACTTACCATCACGCCCATTCCAGCTGAAGCCAACGATCTCCTGCAATAAAAGAAAAATAATAAAGCAACATCATCCTTACCTTTCGATGGCTCCCAGGACAGCTCCAGCTCTGCTACATGGAGATGACAGGCTGGATCGCAGCAGAAAGCTGCCATCCAGCATGTCATCCCGCAGACACTGAGAAGCACAGGCATGCTTGCGCTCCTCAGTGTCTGACTGTGACGGCATCCCGATGAGCCAACAATGAACTCAGCTCACCTCATGCACGTCACTGATAGCGTGGGAGAATTCTCCTGCGCATGCGGTGAGCGTGAGAGACTCGGCTCATCGGGATGCCGTCACAGCCTGATACTGAGGAGCGCAAGCATGCCTGCGCTTCTCAGTGTCTGCGGGATGACAGGCTGGATGGCAGCTTTCTCCTGCGGTCCAGCCTGTCATCTCGATGTAGCAGAGCTGGAGCTGTCCTGAGAACCATCGAAAGGTAAGAATGATGTTGCTTTATTATTTTTCTTTTATTGCAGGAGATCGTTGGCTTCAGCTGGAATGGGCGTGATGGTAAGTATGATTTAATTTAGAACAATAAAGAATTGTGTCTTTATTTCAATTAAAGGACTTTATTCTGGGTGTTTGTGTTTTTTTTTAAATACTTTACTAGAAATTCATGGCGGTCATGTCTAATATTGGCGTGACCCCATGAATTTCGGGCTTAGGGCCAGCTGATAATGCCAAGCTGGCCCTAACCCCTTTATTACCCAGTGAGCCACCGCACCAGGGCCCTGGATGAGTTGGGTACAGCGCCAGAAGATGGCGCTTCTATGAACGCGCCATTTTCCGGGGTGGCTGTGGACTGCAATTTGCAGCGGGTGGGGCCCAGAAAGCTTGGGCCTCCCTGCGCTGCAGATTCCAGTCCCCAGCTGCCTAGTTGTACCTGGCTGGACACAAAAATAGGGCGAAGCCCCACGTATTTTTTTTTTTTTTTTTTCATGAAATTCATGAAATAATTAAGAAAAAAAGGGCTTCCCTATGATGTTGTGTCCGGCCAGGTACAAATAGGCAGCTGGTGGTTGGGGGCAGCCCGTTGCTGCCTGCTGTACCTGGCTGGACACAAATATAGTGCGAAGCCCCACGTCAATTTTTTTTTAATTATTTCATGAAATAATTAAAAAAAGGGCTTCCCTATATTGTTGTGTCCGGCCAGGTACAAATAGGCAGCTGGAGGTTGGGGTCAGCCCGTTCCTGTCTGCTGTACCTGGCTGGACACAAATATAGTGCGAAACCCCACATCAATTTTTTTTTAATTATTTCATGAATTTCCTGAAATAATTAAAAAAAAATTGCCTATTTGTACCTGGCTGGACACAAAAATAGGGCGAAGCCCCACGTATTTTTCTTTTTTAAACTTATTTCATGAAATTCATGAAATAATAAAAAAAAAAGGGCTTCCCTATATTGTGTCCGGCCAGGTACAAATAGGCAGCTGGGAGTTGGGGGCAGCCCGTTCCTGGATTCTGTACCTGGCTCGCATACAAAAATATGGCAAAGCCCACGTCAAAATTTTTGGGAAAAATTAATTAAAAAATAAATATTAATTTAGGGACTGCATCTTTATTAACCCCTCAAGTGTCATTTAGTGTTAAAATAAAGGATTTATTAAAAAAAAATTGACGTGGGATCCCCCATAATTTTAGTCTCTATCGGAGGTTAAGCAGACAGCTGGGGCAGATGTTTGAAGCCTGGGAAGGGGGTAATACCCATGGAGCTTCCCCGGCTACTAATATCAGCCCCCAGCTGAATACCTAGCCTTTACTAACTATTAAAATGGGAGACCCACCCAAAAAAATGACGTGGGGTCCCCCCTATTTTAATAGCTAGCAAAGGCTGGACAGACAGCTGGAGGCTGATACTAATAGCCCAGGAAGGGTGCCATGAATATTGGCCCCCTCCCAGGCTAGAAACACCAGCCGTCAGCCACCCCAGAAATGGCGCATCCATAGGATGCGCCAATTCTGGCACTTAGCCTCGCTCTTCCACGCTGCCCTGGTGCGGTGGCAGGGGGTAATAGGGTTGGTTTTCATGTCAGCGCCAGCTGCCATGAAGCCCAGGTTAGTAATGATGGGCGTCTATAAGACACCCCCATTACTAACCTGAAACATTTAAGTGTGACAAAGATGCAAAAGAATAAGAAATCAGGAAGGGGGCAAACACTTTTTCACACCACTGTATGTGTGAAGTGTAAAGTAAATTCTACAAGGTTTTCTATATATTGAGAAAATATAAATCTGATAACTGTGACTTGCATTTGTATTTATCCCTCCGGAGTAAATAGTCTGTAGGACCACCTTTCGCTGCAATTACTGCTGCAAGTCTTTTCAGGTATGTCTCTACCAGCTTTGCATCTAGAGGTGACATTTTCTCCCATTCTTCTTTGTAAATGCTCTATCTCAGTGAGATTGGATGGAGACGTCTGTGAACAGCAATTTCAAGTCTTGCCACAGATCCTCAATGGGATTTCGGTCTGGCCTTTGGGCCATTCACACTCATGAATCTGCGGTGAGGGGTTCAGCATGAGGCTGCGGTATGTGCATTGCATTACACACATCTATTGCCTGGTACATTCTCATACTTACCACAATGCTCTTCAATTCTAGAAAATGTCAATCTGACATTTACAGAGTCACTTTTATCCCAAGCTTCAGAGCTACAACTAGAAGATGATTCCAAAAGTATAGTATCCAGAATATTAGTAATATACAGTGATCAGAAAAATAAGATTATCCCAAGATAATAGGACAAAACGCCAACATAAAGTGTCATGCAGTGCTCCATCATTAGTGGCAAATGCTGCCCATGTCAGTAATGTCATACAGAGCCCATAAGAATATATTCACCACCAATATTATAAACCCAGGTATGACAATAGTCATTATGGCACATTATACCGATACATGTGTAGGCTCCGCATGGTGCTGGAATTCAGAAGTTCAAAGTGCACATTTCTTATAGCTCCTATATTGTACATATGGCAACTATATGGCACAGTTGAATGGCATTACCCATATGGGCAGTTCATGGCACTAGTTATATTCCCAGTATATGGTAACAGAATTGTATCCACCTGTATTTTATATTTAATGTGCTGTCTATAAAAGGATAGTTTTTTACATCAGTCAGATTAATTACATTATTAAAAGGCTATACGCAATTTCTTAATTGGGTAAAATTGCAAAGTGCTTGTAAAAATAGGGAACTTTGCAAATAACCCCTTTTTAAAAATTCTCTTCATTTCTCATGAGAGGAGGTATTTTGAATTCTAGAATTTGCTTGTTGCCTAGGTCAGCCACCATTCTGTCTGTCAGAGTTGACTGTTCTCCCAAACAAGGAGGACAGCGCTTACAACTTGTTTCCCATGGAGCTTGTGAGTGCTGCTGAGAAGCTGTCTAGATACCAGGATTCAGCCACCTTCAGGGTCCTTGAGCTCCTCCAATGCCTCATGCCACATCCAAGCACTGATTTTACAATACATACTGCTTATAGTATTATATATTATTATGCAAATCTGTTAGCCCAGATGAGGCTGGTGTACTTGTCAGCATATGCATAAGGATGGCTGTATAATCCTTTGTGAAACTTTTCCTTTATCACATTAAAATAAGGATAAAACGCTCCTCTTAACATCAGGATTGCACAGCCATCCTGATGTGAATTTTCAGAGTACGTACATCAGCCCCATCTGGTCCGAGATCTGATTAATAGTATTTTTACAGTTTGCTTTGTGAAACCTGGTCATATAACTGCTTGAACGTGTGAGTGCTGTTCTGTAAGAGGACGGACACCGAGACAGCTTGAGATACTGCGGAGGAGCCTTCCAGCAGGTGGTGTAAAGTTTGGAAAGTGGAAGCCCAGCGTAAATGTTTTTGCCAGTCATCTATCTGTGGTGAAGCTGTTCCCCTATTTAAGAGTATTTGTAGTTATGAAGCATGTTGGCGTCTCGGAGACTCTGTGACCAGTAAGCTTGTTGCCTCTTTTCAGTAACATTATCCTAAACTGTCACCAGTATGTGCCTGAATTACTTCTGCCGTCCTTTAGTGGTGACACCAGATACCAGTCTGCCACCAATGTCATTGTATCCTAAAGAAATGTCCTAAAGCATTCCCACCCCATAATCACACTGTGCCTTACAGGCATTTAGTGTTCATAGAGAAGGTCGTCTACTCTGGAGCAATGGACATCATGAAGCTTCACTAGAAGAGCATCTATCCCTTCTGTAGTAAGCCCAATTATTCTATGCATTACAGCTATTTAGTTACACAGCAAATATGTAATTCTACATTGAAAGCTCAGGCCAGAAGTGGCATGCTGGGTCATTTAATAAGGGTCTGTGTTATTGAAGCAAATTGTTTCCATTAAAATTGCACTAAGTATTATTTTTAAGTCAAAGTAAAATGTATAATACAAAAGCGTCAACATGATCTTTATCAAACATTCACTGTGAAAAATAATAATGTGACATAAGAAAAAAATATGAAGAACTTCCAATATACATCTAAGACAAAATGTATAATCTAGAATATAGTGAATAAGCGAATACTATTGAGAAGCGAATATCAAGTATAAGCAAATAATCCTCATTAGGGTTTAGCAAAAAATTACAAAAACATGCTAATATGCCGAGACACTAGCAATGACTAATCTAGAATTCAGCAGAAAGAACAATCTGTGTGCACCAAATATGGAATTAAATTACAAATAACTCCAGTCCATATATTGATAATACAATTTATCACAGGAAAATAGTTATATGTGAAAAAAGTATGTAGTATAGTGTAAAAAATATAACCCACCAATATTATTACTATTGGCAAATAAAATCCTTGTGTCCGGTCTAGGAGGGCTGTATTTCCCTATTTACACTAATAAAAAGCGCGATCATTGCCTTGTCATTTCCTATAGTATTAACACCAGAATGAGTATCCACAGCGGCATCTCAAGTTCAGACTTACACTATTTTTGATGGACTAGAAGCCAAGGGCATGTTCACATGTTGCATTTTTGCCGTATTTTCAAAAGTTATTTCCGCACGTTCTTTGCATGAAAAAACGCAGTGTTTTAATGTACTAGCAAAGTCAATGAGATTTATGGAATCTCATGTACATTCTGCTTATTTTTTCCTTGCAGATTTGAAGAAGTTTCATATCTTCTGCATGTCAATTCTTGAAGCGTTTTTGCACATATTTTAGGCAGCATTTTACCCGCCAACACTCTAGTATTTCTTTTCCTCTACAAATAATAACCGTGTGCACATCCCCTAAATGCTGCAAAACAGCGTCAGAAGGAAAATGGTGGCAAAGAGCGTTCTGCAAAACAGCAAACTCACACATGTGGGTTTTCTAAGAAGCCATTATAGTAACTAGAAATTATTCTTTAGAAACCTATAGTTGTCATTACGTGTAAATATTACTATCGAGATTGCTGCAAAGTATATTCAAGTCTTAACCTGAAAATGTGAAAAAGATCTGGATATTTGAGTCTTTCTATAGGAAAAAAGGCAGCAGAAAAGCTAAAATAAACCTCTATCTGTGAGCTTGGCCTAATACTATGTGATATGATGAGAATAAAATAGAAAAACACCAATATCTGATAACTCATATATATGACTGCTTATGGTCAATTCCTATCACATGACCAGTGAGCACATTGGAATGTTGCCGGTTGGCAGTTGGAGAGTTGCGGTTGGCTTGCATGCGGATGAGGAGGAGCTGCCTTCAGCAAAGCGACATTATGGAGATTAAAGAGGAGGACTTTAGGATGAGAGGGAAGAAAAGGAGAAGAAATGTTTTGGACTCATCGGATGATGAGAAGCCGTCCATCAAGAAGAGCCATAGGAGAGGAGAGAAGAGAAATGGCTCAGAGTTGGAGATCGTCTCTCAGAAGATTGATCACCAAGGCCAGAAAGAAGAACAGGAATGTCATCAGGAGGTCCTAGCTAGAAGAAGTGGAGCCAAGAGGAGAAGACAAATCTTTGGCTCATCACATGAAAGCTCTTCAATCAAGAAAGAAGAAGAAGGGCAGAAGACCACCAAGGGCACAGGTAATACTATACATCAGCTTACCACAGGGAGCACCATGACATGTAGCTTCTCATGCCCACACTTACAGATCAGGGCAATGTTGTCACTTTACACAAGTTACACATCTTTTAAATCTGACAGGTGGAGGATGTGATACATGAGCAAGATCTGAAGCTGGAGGGTTATAGAACTGTTCCCCAGTCCATTTATATATATGTATATATTCAGTACTTTGTTAAACCCCTACATGATCAGGCCATTTTTCCCCATTCTTGCCAAGGCACATTTTTTTCTTATTTTCATACATATGGTTTAAAAAACTGTAAAAAATTGTAATGTTTGGATATTTAAATATTTTTTTGTGAAACATCGAGTCTAAATTTTACAATATTTTAATATTATTTTATTTTTTTTCTGGTAATATCTGTAGTAAATAAAGGATTTCTGTGCTTGTGTTATTTTTATATATTAGTTACATGGTTTTTTGTTAGGGATGGGGCTTGTAAATGCAATTTGGATAGTCATTGTTTTTTTATTTATTTTTTCCTGTTTTTTTTGCTCTTTATTTCAATGATTTTACACAGGGGTTGTCTTAACTTTTGAAACATTTGATTTTTTTCTTGCTTGAATGGATAAAAAAAATTGCAATATGGTTTCATTAAAATAAAATTGAGTCGTTTGCCTCCTATAGTCTTTGTGTTGCGCTGTCTATTGCTGGCTGCAGAATTAGTTAATGAGGTTGACCATTTTATCTTTACTTTAACAGATGTGTTGGGGACATGATTTTGTGGCATTTACTATGATATACTGTAGGTATGTCAGATTCTCCTCCTGCTCTTGTTACTGCAGCTTTCCTTACAGACTGCCCAGCTCTCTAGTCTATAATATGGCTGCTGGTGGAGGAGCAGTGACCAGACCTGTCCGTCAGTCTACTTCACTATAAAAGCATCTTTCTCATGGGAGGTTCTCAATAGGACAAGGCTGATGGAGTGGTCTGGTTACATGCTCCTCCATCAGTGACCATTGTATGGACTGGAGAGCTGTGCAGTATGTGAGGAAAGCTGAACTAACAAGTGCAGGAGGAGAACCTGCCATACTTATATAATAGTAATTGTTAATAAACCTGTGTCCCAAACACATCTGCTGGTATATTGATCCTAGTTACAGGGGACATTCAACCTACTGCCTATATAGCAGGGTTGACTGGGTCTCCTAGGACCCAGAAGCTCTTGCTCTTTCTCTACACCCGGCCATCACATGATCTCTGGGTCTGGAGCAGGAAGCGCTATCTGCGCTTACCATACTGAATACACAGCACTTGTTCAGAGCTGTGTACACAGTAATTGAAAAGGCAGAGACGGTAATAAATCCTCTCTACCTTCTCTATAGGGAGTATCCAAAAAGAAAAGAGTCGGCCCCTATAAATGCTCTTCCATAACTATATAACCCAAAAAGAGAAAAATGGAAACAGGAGCAAATCCAATAAAAGTTACATTTTTATTGCAAAAATGTAAGTAAAATCAGACATAATCAAAAGAGATAAAAAATCCAAGGGAAAGAGGTGACAACAAAGTGCCACGGAACCACAGGAATAAACCAATGTAAGGCAAGAGACAATATATCTACTGTATATATATGTATATATATATATATATATATATATATATACTGGGTGGGCCATTTATATGGATACACCTAAGTGATATCAACTTCCTGTTTGTGGCCCATTAGTATATGGGAGGGGGAAAACTTTTCCAGATGGGTGGTGACCATAGCGGCCATTTTGAAGTCGGCCATTTTGGGTCCAACTTTATTTTTTTCAATGGGAAGAGGGTAATGTGAAACATCAAACTTATTGAGAACTTCATAAGAAAAACAATAGTTTGCTTGGTTTTAACATAACTTTATTCTTTCATGAGTTTTTTACAAGTTTATGATCACTTATAAAATGTGTTCAAAGTGCTGCCCATTGTGTTGGATTGTCAATGCAACCCTTTTCTCCCACTCTTGACACACTGACAGCAATGCCGCAGAAGAAATGCTAGCACAGGCTTCCAGTATCCATTGTTTCAGTTGCTGCACATCTCGTATCTTTATGGTATGGTGTGGTATATGGAGTACAAAGATAGTGGGGCCATTCTTCATCAATGGAAACCTCAATGCCACTGGATATCTGAAACTGCTACATGTTGATGTGTTGCCCTCTTTATGCACTGAAGATGGCACGTTCCCTGAGTTTTTCCAACAAGATGGTGCACGATCACATTATGGGTGTCAGATCAGAGCATTCCTACATGAACTGTTTCCTGGAAAGTGGATTGGTCGTCGTGAGCTAGTTGAATGGCCACCAAGGTCTCCCGATCTGACTCCCTTAGACTTTTATCTTTGGGGTCATCTGAAGGCAATTGTCTATGCTGTGAAGATATGAGATGTGCAACATCTGAAACAACGGATACTGGAAGCCTGTGCTAGCATTTCTTCTGCGTTGTTGCTATCAGTGTGTCAAGAGTGGGAGAAGAGGGTTGCATTGACAATCCAACACAATGGGCAGCACTTTGAACACATTTTATAAGTGGTCATAAACTTGTAAAAAACTCATGAAAGAGTAAAGTTACGTTAAAACCAAGCACACCATTGTTTTTCTTATGAAATTGTCAATAAGTTTGATGTGTCACATGACCCTCTTCCCATTGAAAAAAATAAAGTTAGATCCAAAATGGCCAACTTCAAAATGGCCACCATGGTCACCATCCATCTGGAAACGTTTTCCCCCTCCCATATACTAATGTGCCACAAACAGAAAGTTGATATCACCAACCATTCCCATTTAATTTAGGTGAATCCATATAAATGGCCCACCCTGTGTATACATATATGTATATATATATATATATATATATATATATATATATATACAGTATATTTATTTTTATATATATATATATATACATATATATATATATATATATATATATATATATATAGAAAGAAAGAATATCAAGAGGCAGCACTCCAAAAATATTATAGAAAAATGGACTTTAATGAGCCCAAAGGCAACGTTTCGGTTCACAGAACCTTTCTCAAGCAGAGTTCAAGTGCATATAGTGCAATATATATAGTTACAAACAGTGATTCCATAATTATAATTAATTTATACAAAACCATGATTACATAAAAAAAGTGCAGTAGTGCATATCACAAAATATTATTCAGTTACATACATAGTGATAAAATTTTAGACAGATATATTATTATCATCAATTACAGTATCCATAACTCTCATAAAGTGATAAGTGCTTTGATTAGTATTTATCAGTGCCAGGTGTACATTATAAATCATAATATATTTGAGGTTGCGACTCACACTGCAGCAATCATGCATGACCACGTTTCTTACTTCCTCCACGCTGTCCTCGGCGTCTCAAAATCCCATCTGCGCATGTCTCCCAGGAAATCCCCATTATCTCGTCACATGATCGGGGCAAACCTGGTCCGCCCGCTTCGTGACGTCACCGGGCATGCGCATTACACTTCTATTGCTACAATCGCCATCTTTTAAATTGGCAAGCCCCACCAAAAGCTTTTCTTCAAATGTAAACAACGTATGTGCTTTAATGATTTCTCTTATCCCCTATTTACAATAAAAGCGCACTATTTCTCATTATTAGGGACAACATTCTGTTAGCAGTTTCCCAATATATTTGCATTGCAATGACAGTATTCAAATAGTGATTCCTGTGTCCATAAATGAACTGAGGGATAATATTTATTACATAACCCAAACACCCTTCCATGGAATTCCCTATTCCTAGGTTCATCCATGGAGTGAGATTAATAGGCCAGAGGAGGAACCTTCAACAGGTCTCCACCTCCTTCCCAATCTCAGGTGTTTAATTGGGAATACATTACAATCCAATTCCCTCCATAAGTAGGAATACCATTTCATTATGTAAAAATATATATTTATAACTTTATATATATATATATATATATATACATACAGTTAAGTGTCTATAAAGAAGGAATAATCAACAAGTGTTATTAAGGCATGATTCGTCCCAAGGGAGGCAGAGAAAAATCAATAAATACGTTCAATTGATTCATTAACATACTTACTGCATCCCATGCACAAAGGTTAATGATACACTAAATTAGGGATAAGACATAGAGCAACTGGAAAAGAATGTATCAGAGTCCAGATCACAAGTAAAGCATATAAAGTACGAGTGCACAGCAGGAACTAATTATACAGTACAAGTTGCTAATATCCAAATAAGGAGAAGAATCATGCCTATGACACAGATGTCACAACATAAGTATATCTTCTAGTGAGAGTAATACACAGTGACACATATAGAAAGTTATGGTCCCACATAAAATGAGAGTACAGCCTAGTTACAACCTGTGGATGGCATGAAAGCGGCACTGACGCGCGTTTCAAGTCCTGCTTCTCCAGGGGGCGATTGTGTATGGGTGACAGGCAGGGGGGTATATATATCCAAAGTATTTTGGCACGTGTAGCGGGGGTACAGCGGCGCTTCCAGTGGCGGAAGCCAGCGCCGGAAGCAAGGGAGTCAGTGTCCAACGCAGCAGGTGCCCGCCTCCCGCTGACACATCAGTAAGGAGTCCCCGAAGTGCCGCGTCATAGGGACACGTATCCATGGCAACCAGGTGCTTCTTGCCGGCTGGCAGAATGTGCACAATCATCAGGATGCCAAGAGATGCAGACATACTTAGAGGGAGAGAAAGAAATTGCGGAGAACATTACCGGCCCATACCTGGTGTAAGTTAATCATGACTTTCTATGTATATATATATACTAGCTATTGAAGCCGTTCTATGCCCGGGTGGCGAGCATTTTTATTGGTATATGGTCTCCCATGCTGGTATGTGTGGTATGTGCTGCCCCCCTCCTGGTATTTGTGCTGCCCCCATCCTGTCCGCACCATCCTATCCTGGCATGCATTGCACTCCTCATCCCTATCCTGGTATGCATGGCCCCTCATCCGAATCCCGGTATGCGTGGCACCCCTCATCCACAATCCCGGCATGCGTGGCACCCCTCATTCCCAATCCCGGTATGCGTGGCAACCCTCATCCCCAATCCCGGTATGCATGGCACCCCTCATCCCCAATCTCGGTATGCGTGGCACCCCTCATCCCCAATCCCGGTATGCGTGGCACCCCTCATTCCCAATCCCGATAGGCGTGGCACCCCTCATCCCCAATCCCGGTATGCGTGGCTCCCCTCATCCTCAATCCTAGTATGCGTGGTACCCCTCACCCCACAATCCTAGTATATGCATGGTCCCCTCACCCCACAATCCTGGTATATGCATGGTCCCCTCACCCCACAATCCTGATATGTGTGGCCCCCTCATCCCTTTCACACTGTACACATATACAAAAAAAAAATTAACAGTTATACTCACCTTTGTTCTCTGTGCTCCAGCGCTGCTGCGTCCTCTTCTGCCGGAGGCCGGGGGCGGAGACCGGCGCCGGAGCACCGCGCTGTCCGGCGCCATTTTGCTGAAGACACACTGTAAATGTGTCTTCAGTAAAATGGCGAAGGATAGCGCTATGTGCACGCGCCGATCCGACGCCTCACTCCTGCCCCCGGTCTCCGGCCAGAAGAGAGGTGCCGTGGCAACGCTCCTCCCGGTCAGGTAAGTATGCAAGTATGGCGCCGGAGAACGCGGTATGTGTTCAGTGTCTACGCATACCGCGATGTCCGGCGCCATACACCTCCTCTTACCTGTAACGGCTGGATGCATGATTCTGTCTGAAGCCAGACTGTGCGTCGCGCATGCGCAGTCTATCGAGGCTTCAGACAGAGGGATGCATCCCCGGTTATATTATATATATATATATATATATATATATATATACAGGGTGGTCCGAAAGTAGGTGGACAGAAAGTGTAATAAGGTTATGAAGGGGGAGATTTATCAAACATGGTGTAAAGTAAAACTGGCTCAGTTGCCCTTAGCAACCTATCAGATTCCACTTTTCATTCCTCACAGACTCTTTGAAAAAAAAAGTCTATTTCCAACAAGTTGGGGCCCCTCCACATTATTCAAGAGTAATCCGCGAGTATCCTGATGAAACATTTCCTAATAAATGGATTGGCCGAAGAGGCCCACTTGATTGGCCGGTACGTTCACCAGACTTGACCCCAATGGATTTTTTCTTTTGGGGAGTACTCAAGGACAAAGTTTATAGTCGAAAACCAAAAAGTGTCAGTGACTTGAAAAATGACATAAGAGATGCACTTCAAGAAATTAATACCCAAAGAGACTTGTGCAAAAAAGTTTGTTGAAGCGCAAGAGGCGACTTCAAAGCTGTGCAAATTGTAATGGAAAACAGTTTGAGCCCCTGCATTGATAACATTTAAGGGCTTTTGTGTTATTGTTCAGGATAAAATGTAATTGTCAATGTTATGCTTGTGTTAGTAAATATAATTTTATATATAAATCAAAATAAATGTTATTATTTTCTGTCCACCTACTTTTGGACCACTATATATATATATATATATATATATATATATATATATATATATATATAATACACAAAGATACAAAGATGTAGATAAAAGAGGGAAAATAATATATGAAAACACACAATCAGGAAAATATAGACATCATATTGTGAGAATTATGTACAACATATGTGTATAAAGTATAATGTCCACCAAGTAATACCCAAAGTATCATTATTAAATATAAAGGAGTATATATAGAGAGAGTCATGAGACAATATAATATAATATGTACTCAATATGGTACAGAGAATATGGGAATACCATGAGTATCAACAGAACAAAGTTATAAATTGTGCATAAATGTGCAAAACTAATGGTGGTAAAAAAGAGGGGAGGGAAGGGAAAGGGAAAAGGAAGAAAAAATGAAGATGTGACAAGTGAATGAAAACATGGAAACAATAATAAACAGAGAGTGCACGAATTGTGTGAATATTTTTTATTATTATTTCGTGACCAAGCCCATGTGGTGCAGATGTCGGATGCATCCAATGGCAACCAGAATCACAGCAACGTGAAAAACCACATATGTTACGTGAAAGTGTTACACTAGTGAGTAGTGATGAGCGAGCACGTTCGTTACTCGAGATTTATGAGCATGCTCGGGTGTTTTCCGAGCATCTTCAGTGTACTTGAATATCATGTTTGAGTCACTGTGTGTGCATGATTTGCGACTGTTTGACAGCTTTAACACATGTGAGGAATGCCTGTTTGTTAGGCTTTCCTCACATGTATTAAAGCTGTCAGTCGCAAATCATGCACACACAATAACTCAAACATAACACCTCAGCACGCTGAAGATACTGGGCGAGCACCCGAGCATGCTCGCCGAAAGGGTTAACAAACCACGCTCGCCCATCACTACAAGTGAGACCAATCACAGGTAAAATAAATATAATAAATAACAATAGTATGAAGAGATAGTTAATGTCACAATACAAATGTATGTGTGCCCTTCACATACGAGTGAGCATAGACATGTGTTATATAGTAACATAGCTACTGACATCAGTATAATGGAAAATGTACAATAAAAAAATCAGAAAATTATAAGCCACAATGGGCAAGAGGAATCGAAAAAATAAAATAAAAAATATACAAGTGATAGGAATACTGACGTGTCAGTGTGACACAGGAAGTGCATCTTAAAGTGCCCTTTTTTGTGCATCCAAAATCACAGATTTAAAGCAACAATAAACAAAGAGTAAAAGCCGATGAATAACAATAGTGAGTAAAATGTTTTATAAAAAATGCTTATAGCGGATGGAATCAATTAGTGGCACACCGCACAGGAAATAGACAGGTCCGAAAAAGAGAGAGCAGCAGGGCGGGATGCTGCTGAAAGGTGAGTACATATCCATAAAAAGGGAGACGCGTGGAGCGCTGGCCCGCAAGGACGATCAGGCACCCGGTCCCCGAGGGGGGCAGAAAAAGGGAGGGAGGGAAGGGAGAAGAAGATCCTCCAAGTGAGTGGTGGTCCAGCATCTGTCTCACAGTAGAGTGTACAAAAATACTGGATACCCTGCATGTAAATAAAAAAGTGAGAAGTTATAAACAGCATAAAACATAAGTAAAACCTAAACACAATAGCACATTACAAGAAAGGGACAAAACTGAGGACCTCGTTGAGGCCTTTGGGGCATATGCAATCAATTTTCATAATCCACCAACGGTCTTTCTCCAATCCCCCCCCCCCAGTCAATTAATATCCGGTCAATACCCCGAATTTGGAGGAGGCTAGCATCACACCCATGTTTTAACTTGAAATGCCTTGGGATAGGCTTCAATACAGTATCGGCAAGAGATTCTGATGCATTCTTAATATCTTGCACGTGCTCCCTCACACGCACTCTCAGTTGGCGAAAAGTAAGACCCACATAGATGAGGCCACATGGACACAAGGCGTGGTTGATTACGCCTTCTGTATTGCAAGATGTATGCTGTGTGATTTGAAACTCCTTATGACCATCACTTGATGGGAAGGATGTACACCGCACCAGATTTACACAGGCCGCACAGTTCTTGCATGGATAGAAGCCCCATCTGGGGCCTTTTGAGCTGAAGGCTTTCTCTGGTCCCGGATCTTTATGGTAACTATGTACCAGCAAGTCCCTCAGGTTCATCGCCCTTCTATAGGTGGTGGAAGGGACTGGTGTAGTACATTTGGAAAGGACTAGGTCTTGCTTCAAAATGGGCCAATATTTCCCCAATGCATTTCTAACATCTATCACAGTAATTGAAAAGCCAGAGATGGTAATAAATCCTCTCTACCTTCTCTATAGGGAGTCCGACTGTGACTGCCGGTAGGCTCGGGGCTGAGGTAACTGCACAATCTGGTGCAGGTGTTATACAATGTAGTGTTGTTTTAGAACAGACCTGCACAACAAACAGCTCATGTACCGCATGCAGCCCACCAAAGTTTTGCTGCAGCCCATGGAGCCGTCCAGGATATGGAGCTCCCATCTTCTTATATTCAAATGTTTCACACGCAAACATATTTGAACACTGTCATCGGGACTAGGGTAAAACAGCGCTCGTCAGTCCCAGCCTCGACATGCTGCTGCTCGGCACGCTGCTGACGTCATCACACTATTGTCGGCACCCAAACACCTCAGAGGAGAAGAGATGGCACAGCCAATAGTAAGTCAAGGAGCCAAAGATTAAATTAATTATATCATTGTGGATGAGGAAGGAAGGGGCTAATGTTACAGTGAGGGCACATAATGAGGGTGACAATTGTCAAAGGGGGCACAATTGTGGTGGGGGCTCCTTCATTCAATCGGGCAATGTACAGGGGAATATTTTGGAGAGGGACAGTATGTGGGCATACAGTGGGTACAGAAAGTATTCAGACCCCTTTAAATTTTTCACTCTTTGTTTCATTGCAGCCATTTGGTAAATTCTAAAAATTTCATTTTTTTCTCATTAGAGTACACTCTGCATCCCATCTTGACTGAAAAAAAACAGAAATGTAGAAATTTTTGCAAATTTATTAAAAAAAAACCTTGAAATATCACATGGTCATAAGAATTCAGACCCTTGGCTCAGTATTGAGTAGAAGCACCCTTTCTATTTCAAGTGTTTATTTCTGTTAATGTTGATGACTATGGCTTACAGCCAATGAAAACACAAAAGTCATTGTCTCAGTAAATTAGAATAATTAACAAAAAACACCTCCAAAGGCTTCCTAAGCATTTAAAAAGTCCCTTAGTCTGTTTCAGTAGGCTCCACAATCATGGGGAAGACTTCTGACTTGACAGATGTCCAGAAGGCAGTCATTGACACACCCCACAAGGTCCCAGAGTTCCAATTTTCATTTGGAAATCAAGGTCCCAGAGTCTGGAGGAAGAGTGGAGAGGCCACAATCCAAGCTGCTTGAGGTCTAGTGTGAAGTTTCCACAATCAGTGATGGTTTGGGGAGTCATGTCATCTGCTGGTGTAGGTCCATTGTGTTTTTTCCAGGCCAAAGTCAGCGCAGCCGTCTACCAGGAAATTTTAGAGCACTTCATGCTTCCCTCTGCCCACAAGCTTTTTGGAGATGGAAATTTCATTCTCCAGCAGGACTTGGCACCTGTCCACACTGCCAAAAGTACCAATACCTGGTTTAAAACCAACAGTATCACTGTGCTTGATTGGCCAGTAAACTCGCCTGACCTTAACCCCATAGAGAATCTATTATAGAGAATCTATGGGGTATTGTCAAGAGGAAGATGAGAGACACCAGACCCAACAATGCAGACGAGCTGAAGGCTGCTATCAAAGCAACCTGGGCTTTCATAACACCTCAGCAGTGCCACAGGCTGATCGCCTCCATGCCACATTGCCGCATTGATGCAGTAATTGATGCACGAGGAGCCCGACCAAGTATTGAGTGCATTTACTGAACATACAATTCAGTAGGCCAACATTTCAGATTTTAAAAACATTTTTCAAGCTGTTGTTATAAAGTATTCTAATTTACTGAGATAATGACGCTTGTGTTTTCATTGGCTGTTAGCCATAATCATCTACATTAACAGAAATAAACACTTGAAATAGATCACTCTGCTTGTAATGACTCTATATAATATATGAGTTTCACTTTTTGTATTGAATAACTGAAATAAATAAACTTTTTGATAATATTCTAATTTAGTGAGATGCATGTGTATGTAGCCTCTATTTCTTTAGTGTGGTAAGTACCATTTTGAGGGTATGTACCATTATTATTCATTGTAGCAAAATGGGAAACAGAAAATCCACTACTGTTGTTGCAGATTCATGGTTTTGCATAGCATTTGCTCTCCTGCACTGATTATGGGGGCAGAAACCTCAGGGTGAAGATCTTTTATCTTGCACCATTTATACTCAAAAAACACATTTCCAACAAATGCATATAAAATTCCCCTCCTTGCTATTTTTTTTTCTTAAAGATTACAAATAGTTTATTAAATAGTAATATGTTGCAATAATCTCATTTATTTTAATGCAGTTATAGTACTTCACATATAACATTTATTTATATTCTCTCATATACAATAAATATCCATACGCTTCAATCATCTGTTTAAGAAAAACAAAATGGAACAAATATTAACCCTTCCATATTATTCCATCATCCCTCCTCCCTTGAATCAAAACAAACCCCACCTGCACCCCCAAACTGAAGGGGAGGATACAAGGAAAACCCTTCACCCCATAACTAGCATTGCTCTACACCTGTCCATTCTTCCCAGATATGCTCATAAACAGTTGTCTGATTTTTATTATCGTAGACCACTTTCTCTTTTTTCGCTTATCAATTAATTTAATTCAGGTTGTTCTTTTACCTTCCATTTCCTCATAACTGCAAACAGAGTTTGAGACAAAATACGTATTAATAAGATCTTATTACTACTTCTTTTAAGACTCAAATATCTACATCTAATAAAGAATTTTTAGGGTCATTTTATAAATGCACTTAAACATTATTTAATACACTATTGAATTACCATACAATATCTTACTATTTGTTTTCTTAAATTCTGTGTCAGTGGCTAATCTAAGGGTTTTTGAGATGTAAATAGAGAGATATTCTCCCTTACAATTGATTATGGAAGATTCATTTATTTAAGGCAGGTTAGTTGGAGGGTGGGTGGATGTCTGGTTGAGGAGTTCTCTAAGAACTCGTTCACACTGCTGTATGACATAGTAGAGTGCTCTCTGATGTTTTATCAGACAGCACTCAGCCCAATATTATACTATGGGGCAGTGCAGATCTGAAATGTTTTTGCTCATGACGATTCGGCATGGGAAAACAATTGCAGCACGCTGAGAGTGGCTCAGCAAATCGGATCACATGCACCCATACAAGTCTATGGGTGCGTGTAAAACCTTGGCCCAGACTTGGATTTCATCCCAGTGCAGTTTGATTTATGCAGACACAGACGATGGAAAAGTTGGAGAAACGAAGTTCTCCATCATCTCCGCACCTGTAATATGATTGTCTCAAACAAGAGAAACGGATCCCAGTAAACTGACACTCGGCTCAAACTCTGGTCAGAGCTTGAGCCTAGTGTCATTAGCATAAATGATCCAATTCTCTCACATGAGAGAATCAACACTTATGTGACCCGGCCTAACGTGTAGTTGGGGAGCTAAGAGTGGGAGATGGTTTGAAGGGGTGAAGTGGAAGGTGGAGTGGGGGAGGTATCAGAAGAGGAGGGATATTTTAACTTAATTATTATTTTAATATGGTGAAAGTTATCTAATTTAATGTTAGAAGGGTTTAAGATAAGTTGAAATGGTATTTCTTTGCTTGGATGAGAAGAGATCTGATGTCTCTGATATGTCTTCAAAAGACACATTCAGATAGTGATTCAAGAAAGTAGCTAAAAGTGGGTTGTCAAGTACATGTATATCATGCTGTACATAATATCTACTCACGAGGGTCTTTATCCTTGTTCAAAGGGGTGTAAATATAAGTATGTATTACACAGGGTAGAAGTAAGATATATATATATAAATATATATATATATATATATATATATATAAACTGTTGAAATGTAAAATTAACAACATAAGGTTAGAAATTGCAAACACCTGTATTCCTCTCCCATATAAATCTGAGCTTCACTATGAAGAAAGTGAAAACTTGCAATATCCGATTTTGATTGTAGGAGATTTTAATACTGTAATTGACTTTACCTGTAATAGAAAATCATGTAGACGTGCGTCAAAGTCTAGTGATACAACATCTTTTCCAATCCTCTGGAAGAATTTTTTGGGGAAGAGGCTTATTAATCCCAAGGATTATCAGGATTCATGTTACTCTAAGACTTAGCAATCCTGATTCCCTATTGATATGGTTTTTGGCAATGGAGAAATTTTGTATAAACTCCTTTAAGGGGGTTGATACTCACTTAGCAGCTTTTACGGGGATCTCCCTGGGCAACCCAGGCTTGCACCGACTTTGGAAGGGAGTGGATGAACCTGTCCATGATGACCTTTTCCACCATCTGTACTGGGGAGGAAGATTGAGGTTACAACCACTTTGAACCAAGTGTAGGAGGTCGAACATTTGGGACCTGGGAGGTTTGTCACTGCAATAGGCCCAGTGGTGCACCCGTTGCACCCTAACAGTCAGAGTCACTCCCAAGCGCGCCAAAATTTCTGTTTTTAATTTGGCGCACTCCTTTGCGTCCTGCAGGGCCAAACAAGTCATAATGGGCTTTCTGAGGCTGGCCCATTAAATATGGCACCAGCACCTCCGCCCACTGCTCTGGAGGCAATCTCTCCCGCTCCGCCACCCTCCCAAAGAACGTTAGGACCTCGACGTCATCACCCGGAGTAATCTTTTGCAATGCTCTTCTTACCGTCTTCCTGACGTGTGAATCATTACCTGGAGTTGAGGGAGGGACGGCCTCTCTGCTCCGAACTTTCCCCGCTAGAAGTTCCATCTGCCGTTGTTGCTGCTGAATCTGCTGCATCAGAAGTTTATTAGTCTCTTGCTGCATCTGTTGCTGCTCCCGGTGCTGCTGTTGCAGGCTCTGCTGGCTCTGCAAGTGCTGCCGGTGCTGCTGTTGTTGGCTTTGCAGCAGGTGTTTGAGTGGCTCTTTCATGGTGCCGGACATCTCTGGCTGGCTGGCGGCCTTTACCCAGGACATCCATCGATCTCTGTGGCAGGTACACGTTTTCCTGGAATCTTGCCCACATTCTCCACTAATTGTAACTGGGTTGGTACTCACTCAGCCACTTTTAAGATAGTCACAGGAGTCAGTTTCTTTAAAAATGTCCAAGGTGGGTTTATTCGGACTTCATAAACTGCACTCTCCAGGTAAATTAAACATTTTCTCGGTAATTATTTTGATTCTAGGCTACATATATACCGGGACACGAGGATATGTACTTTAAATGCCCCTGATGAAGCCACCGTGTGTGGCGACACGCACTGGGCACTGAGGTCCCATTTGCACCTTCCCATTTACAGGCTGATTTGATTGAGTATTTGCTTTCTATGATCATATTGTTTAATTGGCTCTACTATTATTTTTTGCTGGGGCAGCACGGGTGGCCACAATTGAGTGTATGTGATGGAGTGGTTATGGAGTAGTCATCTCCAGTGTGAGGTGAAAGGGTCTATTGGCAATCGCCAGTTTACAATTATACTGTTCTATAGACCTATTACCCTGTATACAGGGACACCATATTGATTTTCACACAGATACCTGTTGTTGCACTTTATATACATATTGTTTTTTGTGTATTCTCTATTTATATAGAATACTTTGGGCTTGTGCAATATTGACCATCATAGATATTCTATACAGCCTGTTAGAGTTCATCTATTTGACTGCACTTTATTGTATTTTCTGTCATTATAATATGGGAAGGTCTCTAAAGTAGTGGGTTCCTCAAGCAGTGGATTCCTCCACTATTTTTAATGGTGTTTTAAAATAATTTTTTTTGTGCGTATTCTTATATATGTGTCAGGAGATACTGTAATAAATTGATGTAATTTATATTCAAATATTCCGTGATTATTTCTTCAGGTGATCACCGCTTAGGTGCATGTCTTCTTTTCTTTTTGAAATTCGTATGATGTTGTATGACATGTGGCAGGTAGATCCCAGTTATTAGATGGTGCCCTCCTAAAGTAGTAGGTGCATGGGGTTATGTCCCAGCTTTTTGTCCTTTTTATGGGCACAAGACATGGATTTCCTAATCCAAGCTGCTCTTTGCCCTACTTATTGACCATATATAAGGCTATGTGCCCACGATGCAGAAATGCTCAGGATTTTTTCCTGAGCGTTTCTGCATCTCCCTGGCAGAAAAAAACGCATGCGGATTGTACATGTGGATTGTACATGCGGATTGTACATGCGGATTGTACATGCGGATTGTACATGCGTTTTCCTGCCAGGGACATGCGGAAATGGAGCTTTATTCACTGACATTTCCGCATGCGGATTGACAAGCGCTTTCCAAGCGATTAGCATCACTTGGAAAGTGCTTGTGACAACTAGGTCACACTATATAAATTCATGCAAATTGCATGGATTTATATAGTGTGACCCGAGAGAGTGGTAAAAATAAAAAAATAAATGCATACTTACCCTCCGATGGCCCCCGGTGTCCTGCTTTACACTCCGTTCTCCCTTGCCGGCAACAGTGAATTGAAAGACCTGCCGACGTCAGCATCGCGTGACCCGTCACATGACTCTGACGTCAGCGCAGGTCCTTCAATTCATTGCAAAGTGCCGGGAAGCAAGTAGGAGCGCAGCGCGGGCCGACAGAAGGTAAGTAGACAGTTATTTTTTATTTTATTCTTTTTTTACAGATTTTTTAATGGTACCTGGGTGTGGAGGAGACTCTCCTCTCATCTACACCCGGGTACCATCTGCACATTGGAACGCGTGGATTACGCATCTACATATACAGTGATGCGTAATCCATGTGATCTAAAGCAAGTCAATGGCGGCGAAGACGCAGCACTTCTGCAAAATAATTGGTAGCGCTGCGTTTTTTTCCGCAGCGGAAATTTTCGCAGCATGTGCACAGCACATGCGGATTATCATTGGGGAACATTGCTGCCCTTCTACCATGCGTTTTTAATGCGTTTCAGCAGCTATAAAAACGCTGCGGAAACGCATTAAAAACGCATTGTGGGCACACAGCCTAAGGTTGTAAAGGAATAAGGGGTTCTCAGTTTTGGACTCAGGAGGAAATATTAGCGATGTACACAGGTGATTTGTTATTATTTTAATAAATGTAAAGGAAGATCTAAGGACAGATATTACATTGGTGAATGGATTTGGTATTTTTTCTGGATTGAAGATTAATTGGAATAAGTCAGATATCATTATTGGACAAGAATTTCCAAATTACAGATGGTGATATACTTATTATCCAAGAGGGCAACAGTTTGAAATATTTGGCATTAAATATATCACATAAGATGGTGGACTATATAGAAGTGAATGTCATACCGGTGTTGAGTCGTTTTAGCAGAATGGCAAAAATATGGAGGAACAAGGAAGAATCAATCTGATTAAAATGTATTTGTTTTTTTATGTATATTTAATAAATTCCCCTCTTTGCAACTTAGTGACTGAGTATAGGAAAAAATGTATATTAAAGCAACCTTATACCCTGAGACTGAAAAGTTACTACACTTTGTAAATATACAGTCATCCTTCCTGACGCCCTTCTTTTGCCTCCCGCTACCTCCATTGCTTAGATCTGTGTTCTGTTCCTACTACCTCCAAGATGGCCACCAGTTTGGTAAGTCTAAACCACATCTTCCCTGTCTTTTCTGTGCTGTGGGATGGGAAAGGAAAGGCAGGAGAGGTGAGGTTTAGATTTACCAGTGTACTCCATGCTGCTATGACCGTCATCTTGGAAGCAGGAGGAAAGGAACGCCTATCCCAGCAGAGGAGGCATCGGGGAGCTAATGGAGGGCTTCAGGTAGAGTGCCTATACATGCGAAACGTATACCCACTTCTCAGTCCCAGGGGAAGGGGCCCTTTAACACTGTTGCAGGACAATATTAGCGTTGAGCTGTAATTGTTTTCTAAGGCAGTACACTTAATATAGGACAATCACTGTGCTACCAGTATTATTCCGCACATAAATGATACTGATTCTCCATTTTGTAATAACATAATTAACCCTTTGTGCTAAACTGAATAGTAAATTATAGTCTGTTTTTCAATTAACAGCATAAAGCAATATGTTTACAAAGATGAATACTCCAATGCTGACCAAAACTGAATTCTCTGCTAAGGTTACAAAATAACCAACACTTTATACATGGACAGTAAATTCTTTTTCTAATTTCTCGTCTTATTTCTGTTTGCCATTTTAGGAGACAGTGGTGTGCGGCCATCTCTCCCCGGCAGCACAATCTCTGACAACATCAAGAGACTAGATTTTCATCAAGTGCTTGGCCGGGGGAGTTTTGGAAAGGTAAGAACCTATAACATTACGAGCCCAGATTGTATATTGTTTGCTATACAATATAAGATCATGAATGAAGTAGAGAATAACACTGTTAATAACCATCTTAGATCCCCAAATTCAGGTGTTTCTGACAAAGGCAGATGCAGGGCGGTTTCCAAATGTGTTGCTACCTATATATGTGTAATAGTGTTTTCTGATAGTCTACAGTGGGTTAAAGTATTTTTCTGGTGCCTCTAACTTCTGCACTAGGAAGTTGCAGGTGCTGCTGTTTTCCCCACATGCCTGCACCTTGGAATCTTGGATGGCCAGCAGATAACAACATCTATTTTTCAATACAGGTGCACGATCCTGTTGGCTGTGCAAGTGTGGGCCAGACACCTGTATAGACAACATCATGCAGAAGTGACAGCTGCCGTAGAAACTCTACATGCAAATATGTGACCAGAGCACTTTCATCCACCTTTATCCATGCTAGCTGTGTCACCCACATAGAATGTGGAAGAATGTGCTCTGGTCAGATGAGACCAATAATTTAAATTTTTTGCTAAATGAAAAACACTAAGTGTGGAGGAAAACTAACACTGCAGATCACCCTGAAAACACCATCCCCACCGTCAAACATGGTGGTGGAATCATCATGCTGTGGGGATGCTTTTCTTTAACAGGGACGCTCGTCAGAGTTGATTAGAAGATGGATGGAGCTAAATACAAGACAATCTTGTAGGAAAAACCTGTTAGAGGCTGGAAAAACTTGAAACAGAGATGAAGGTTCACCTTCCCGCAGGACAACGGCTCTAAACATACTTCCAGAGCTACAATAAGATGGTTTAAATAAAAACATACTCGTGTGTTTATATAGCCCAGTTAAAGTCCAGACATAAATCTCATTGAGAATTTGTGGCAAGGCTTAAAAATTGTTGTTCACAAACGCTCTCTATCCAATCTCACAGCTAGTTTGCAAAGAAGAGTGGGCAAAAATTTCAACCTATAGTGCAAAGCTGGTAGAAAAATACCTTGCAGCAGTAATTGCAGCAAAAGGTGGTCCTACAAAGTGTTGACTCAGAGGGGCTGAATACAAATGCACGTCACAATTTTCAGATTTACATTTTTAAAATATTCAGAAAAACATGTATCATTTCCTTTACACTTCACAAATACTTGTACTCTGTGTTGGTATATCACATAAAATTCCAATAAAATACATTTAAGTTTTTGCATGTAACTTGAAAAAATGTGGAAAAGTTCACAGGATGTGAATACTTTTTCAAGGCACTACATTGTACATCTGCATGTACGTAGCTACATAAGTATGAGTAAATATATGTGTGTGTACTGAGAATGACATTTATTAAAGATATTGTCCACAGTTAAAAAGTAATAATTCAAAAAATTCCGTGTCAGCAGTGGTGACGTCTCATACATTCTCCTGATTGCTAACCAATGACTCGTCTCAATGGTTTTGTCCAATAAATAGAGACATCCTCAATGAGACCAGTGATTGTCTGCAGCAAGGTAAACAAGTGCAGGTTTGGACTACTGTGCCAGGCTCTGGAATAGCAAAGGATTTATCAGGGTAGTATCGTTTTATTTTTTTAATCATACTACTCCCTGAAGTTAGGACAAAAATGGAATTGAGGACAAGCCTCCTAATACTATTACAGACAACTCTCTGATTTTTTAGGACATTCCTGGGAAAAGGAGAGAGCTCCTTGATTACCAGAGAAGCCAGCAAATATCCCAAAGCATACTCTTCACAATATATTCACCTCTCGTGTTTTCTGCAATTCTTATAAGGCTGGGTGCCCACGTAGCGTTTTTCAAGCGTTTATGATGCGGAATTTCCGCAGCGGAAACGCTTGTGAAACACTAGGTAATCCGCACCCCATGGTCCCCAAGGGGATTCCGCATGTTCTATGCACATGCTGCGGATTTTTCCGCAGCGTTTATGCTGCGTACAAAAATCCGCAGCATGTCATTTAATTTTGCGGAAGCGCAGCGGAAGCCCCGCTATTGACTTGCATTGAGACGCATAGAATGCGCGTCTGTACATTTCTACAAGTGAATTCTATGCGTCTCTATGTACGGATGGTACCCAGTTCAGGAGGAGAGAAGACTCTCATCCAGACCTGGGTACCATTGTTCCTGTAAAAAAAAGAATAAAATAATAAATAAAGTTAATACTCACCTTTCCGAAGGCTTCTCTGCATGCCGGCATCGCTGAAGGACCTTCGGTGACGTCACAGTCATGTGACCGCAGGCCCTTCACCGCTCTGTCTCACGATATGCCGGCAGCCGGGAACTAGACAGGAAGGAGCGCTGCAGCCACGCCGGGGCATCGGGGGTGAGTATAGCTTTATTTTATTTTATTTTTACGTTTCACACTGTATAAATCCATGCTGTTTGCATGGATTTATACAGTGTGACCTAGTTGTCAAGCACTTTCCAAGTGATGCTATCGCCTGGAAAGCGCTTGTCAATCTGCATGCGGAAACGCATGTGAATCCGCATGTGGATCCGCATGTATTCTGTAGGAAAAAAGCATGCACAATCTGCATGTACAATCTGCATGCGTTTTTTCTGCCAGGGAGATGCAGAAATGCTGCAGAAATTTTCTGCCTCATTTCTGCATCGTGGGCACATAGCCTAACTCCTGGCATCACTGCAACATAAAACCTGACACCAGAGGTGCTGTGGAGTGAAAAGGAGTTTAGGATCAGGGCAAAGTGTCTGCAAATGTAGTCTCAGGTCTGTGCTGCAGATTAAGGTGCATTCACACTGCGCAGTTATCGGAAACCAGTAGAAACAGGCTGACGTTCGCCCGACAAACAAGCAAAGTGGTCTTTCATAGGGTAAAATGATCTTTTGTTTTGCTTAAATCTTTATCGATCTTGAAATAACCTATACAAAAAACTATGAGCAATAGCCAAGGTAGCATAAAAGGTATATATTTTATTAGTACAATTTAGACACATGATAAAATCTGATGAAAAAAGAGAAAATCAGATAAGGCTAAAAACACAGGCAAACCCCATGGTGCATAACAAAAGAATATGCAGCAATATTAAGTAATGTATACATAATAGGCTATTAGAAAAAGGTATGTTGGGTGGAAATAATTCCTACACACATATAAAGTGTAATAGACGCCAAATGTGATAAAGTATATATGCTGCACAAAATAACCCTAGTATAGATAGGCATACATTTGCAGCATGGTCTTTGATGCCAGCATCTATGTACAGCTGAGCTCTGCACCCCAACACAGTCTGTTTATATTGATTCTCATCTCAGCTTTTCATGGCTGACACAGGAATAATGCCGACCAGCTCTGGAGTTGTAGTTATTCCTGTCTCAATCATGCATGGCTAAGACTGAAGTAATCCTTTAACCTCCTAGCTTTAATGGGTAATTCTAGTGGGGTTATTTCCTAGTGCCCATGTTTATAGCTATTAGATCTCCTGTATGTAAGCTAGTAAGAAACTGTAGAAATATAAAATAATTATTAAAGAAATAGCAATGGTGTCACTTTCCTGCTCCCCTCCACACTTATTTCAATGAGTTGTTCGGCCTTAGGGTACAAGTCTGCAGTAACTATGTGACTACAGACTTGTGAGTCCTCACAGTGTGCAGTGTGTGTGCTGTTGAGGTTCTCCAGTGCCGGTGCCAGGAATGGGCAGGAGCATAACTGCAGGTATGCAATTTGCATACATGTGGTCATGTGCCGACGAGACATGTGCAGCTGTCCATGTCGCCCTGGCACTTTACAGAAAAATTGTGTGCCAGTTCAAATGTGCTGTTGCGTGTAGGGTGCGTTACACTCACTTGTAGGCCACAGGCCCCAGCTGTCTCCAGGTCTTCAACTTAAGGAGCTGCCGCACATAGATTAGGGAACACTCAGTTCGTTTCAACACACAGAAGTTTACTCGACAGTTCAATTGCATCAGATTGTAATACACAGTATCGGGCACAACATTCTCCATTTCTTATTTCCATAGTACAGAACATTTTCAGCATTTATTTACGTTCTAACTGGACTATCCCTATGTTCACTGATCCTGTCAGCCCCAGGATTTCCCAGTTGAGTTCCACAATACACCCGAGATCTGTTACATTTCCCATACACAATTGCACGTCCATCTTCCTCTGTATGTAAAGGGGTGAGGTGCTTGCCATAGCACCTGAATCGAGCCCTGATCTCCGGACATTGCAGGAATGTCTGCAGTGAATTTTTGTAAGGCCTCATACCACCCAGTACAATATGTACTCACTCTTGATATCAGCCCCAACTGCCCTTGAATTTGATCTTATATCACTCACGAATGCTCTACAAACAGGAAGCAGTCTCCTTTAACTGGCACTTTTCCCTCCCACTATGAGCTAGTCCTAAACATGAACACTTTCTTACACTATTCTCATCCTACCTATGTCAACTCCTAAGTCCTAAACTATGTCTTATCTTGCGCAATCCTATGCTGTACACTATACATTATACATATGACCATATCACACTCTATATTACAATTCACATAATATGACATACTGTAACTATGTAATTACACCATATATACTGAAAACTGCAGGACATCGTTTACACTACAATACAACACGATTGGTGTCTTCAGGGGTATGAATGTGACGGTCCAGTCAACACCCCCTTACACAGGCTCGCTCAATACAAGGGAATTGAGTGAGGCCGGATAAATGACCATCTGCTCCCATCACTGGAGAATCCTCATGAGCCTACACTCACATAAAGTGTCTGCAGACTTGTACCCCAAGGCCAGACAACACCTTTAATGAAGATCATCAACTAATGACCATTTTTTTCTAGGTGGTGCTGGCGGAAGATAGATATACCCGCCAGCAATTTGCTGTAAAAGTCATCACAAAGAGGAACCTGCTAGCTGAAGGAGAGGAGCGCGCGTTGGTGGAGCGGCGTGTGTTACAACTTGCATCTGGCAGCCCCTTCCTTCTTCATGGCACATTCGCCTTTCAGACCAAGGTAAAATTGTGACCTGTTCATTAATATTGGATAAAGAATAAAGTGCACTCATCTATATGCACAGGATATGTCCACGTTTATATCTGGTGTTTGTTAACATTTCAGCATTGGAAACATTTTCATGTCCTGCTCCTTGTATGTGTAGCTGTCACCTACTGTGGGAACACTGGACAAACCCTGGGAACCAGGCAATGTGCCTAGAAATATGATGCTGACGGTTAACTTTTGGGGTTTCTCTATTGAAGTCTATGGAAAGTCTTGGAGTGGTTCAACTGGCTCCCAATATCTGAAGTCATTTGTCCACCCCTATGGATGTCATTCTTAATGAGTACTTCATAATGGTGAGAAATGCAGAAGGCAACATTACAGTGAAAAGTAATGCTGTACATTTAGCACATCACATTCTACATATGTAGATATATCTTCTATATGTATATACTTAGAATAACTAATAAACACATAGTAAAAGAAGAAAGTATCATTACTGCTATTATTATGTAACTATATCTCCACGAGTAAGTGGAACAGAGATTAATCACAGAAGAAATCGCAGAAGAAATCACTGATTATTGAGTGTTAGTAAATGTATGACTGCTACAATGACTTTATCATACGACTGATTTCTACGTCTTGTCTGACAGGAGCTTGTGCTTCTTGGGATGGAGTATGTCACCTGTGGCGAATTCCACCATCTCCTGATGAGGAAGGGGTGTCTTGACATCCCCAGTGCACGGTACAGTATTCACAGTCTAAGCCATACAGCTATGTATTTTCTAAATGAGACTGACTAGATTGATTCGATTGTTAGCCCTAACGTTCACGTAAATTCATATCTCCCATTCACAGGGATGTTATTAGGGAAACACTTAGAAAAATACAGCTCTAATTTTTATTTCCAAAAATAGCACCGCACCTGTCCACAGGTTGTGTGAGGCATCGCAGCTCATCCTCATTCACATTAGTCATGTGGCGTTATTTTTTAAAGAAAGACACCATGTTTTTCTGATCCTGGATAATCCTTTAACACCATATGAATATACATTGTAATAGTAGCAATTGTGTATCCCTATAGGCAAGAAGGAACTTAAAGAGGTTATCCACTACTTTAACATTGATGTCCTATACTTAGGATGAGCAGGTCCAGGTGCCTTATAATCAATACGATATGTGCGACTGCCCTTCTAGACCATTATAATAATATAAATACTTGTATATAATAACCAGAAATATAAAATCCTGATAAGTCCTGCCTGTCTAGTCTTTTGGGCAATATATATTTCTGAGTTTCTGATTCACTAAAAACTATTTTCTCCTCTTTTCTTTCGGCCAGATTCTACGCCGCAGAACTTGTGTGTGGAATTCAACACCTGCATTCTAAGGGCATCATCCACCGGTAACTAGAAATACATCTAATCCTCCACCACCAGTGATGCCTATAACTATACACAGCAATACTGAGAATTATACAGCGGACACTGATAAGAATCCATTTGTCTTCTTCACAGAGATCTCAAGCCTTCTAACATCTTGGTGGCTGCGACGGGCCATATAAAGATTGCCGACTTCGGTCTGGCACTTGAGAACATCTATGGAGACCGGACAGCCACCGAATACGCTGGGACACCAGGCTTCATGGCTCCTGAGATGCTGGCTGCGGAGGAGTACAATGCTGGGGTAGACTGGTATGCATTTGGCATCATTTTGAACATCATGATTACCAGCAGGTCCAAATACCATCGAGGACTATTCAACGCTTCCAGCAAGGAGGCGAAGAACATCATTAAAAAGGTCAGTACATGATATAAGTTGTATTACTTTTATATTATTGTGTGATTTATTGTGATGTTAGCGGTAATTTACTATTATATTCAGCTCCATTGGTGGGAGTGGAATCTCATGTTAGGTCAAGTGTTTACGTGTTCAATATAACACGTAAACACTTGTAGGGGTGACGTGATGGTATATATTACCTGTCATGTATTATTGAAGATGTCAGAAAAAAAACACTAATATTAGGCTTTTTTTTTTCATAAATATATATAATATTTATTTATTTTAGTTAAATTTTATTTATGAAGCTGTTATATAAATATAAACATTTTTTTTTCTTCTTTTGCAGCTCCTCCGGGAAGATCCTGCCAGGCGCCTCGGAGTCCATGGTAACATCAGAGCCCATAGGTTTTTCCAGCGTATTGACTGGGACTCGGTGGAAGCCCTTAGAATGTGTCCCCCACATGTTCCTGTGCCAGTAAGTATTAGAGGAGATGTTTTATACAGACTCATTTATGAATAGTTTCACATAGCTTTAATCACTTTTTCCAAATTCGTCAGATTACTAATAACAGTGAAGGTCGCTGATTTGTCAGTGGTGAGATTGTAAGCCCCCATACATGTTAAATGATCAGCAGATAGTGACAAAATCTGCCGATCATTGGTTGACATATGTAGAGAGCCTCTAGCTTTCCTGAACTTTACTATATACTGTTCTTATGTAATCACCTTCTTGTGTTTTCTTTTTCTCTTATAGCCAAGTAACATCCAGCGCGGCTCCAGACCATTCAATCTTCAAATTCTGGAAGCAGCAGAGGCTAACAACTCAGCCCTCTCAGCAGACCACCAGGCCTTGTTCACGGGGTTTTCATTTACCAACATCAGCTGGAAAACCCCAAACCATCCACCGGCTCTTTAATATCATCAGAGCAAGCTGTCTTCCTAAACCCCAAGAAGAACATCAAAATAAGAAGATCCGGAAGGTCAAGCAGGACCTGGACAAGCAAGAAATAAGCGTGTCAGGACTCAAGCCAGGATCAGGACCCCAGAAGAACACAGAAGATATTCCTGTTCAAAAGGATGGCCATAAAGATGGATGAGGCAAGGGAGGTAAGTGCCCAGTAGGGACTTTTATGTGTGGCATTATGGTGTGCCTGGGAATACCATGCACACTACATGCCCCTGACAATAAGAGCCTTATGATACTATATGTATAGTGTTACGCTATGTATATAGTACATAAGAGAAAAAATATTCTAGTTATATTTACCGGTGACTACCGGTGACTATAATTACAATTTTCCCCTTCCTCCATAACAACTCATTGAGCTGTCCTGGGCGACGGGGAAATAAGGTGTGAGATGGCTGGCTATTAAGGGGTGGAAGGAGGCCAGTTTTTTTTTTTTATAAATCATAGCATTTAAAGCTATATTGCTTTGCTATGTAAAATAATTATATTTACCGGTGACTACCGGTGACTATAGTTACACTTTTCCCCCTCCTCCATAACAACTCATTGAGCTGTCCTGGGCGACGGGGAAATAAGGTGTGAGATGGCTGGCTATTAAGGGGTGGAAGGAGGCCAGTTTTTTTTTTTTGGTTTGTTTTTTTAAATCATAGCATTGAAAGCTATATTGCTTTGCTATGTAAAATAATTATATTTACCGGTGACTACCGGTGACTATAGTTACACTTTTCCCCCTCCTCCATAACAACTCATTGAGCTGTCCAGGGCGACGGGGAAATAAGGTGTGAGATGGCTGGCTATTAAGGGGTGGAAGGAGGCCAGTTTTTTTTTTTTTTTAATCATTGCATTTAAAGCTATATTGCTTTGCTATGTAAAATAATTATATTTACCGGTGACTATAATTACACTTTTCCCCTTCCTCCATAACAACTCATTGAGCTGTCCTGGGCGACGGGGAAATAAGGTGTGAGATGGCTGGCTATTAAGGGGTGGAAGGAGGCCAGTTTTTTTTTTTTTTTTAAATCATAGCATTTAAAGCTATATTGCTTTGCTGTGTGAAATAATTATATTTACCGGTGACTACTGGTGACTATAGTTACACTTTTCCCCCTCCTCTATATCAACTCATTGAGCTGTCCTGGGCGACGGAGAAATAAGGTGTGTGATGGCTGGCTATTAAGGGGTGGAAGAAGGCCAGATTTTTTTTTTAAATCATAGCATTTAAAGCTGTATTGCTTTGCTATGTAAAATAATTACATTTACCTGTGACTATAGTTACACTTTTCCCCCTCCTCCATAACAACTCATTGAGCTGTACTGGGCGACGGGGGAAATAAGGTGTGTGATGGCTGGCTATTAAGGGGTGGAGGAGGCCAGGTTTTTTTTTTTGTTAAATCATAGCATTATATCTAGCAACACTGCTAGATATAATCATAACAAAAGCATAAGGACATAAACATATGACGGTGTCCGGAGAGCCTGACGAGGCCGCAGTTGGTGAAATGCATGTCGAGGCTCACACACACCATCTGGATGCTCCTGTGCTTCTCGTGAGACATGGTACTGGTGCACATACTTTATGACTGATTATCTTCGGGCTCTCCTGATACCATCATATGTTTATGTCTTTATGCTCTTGTTATGATTATATCTACCAGGGTTAATTGGCTTCATTATTTTCACCTGCACCCCATATTGGGGATTAGCATCTACTGCGGCCATCTCGTCTTTTGACCAACTTCTGATTATTATATAGATATTGCAGGGGTATTATACAGGCAAAGTTTAAAGTTTTGCCTTCCTGCTCTCTACTATGTATTTATTTAACTGACTGCAATGCACGCCACTTATAAGACACTAGTGCTGTAGAACATCAGGGTTGCTTCACCTATATTTTGCGTACTGTTAAAACGTATTATAAACATCGAGCCTTTTTTCCGGGTTCTTATTAAAACTACGGCCACTCACAATTGATCAGCTAAACTCTCTGATATTTATACCTTATATAATTGTCAGTTAGCTGTGAGGTTTTAGTATTTAATTTATTTAATTATACCGGATTATATGCTTGCATATTCTACTTGTTAGTATACTTCTTTTGCAGGTATATTCATAATTTTTCCTGTTTTTTATAGACTATTCATCATATTTCTTAGTCTCGCAGTTTGCAGTAATTACTAGCCCACCCTAATTGTGTTTGCCCCTAGAACTCTAGAGCATTTTTCATCTCACAGGAGCTCCTCATTATCTGGTTCTATCCTTATATTCAGGGATTGTTTCCATCCTCCCTGTTTTTTAATTGCACTTCTCCCCCTTACCTTGTATTGTTGTATTATTGGTATTATATTTATAATTGATGTACAATAAAATGGTTTATATATTTAACAAACCTTTGTTTTCGTTTGGGTCTCCGTCTCCTCCATATTTATTAACATTATATATATTGAGCGGTATTTGACTAGGATTCCCTTCTTTTTGGTTTTGATATCTTCTTAGGGGTACAACACACTTCTCTTTAGTGATATCTCTTATGTAGGTTTACATGTGTAGATACAGGTCTGGTGACGAGTTCTGTGTTGCTCTGTAAGTGTGCTGCAGTAATACAGTGGGTACGGAAAGTATTCAGACCCCTTTACATTTTTCACTCTTTGTTTCATTGCAGCCATTTGGTAAATTCTAAATAGTTCATATTTTACTCATTAAAGTACACTCTGCACACCATCTTGACTGAAAAAAACAGAAATGTAGACATTTTTGCAAGTTTATTAAAAAAGAAAAACTGAAATATCACATGGTCATAAGTATTCAGAATCTTTGCTCAGTACTGAGTAGAAGCACCCTTTTGAATTAGTACAGCCATGAGTCTTCTTCGGAATGGTGCAACAAGTTTTTCACTCCTGGATTTGGGGATCCTCTGCCATTCTTCCTTGCAGATCCTCTCAAGTTCCGTCAGGTTGGATGCTGAACGTTGGTGGACAGCCATTTTCAGGTCTTTCCAGAGACGCTCAATTGGGTTTAGGTTAGGGCTCTGACTGGGCTAGTCAAGAATGGTCACAGAGTGGTTCTCAAACCCCTCCTTTGTTATCTTAGCTGTGTGCTTAGGGTCATTGTCTTGTTGGAAGGTGAACCTTTGGCCAAGTCTGAGGTCAAGAGCACTCTGGAAGAGGTTTTCATCCAGGATATCTCTGTACTTGGCCACATTCATGTTTCCTTCAATTGCAACCAGTCATCCTGTCCCTGCAGCTGAAAAACACCCCCATAGCAATGCTGCCACCACCATGTTTCACTGTTGGGATTGTATTGGGCAGGTAATGAGCAGTGCCTGGTTTTCTCCACAAATACTGCTTAGAATTATCACCAAAAAGTTCTATCTTCATCTCATCAAACCAGAGAATCTTATTTCTCATAGTCTGGGAGTCCTTGACTGGTGGAGGACTGCAGTGATAGTTGACTTTATGGAACTTTCTCCCATCTCCCTACTGCATCTCTGGAGCTCAGCCACAGTGATCTTGGGGTTCTTCTTTACCTCTCTCACCAAGTCTCTTCTCCCATGATTGCTCAGTTTGGCTGGATGGCCAGGTCTAGGAAGACTTCTGGTGGTCCCAAACTTCTTCCATTTAAGGATTATGGAGGCCACTGTGCCCTTAGGAACATTGAGTAATACAGAAATTCTTTTGTAACCTTGGCCAGATCTGTGCCTTGCCACAATTTTGTCTCTGAGCTCCTTGGGCAGTTCCTTTGATTCTCATTTGGTCTGACAAGCACTGTGAGCTGTTAGGTCTTATATAGACAGGGGTGTGCCTTTACAAATCAAGTCTTATCAGTTAATTAAACACAGCTGGACTCCAATGAAGGAGTAGAACCATCTCAAGGAGGATTACAAGGAAATGGACAGCATGTGACTTTAATATGAGTGTCTGAGCAAAGGGTCTGAATACTTATGACCATGTGATATTTAAATTTTTCTTTTTAATAAATTTGCAAAAATTTCTATATTTCTGTTTTTTTTTCAGTCAAGATGGGGTGCAGAGTGTACTCTAATGAGTAAAATATGAACTATTTAGAATTTACCAAATGGCTGCAATGAAACAAAGAGTGAAAAATTTAAAGGGGTCTGAATACTTTCCGTACCCACTGTATACCAGGAATAAACCAGAAGGGAACAGTAAGCACTGCTTATTACATGTACCTAGCTTTTCTTTTAACCTACTCCTACTCCTTCAACATGCTTACATATGCTCACAGTTTTGGCTCCACTAATCCTCAGTATCCTTCGCTATCCCCAAACCTCAGCACCCTCTAACCAAATAATTATCTCTCCTTCCCTCTTATCTCCACACCTGTCCTCATCTGCCATACTGCTCTTCAACCTCAGATCTATCCTACTAAAACATGAAAAAACAGTCACTCTCCTTCTCCCACCTGCTCTACCTCTCTCTGCTTCTCCTCACTGCAGGCGACATATCTTCCAATCCTGTTCCCCCCACATCCAGGGCCGGTTTTAGCCAAAGTGGGGCCCTGGGCAAAAGTTTAAAGTGGGGCACCAAACGCTCATATATTGTACCATCACACAGAAACATTTCAGTTGCATTTACATGCACAGAGTTCAGGCCGTTAAGCGAGTGCAATTGTCAAGTCGTTCTGTGCTTGATATTGGCGTCTTTAAACAGGCTGACTAACAATGATGAGCGCATGATGAACAGTGATGAACAATTACTAGTGATGTGCTGCTGAGAATAATGATTTTGGTTCTGCCATAAACAATCCAATCACCCGATGAATGAGCAGCATTTTGCTCATTCATTGGGCAATTGCCAATCTTTACACTTATTAACTTTTGTCTGTGCTGCCGGGATTTATAACTGTGGATGCTACATACACATAGTTCAGTTTTTCTATTATATCAAATACTTATTTCAAGCAATAATATGCAAATTAATTATGTAAAAATGTAAAAATCATACAGTCTGATTTTCTAGATTACTTTTTATATTCTGTCTCTCACAGTTGAAGTGTACCCGCGATAAAAATTACAGACCTCTTCATTCTTTGTAGGTGGGAAAACTTGCAAAATCAGCAATGTATCAAATACTTATTTTCCCCACTGTATATATGAGCACATAGATATAGACTTGTGTTTATATATATATATATATTTATTAAGCACATATATATACAGTACAGACCAAAAGTTTGGAAACACCTTCTCATTTAAAGATTTTTCTGTATTTTCATGACTATGAAAATTGTCCATTCACACTGAAGGCATCAAAACTATGAATTAACACATGTGGAATTATATACTTAACAAAAAGTGTGAAACAACTGAATATATGTCTTATATTCCAGGTTCTTCAAAGTAGCCACCTTTTGCTTTGATGACTGCTTTACACACTCTTGGCATTCTCTTGATGAGCTTCAAGAGGTTATCACTGGAAATGGTCTTCCAACAATGGTTTTCACTTCACAGGTGTGCCCTGTCAGGTTTAATAAGTGGGATTTCTTGCCTTATGATTGTGGTTGGGACCATCAGTTGTGTTGTGCAGAAGTCTGGTGGATACACAGCTGATAATCCTACTGAATAGACTGTTAGAATTTATATTATGGCAAGAAAAAAGCAGCTAAGTAAAGAAAAACGAGTTGCCATCATTACTTTAAGAGATGAAGGTCAGTCAGTGCGAAAAATTGGGAAAACTTTGAAAGTGTCCCCAAGTGCAGTTGCAAAAACCATCAAGTGCTACAAAGAAACTGGCTCACATGAGGACCGCCCCAGGAAAGGAAGACCAAGGGTCACCTCTGCTTCTGAGGATAAGTTTATCCGAGTCACCAGCCTCAGAAATCGCAGGTTAACAGCAGCTCAGATTAGAGACCAGGTCAGTGCCACACACAGTTCTAGCAGCAGACACATCGTTTCCACAACTATTAAGAGGAGACTTTGTGCAGCAGGCCTTCATGGTAAAATAGCTGCTAGGAAACCACTGCTAAGGACAGGCAACAAGCAGAATAGACTTGTTTGGGCTAAAGAACAGACGAAATGGACATTAGACCAGTGGAAATCTGTGCTTTGCTCTGATGAGTCCAAATTTAAGATCTTTGGTTCCAACCACCGTGTCTTTGTGCGACGCAGAAAAGGTGAACGGATGGACTCTACATGCCTGGTTTCCACCGTGAAGCATGGAGGAGGAGGTGTGATGGTGTGGGGGTGCTTTGCTGATGACACTGTTGGGGATTTATTCAAAATTGAAGGCATACTGAACCAGTATGGCTACCACAGCATCTTGCAGCGGCATGCTATTTCATCCGGTTTGCGTTTAGTTGGACCATCACTTATTTTTCAACAGGACAATGACCCCAAACACACCTCCAGGCTGTGTAAGGGCTATTTGACCAAGATGGAGAGTGATGGGGTGCTACGCCAGATAACCTAGCCTCCACAGTCACTAGACCTGAACCCAATCGAGATTGTTTGGGGTGAGCTGGACCGCAGAGTGAAGGCAAAAGGGCCAACAAGTGCTAAGCATCTCTGGGAACTCCTTCAAGATTGTTGGAAGACCATTTCCGGTGACTACCTCTTGAAGCTCATCAAGAGAATGCCAAGAGTGTGCAAAGCAGTCATCAAAGCAAAAGGTGGCTGCTTTGAAGAACCTAGAATATAAGACATATTTTCAGTTGTTTCACACTTTTTTGTTAAGTATATAATTCCACATGTGTTAATTCATAGTTTTGATTCCTTCAGTGTGAATGTACAATTTTCATAGTCATGAAAATACAGAAAAATCTTTAAATGAGAAGGTGTGTCCAAACTTTTGGTCTGTACTGTATATATGCACAATACTTACCAGTCTGTCTCTTCCTCTTCACTTCTTCTAAACTCCTGCACAGTACAGGACCTGTGATGATATCATGGTTACGACTGTGGTGTCATCAAAGATCCTTAAGCAGTCCCAACAACTGTATTGATAACGCAGAGCTATTATGTAGTTTTTGCGGTAGATGTTTGGTGTCAGTGGTGTAACTTGGGCTGCTCTGTTGCCAGGATGTGACTATCAACATCATGCTAATTGAGAGACGGCTCCCCGCAATGAGGCAGCGAGGAGCTGGCTGTCAGCATGACATCAGCAGTTACACCCTGGCTACAGAGCGGAAGAGAAGCTGTTGCGACAATGTGACGTCAGCGGAAGTCTCAGAATGATCGTCAGGAATGGTCTGTGACCACTCTGTGCTAGGAGAGATCTGCGCTGGGTAGAATAGGCAGGTAGTTAGTAACCACCTGCCTGTCAGCACTTATGCCCATAGTAAAAAATTAATATAATTCTAGATAAACCCTTTGAGAGGGGGTTCCCTAGTAGTTGACAACCCCTTTAAATCCATTACCTGAGGTTGAATATGACACAACAAAATACTAAACTTTTCTTTGTGCACCTTTGAGAAATGCTGCCAATGGCTGGTCTCCTTTCTGCACAGTGGTTCTGCGCTCCTCCCCTCACCCTCTACAGCAACTATTGGTTGCTCAAGTCAAGTCAGCTGGGTATTGTAAAGAGAACCTGTCACCAGAAAAAAACGCTATTAATCTGCAGATATAGGCTTAATCTGCAGGTTAATAGCATTACTAACCTGCCCGGTGCCCACACATATCAGAACGCTATGGGGAGAAAATGTCCTTTATTCACTCCAGCAACGTTCAGTTTCAGTCATGGGGGCACAGGATCAGTCACCGATCTGAGTTTACAGTACCGTGCCCCTGGCCTTGACTGACAGCCGGCCCCAATGCAGAGCGACTGTCAGTCAGGGCCGGGGGCGCAGTTACAGCCACTGCTCTGTATTTTCAGACCGGTGACTGAAACCGCGCCGGCACCGCCCCGTGACTGAAACTGGAACACTGCTGGAAGGAATGAAGTTCATTTTCTCCTCGCAGCGTTCAGCTAAGTGCAGGCACCAGGCAGGTTAGTAACGCTATTACCCTGATGATTGACCCCATATCTGCAGGTTAATAGTGCTTTTTCTGGTGACAGGTTCCCTTTAAAGCTCCCGCCCAGGACTTATCAAATCTTCTTATTGTGTAATAAGCACAGTAAACAGGACCTCTTCAACAAATTTGAACTGCTCCAGATGCTCCCCCTGTCATCACACACTTGATGTGATTCTGCAGGCTGACAACCAGGGTCGGACTGGGGTGGCTAGGGCCCACCAGGGGAACTGACTCTAGGGGCCCACACTACAGCCCACCATAAACGGTTTTATTACTTGTTATGCTTTTCTATAATGTTCTATAATTACATGATTGGCCGCGCTGTGGAGCACCAAGTTGCAGGACGATATTCGAACAGTCATTCCGTACTGCCAGAGTCCCTTTAATGGTAACTTGTCACCTTGAAAAACGCTATTTATCTGCAGATAAAAGGGTAATCTGCAGGTAAATAGGGTGTAAAGCCTGGTTAGACGGCTTATTGGAAAAGCATTGGCTACACAGAGAAAATTACATTTTATTCTCCCTGCCGCCACTCGCTTCCTGTTATTGGGTCGGTGCAAGGAGGGAGACATTACAGTCACCACGAACTACAAAGTGAGGGTGCTGCAATAACGTCCGGCACCTTGATTGTGACATCTTCTATGGAGCCCAACCTCAGGCTGAGCTTCATTGAATGACTAACATGGCAGCAACACCAGGCAACTAGTGCTGAGTGAGTGTGGTCGGATAAGGTGTGATCCCAGCATGTTCAGGTGTTATCTGAGTATCTTGTAGTGCTCTGCTAATATGCTCGAGTCCCCGGGGTAGCATGTTTTGCGGCAGTAGACAGACGCAACACATGCAGGAATTGCCTGTTTGTTAGGTAATCCCTGCATGTGTTGCTTCTGTCTACCGCCGCAAAACATGCTACCCCGGGGACTCGAGCATATTAGCAGAGCACTACAAGATACTCAGATAACACCTGAGCATGCTGGGATCACACCTTATCCAACCACACTCACTCAGCACTAGTTGCCAGGTGTTGCTGCCATGTTAGTCATTCAATAACGCTCAGCCTGAGGTTGGGCTCCATGGAAGTGTCACAATTAAGGTGCCTGACGTTATTGCAGCACTTTGTAGCTCGCGGTGACTGTAATGTCTCTTATCCGACCACGCGCACTCAGCACTACTGGCAACCCATCAGCAACCTGCAACTGCGTCACAGGGGGCTGAAGGGAACAGGTGACTGCATGCACCGGCCATTGTGCTATCTAAATGCCGCTGTCAGTGATTGACAAGGGCACTTAAATACTCAAAACAGCAGCAATCAAGGCGAGCTCTGATCACTGCTGTTACAGGCAGACGCCGGCTATGTAACACAGCCGACATCTGCCCAGTATGGAGCAGGCTCAGCTCCTGAACCCGTGTCCATACAAGCACATCCCTATGGTGACAGTTTTGTCAGGGTTAGCATATTTCACTTGTCTGTTCCTAAATGTGGAAAGACAAATGGAATTCCCTAACACATGTGAGTGAGTCCTAACAGATTTAGTAAAGGTGCCTCAAGCATATGAATGTTATTACACACCACAATGCACAGTTACATACACGCATCTTACAAAAATACATATTATTCCAGATACGCAGACGCGCACAAACACGCAGACGAGCACAAACACATCAGTACACGAATACATCATCTGAACCACCATCAATTGTAATGTCAGGTCAGACCCATATATCTTTGTATCGCATAAACCTACAACTCCCAGTATGTAATTAACAATAGAGATACTGGGAGTTATCAGTCATCATCAGACTGCAGACCATACAGGAACCACATTACTGATGAGACACAGGCAGGATCACAAATGAACATTTACATGCAGGTATCTTACCTGAGACGGCTTCTCTGATTAGAGTCGTTCTCTTTCTGTTCTTCCTCTTGTCCAGACTCCATGATGAGTTCCACAGCTCGTCTCTGCAGACTTCCATCTTCTCCGGTCTTCTGCAGCACATCCCCACATGATGCCCTTAAAGATAGCAGTGTCATTATGATGCTCCTGAATAAAAATATCTACACTGAGCCCCTAAATAAACCTAACTCTTACAATGCTCCCTGCACAAAATATGACATACACTCTACCACTGTTAGGGTACATGCTCTCCACACTGTCCTCTCCTTACCATACTGGGCCCCCTCTTCACACTGTCCTCTCACACTGTGTCCCCCCTATACTACCCAGTCTCTATACTGTGCCCCTTCATCACACTCCACCTCCTCAGCATACTGTTACCTCCTTTCTGTGCCCTCACACTGTTTCCCCTATACTGCCGCATCTCTATACCTTCCCCCTCACTACCTAGTCTCTGTGCTGTGTCACATCACACTTTTCTCTCTCCATACTGTCTCCTCACACTATTCCCCCACTCTCCATACTGTTTCCTTATACATCCCCCTTCCCCATTCTGTTCCTGCACTCATTCCCACCCCTCCTCTAGTTCACCATACCGTTTCTTCACACATCTCCCCATTTTGTCTCCTAAAATTTCTCTCCCCAAATATAATAAATCATCGGAAGACCACACAGACATGCAGAAGCGCGCTTACACACACGAAAACAAGCGCACACAGACACATACTAAGGGCTCTTTCACACGTCAGTACATGCGGTGACAGTTTCCTCATGTACCACAGACACTGGTACACGTAGACCCATTCAAATGAATGTGCACACGTCAGTGTGTTTCCACTTTCCACAGACCATGTGGTGTCCATGGGCAAAACACGTTGACATGTCTGTTTTTTACCTGCTGCACAGGCCGCAAAACGTCCCGCACACTGATGACAGTTAGTGCTCTTCCCAAGCACTGGGTGCTGAGCGCTGCCCTCATCATAGATCCCTGCTGGCGCTGCGATCAGCAGCAGCAGGGTCAATGATGAGAGTAGTAGTCTACTCCAGCAGTGTCCAACTGTAAAAATAGGAATAAAATAAAAAAAATCCTTATACTCACCTCTCCTAAGAGTCACCCGCTGTAATCCGTGCGAGCACTCACGCCGAGGAGAATGACTCCTGCAGCGAGTGGACCCCGGAGCTGCGCTCAACAAGCGGTGCCCTGTCAATCACTGAGTGCAGCTCCGAGGCCCGCTCGCTGCAGAAGTCATTCTCTTCGGCGTGAGCGCTCGCACAGATTACAGCGGGTGACACTTAGGAGAGGTGAGTACAAGGATTTTTTAATTTTATTCCTATTTTTACAGTTGGACACGGCGGGAGTTGACTACTACTCTCATCATTGACCCTGCTGCTGCTGATCGCAGTGCCGGCAGGCATCCATGATGAGGGCAAGCGCTCAGCACCCGGCTCTTGGGAACAGCGTTAACTGTACACTGATTCCCAAGCACTGGTATGTGTCACACGGATGACACACAGGTGGACACATATCTCCAGTCCCGTAAATATCAGGACATGTGAAAGAGCCCTAATATACACACGCAGATACACATACCCACAGAAATGGGGACACGTACACACGCAGGCAAGCACACACAGAAATGCACACGCAATCATGCACAGACACACTCAGACAATCACACACAAAAATGCAGACAAGCAGGGAAGCACGCACAAACGTGTGAAGACACATATACACGTAGGCATGCAGGCACTCAAATACATACACATGCTGGCATATACACACACACACACGCAGGCATATACACACACACATGCAGGCATATACACACACACACATGCAGGCATACATACACACACACACAAGCAGGCATATACACACACACACACACACATATGCAGGCATATACACACACACACATGCAGGCATACACAAACACACATACATGCAGGCATATACACACACACACACATGCAGGCATATACACACACACACATGCAGGCATACATACACACACACAAGCAGGCATATACACACACACACATGCAGGCATACACACACACACATGCAGGCATATACACACACATGCAGGTATATATACACACACACATGCAGGCATATACACACACACTGTACATACATGCAGGCATACACACACACACATGAAGGCAGGCATATACACACACTGTACACACACAGGCATATACACACACAAATGCAGGCATATACACACACACAGTAATATACACACACGCAGGCATATACACATACAGTCATGGCCAAAAGTATTGAGAATGAGACAAATAGTAATTTTTCCAAAGTTTACTGCTTCATTTTTTGTAATGGCAATTTGCATATACTCCTGAATGTCAAAGATTGATCAGCTTAACAGCAATTACTGTACTTCCAAAGTCAATATTTGCCCAGAAAATGAACTTTAACCCCCAAAACACATTTTAACATCATTGCAGTCCTGCCTTAAAAGGAGCAGCTAACATCGTTTTAGTGATTGATCCATTAACTCAGGTGTGGGTGTTGATGAGGACAGGGCTGGCGATCAATCAGTCATGATTAAGTAAGAATGACATCACTGGACACTTTAAAAGGAGGCTGGTTCTTGGTATCATTGTTTCTCTTCAGTTAACCATGGTTATCTCTAAAGAAACATGTGCAGCCATCATTGCAATGCCCAAAAATGGCCTAACAGGGAAGAGTATCGCAGCTACAAAGATTGCACCTCAGTCAACAATCTATCGCATCATCAAGAACTTCAAGGAGAAGCATGTCAAAAAGGCTCCAGGGCACCCAAGAAAGACCAGCAAGCACCAGGACCGTATCTTAAAACTGTTTCAGCTGCGGGATCGGACTACCAGCAGTGCCGAGCTTGCTCAGGAATGGCAGCAGGCTGATGTGAGTGCTTCTGCACGCACTGTGAGGCGGAGACTCTTTGAGCAAGGGCTGGTTCCAAGGAGGGCAGCAAAGAAGCCACTTCTCTCCAGAAAAAACATCAGGGACCGACTGATATTCTGCAAAAGGTACAGGGAGTGGACTGCTGAGGACTGGGGCAAAGTCATTTTCTCTGATGAATCCCCTTTTCGATTGTTTGGGACATCTGGAAAACAGCTTATTCGGAGAAGAAGAGGTGAGCGCTACCACCAGTCTTGTCTCATGCCAACTGTAAAGCATCCTGAAACCATTCATGTGTGGGGTTGCTTCTCAGCCAAGGGAATCGGCTCACTCACAGTCTTGCCTAAAAACACAGCCATGAATAAAGAATGGTACCAGAATGTCCTCCAAGAGCAACTTCTCCCAACCGTCCAAGAGCAGTTTGGCGCCCAAAAATGCCTTTTCCAGCATGATGGAGCACCTTGCCATAAAGCAAAGGTGATAACAAAATGGCTTATGGAACAAAACATAGAGATTTTGGGTCCATGGCCTGGAAACTCCCCAGATCTTAATCCCATTGAGAACTTGTGGTCAATCATCAAGAGACGGGTGGACAAACAAAAACCAACAAATTCTGGCAAAATGCAAGCATTGATTATGCAAGAATGGACTGCTATCAGTCAGGATTTGGTCCAAAAGTTGATTGAGAGCATGCCAGGGAGAATTACAGAGGTCTTGAAGAAGAAGGGGCAACACTGCAAATATTGACTTGCTGCATTAACTCATTCTAACTGTCAATATAACCTATTTGTACTCATAATATGATTGCAATTATATTTCTGTATGTGATATAAACATCAGACAAACACTAATAAAAACCAGAGGCCAGCAGATCATGGGAAAATATAATTTTGGTGTCATTCTCAAAACTTTTGGCCATGACTGTACACACAGGCATATACACATACACAGGGATATATACACACACACACACAGGCATATACACACACAGGCAGGCAGCATATACATAAAAATTCATACAAACACACACTATATTACACAATCTGTACACTACAGAAGCGCTCCTAAGGCGGAAGACTGCAGTGCAGGGCGCGCTGTGACGTCACTTTCAGCAGACGTGCGGCCCTGTCTGCTAAATGTGACGCTGCAGTACAGCCCCTGCTCTGCTCTTCGGCTCTCCTGCTCCCAGGCCACTCCCGCTACTGTTCTGGGCATCGCGGCGGCGGTGAGAGTGTGTGCGCGCGCCCTTAAAGGGCCCGCGACCACTTTTTTTTTCCTTTTTTTTTTTTAAATTCTCCTCTGCCTTCTCTGCAGGGGGCCGGGGCCCACCGGGAAATTTCCTGGCACCCCGCCAGGCCTGTCCGAGCCTGCTGACAACCCCCCACTCTCCTATCTCCCAGCCTCCCTCATCCCCGCTCCATCAGCTACTAGTTACCAAAGTGTTTTCTGCTTGGTGAGCTCAGCTGACATCAGTCTGACAGTTTCCACTAAGATATATTGCAGAAAAGGCAGCCCACCGCACAGCCTGGAATGCCGGCTGCACTTTTCAGTAAGATATCTTGCTGTTGTCCATAATAGCATGGAACATTAAAAGATAAGCTTCAAGTCACGGACCATGAGCTGGGAGTCAGAGGGAACAGACAGAGGCTGCAGTGCTGGGACGAGGCACAGGTTTTGCCTCACACACTTGTACGTGTCAGCGCCTCACCTGATTCCTTCAGCATCCTGTCACATGCGCAGAAAAAACCCAGCTCAGTCTCAGACCAAAGTCACTGGCAGGGGCTGGAGGGGATGGAGCGCTGCCTGGCCGTTTCTATTGAGAGTGCAGGAACGACGTAGCTCCTGTCTCATTGATAATTGGAAAGGAGCCCCCAACACAGCCCCCAGTGTGACCGCAACCATTATGCCCCCACTGGGGGCCCCTGAGGGAGTGGGGGCCCCAGGCATTTGCTTTGTTTGCCTCCCCATAATGTCAGCCTGCCCACATCTGATACTTCCCATTTATTCCCCCTCTTATCGCTCTCATCCTAATATGAATTACCGCAATCTCTCCTATGTAAAACCTGTGTCCTTGACGACCACCCCTCTGCTCCCTCTCTCTGGAGCACTCTGAAATGCCCACTCTGTCTGTAATAAGCTCCATGTGAGTCATGACCTCCTTACCTCTCACAATTTCTCCTTCCTGGGCCTCACCGAAACATGGCTGACACCCTCCAACACTGCCTCCCTTGCTCCGCTGTGTTATGATGGCCTCCACTTTGCCCACACTCTTCTCCTTGGCAACATACATGGCGGAGGAGTGGGTCTTCTTCTTTCTACCAACTGCACCTTTAATCCAATCCCACCTCTAACCTCCCTTATCTTCTCTTTTGAAGTCCACTCTGTCCGCATCTATTCTACCTCCAAGTGGCCGTCATATACCGACCTCCGGGCCCGGCCACTACCTATATTGACTAATTCTCCACCTGGCTTCTTCACTTTCTTTCCGCTGACATTCCCACTATCATAATGGGTGACTTCAGCATCCCTACTGACACCCTCCAGTCAGCAGCCTCCAAACTCCTGTGTCTTACTTTATCTTTTGAACTTACTCAATGTTCCTCCTCAGCCACCCACACAGACGGAAATACATTAGACCTTATCTTCACCCGTCTCTGCTCCCTATCTAACTTCACAACCTCCCCTCTCCCCCTACCTCATCACCATCTACTCACTTTCTGTTAGCAGAGGATTAATCCGCGTGACATCCAGAGTTTAGAACACAGAATGTAGGTTTATTCATATCCAGCATAGGCACAGCATGGAGTCTGGTGTTACTGCAGCATGAGGAAATCAAATCAGATATATAACAACAACACAGGAAGAGAAGGAGGGGGCATCCTGTCTGTGGGAGTTTTTTTTTTTTTTTTAACTAAACTTTGTTAACAACCTCACAATATGCACAACATATGAAACAGCACAGTAGTTGTTGCAATACACATACAGATTAATATGTATTATTCCAACACCCCCACTCAACAACTACTTATCCTCTTAGTCCCATTGTGGTTCTCAATTCTTTTAACCTAGCTCGTGGCAATGGCTTTGTCATAATGTCAGCTACCATCTTATCAGTTTCACAATAGACAAAGTGAATTATCCCACGATCTATCAAATCACGTAGATGATGATGTCTGACGTCAATGTGCTTGGTTCTAGCACTGATTTTTTCACTGCATGCAAGTTTAATGCATCCTTGGTTGTCCTCATAAATCACCGTCGGCTGAGTTGTCGGTTTGCCAAGATCGTCCATCAATTGTCTTAGCCAAACAACCTCCTGGCTTGCATAGGCTGCGGACACATACTCCGCTTCTGTAGATGACAAGGCAACAGACACTTGTTTCCTACTAGACCAGGAGATTGAACTTTCTCCAACTTTAAACAAGTATCCACTTGTGGATTTATGATCACGCGAATCACCAGCCCTATCCACATCTACATAGCCGGTAAGTTCTAGATCTCCTGCTGCAGATAGTTTTAAATTTACATCTTGCGTTTCTTTCAAATATCGGAGAAGTCTCTTAACAGCATTCCAGTCTCTTTGGCGCGGTTTTTCCACATATCTGCAAAGGATTCCAACTGTTGTTGTGATATCCGGTCGAGTCATAGTTGATATGTATAGAAGTGTCCCCACTGCCTGACGATATTTCTCATTGTTAGGCAACAGGTCATCTTCTCCTTCCAGCTTCAGGTAGGATGGTTCCATTGGGGTTGATATACCTTTGACCTCCGACATTTTAAACTGATTCAGAATCAAATTAATTTTTGCACTTTGGTTTAGAAGAAAACTTCCATCTTCCTCTCTCTGGATTTGGATTCCTAGATAATATGTCACACTTCCAAGGTCTTTTGATTCAAAGTGCTGATTCAGAATTTCAGTCATTTTTCCAATTTCTGCGTCGTCTTGATGAACAACAATCACGTCGTCCACATATAAGAGAATATACATCCACTTTCCATCTGTATATTTTGTCTTCCAACAAGACTTTATTCATCTTGGTGTTCCATGCTCTTGCTGATTGCTTAAGACCATAGAGAGATTTTTGTAGTTTGCAAACAAGATTCTCTTGACCTCTTTTTACATAACCTTCAGGTTGAGTCATGTATAAGTCCTCCTCAATGTCACCATTTAAAAAGGCAGTTTTTATATCCAAATGTCTGACATACATCTTTTGTACAGCAACTACAGCTAACAAAGCTCTGAACGTGGTCTGTTTAGTGACTGGAGCAAATGTAGCATCGTAATCTTCGCCATACTTTTGAGAATATCCTTTTGCGACCAACCTTGCTTTGAATCTGTGGACTTTACCTTCTGAGTCATATTTGGTTTTGAAGACCCACTTGCACTTGATTGCCTTTTTGCCCTGTGGTAGCTTGGTGAGTTTCCAAGTTTGGAGTTGATGAAGCGATTTGATTTCCTCATTAGCGGCATCGATCCACTTTGTTCTTTCATGGACAGGTAGTGCTTGCATTTCATCCCATGACTGCGGCTCTGACTCAGGTAGTGTCTTGACAATGTAGGATAGACGTTTAGCTGGTATACCTTTGCTTGATCTTGACGATCTCCTGATTTCAGATTCACCTGATTTTTCTGTTGTTCCTTCATTAGTTGAAGAATCCAGCCAGACCTCTACATCCTCCTTGTTGCTGTCTTGTAATTGTGACTTCAGCTGGACTACTGGCGTGATGTCACAAAACTTGGGTGATACAAAGTTCTCATCAATCACTACATCTCTACTTATTGTGATCTAGTTTGTTTCTGGGTGTAGAATCAAAATGCAGCAGCAGGGGTTTTAGAAATAACTACACAAAAAAATAAATGTAAACACAAGCAGGTGTAGTGCTATAGAAATGTAAAACTTAACATTTATTACCACTAGATAAAATATGTGCAAAATACAAGGACCTAAAAACACAGATGTACTGTCTGTGATATTAGATAGCCAAAATACTTCCATGTATTGTTGCGTCCAAAGATATAGATATATGTCATATAAGCATATTGTATCTCTGACACAACCAAGAAAGTGTGGCAAAAAGAAAATGATGGAGCCTACGGGACACTATAACAACTTATTGTGTCTCAATATGTGAGAACGCAGAAACATTAACCCTATCAATGGTAACCATTTAACCTTGCTATATATAGAAATGGAACATCCTCACCAATTTTGATATCCGTTCCTGCTCTCAGACTTCAAGATAGCTCCATATGATGGGGGCAGACCAAGTCTCATAGGGTCACCAGCCCATCACAATATACCGCTCCCGACGCGTTTCTTTGCCTTAGCTAGTCATCAGGGGAAAAAAAGAGAAGACATGCGGTATGCACGCTGCCCACAATCGCGCAGCTCATTCACCAGACAGCGCCATTTGACACTCTGATAAGTCCTCTTTTAAATCCTAGTCGCGCTATACTCGCGATCGTGTCACTTCCGGTTCCGGTCAGCTGACATCCGGTATGTGGAACGCAGGTGCCGGGCGTGACACGCAAGCGTCACATCCGGTGTGCGCATCACAGACAAGGAAAAACCGCACACTACGGAGCGACGATTAAGGGGCACACAAGGTAACCAACTGACATCTTGTGTTGGATGGTGACATGAAGCCCTCCCATCCATAAGTACCCCAGGCCAGGGCAAATGTCCAAGTTATACAGTAGCTGACACCCATCCAGGCACATACCGTATGTACCGCGGTATATACTAACCGCGTATATTCTGCCCCAATGGTTCATGAGCTGGAAATACCTCATAGGTCAAAACCGCACAGTGGTGCCACGGCCCAGGTCGAGAGCGCACTTAAAGCCCAAACAAAAAATTATTATGAAAATAAAAATGGAAATAAAGGTGAAATTATGAAAAAAAAAAAAAGGGGAATATGAAGAAATATGAAGAAATATGAAGAAAATATCTTTGGACGCAACAATACATGGAAGTATTTTGGCTATCTAATATCACAGACAGTACATCTGTGTTTTTAGGTCCTTGTATTTTGCACATATTTTATCTGGGTGTAGAATCCTATAACCTTTCTGGGTTTCGCTGTAGCCTACCAGGATACCTTCCTTAGCGTGAGATTCCCACTTAGTTCGCTTTTCTTTGGGAACATGTACAAATGCTTTACTTCCGAATATTCTTATGTGATGTAGTTTTGGCTTTCTGCTATTCCATTGCTCAAATGGAGTTTTGTCTGTAGCTTTACCTGGTAGTCTGTTCTGAAGATAGCAAGCTGTCATGATTGCTTCACCCCAATATACTGTGGGCAGATTTGCATCAAATAACATGCTTCTTCCACTTTCACATAGTGTTCGGTTCCTTCTTTCCGCGACACCATTTTGCTCTGGGTTGTACGGTACAGTGGTCTGAAATAGGATTCCATTTTTCTTTAAAATGCTCTGTGTCTCATTACTTGTATATTCAGTCCCATTATCTGCACGTAGAATCTTTGACATTCTTCCAAATTTATTATATACTTCAGCTAGGTATATTTCAAGTTTCTCTGGAACTTCCTTCTTGCTGTAAAGCAGGTGGACAACTGTATATCTTGAATGATCATCAATAAATGTGAGAAAATATCTCTTCTTCCCTGGGGTCAGAGTGCTCATTGGACCACAGACATCTGTGTGTATTAAATCTAGTGGCTGTGCTGTTGTTGTACTAATTCTCTTAGGAAAAGCTTTCCTAGACATTTTCCCTTTGATGCAGCTAGTACACTTCATTGTCTGGTTACATAGATCAATTGTAATATCCTCAGCTAGTTGCTTTTGGACTAACTTTCTTATTGCTTCTGGGTCTCTGTGTGCCAGACGCATATGCCACACATGAATACAGTTTTTATGCTCTTCTTGTTGCGCTGTATACACACACTCTTTGCATTTCAGCTGATAAAGTTCATCTGTGATGTTTCCCTCTACTAGTGTGTGACCTTCCTTTGAGATGATGCAGCTATCATGCTTAAATGTAACTTCATTTCCTTGTTTTGTGAGTTTCTTCACAGATAGTAGATTACTTTCAAGACTAGGCACATACAGCACATCCTTTACTGGGATCTTCCTGCTTTGTGTTGGTGAGATTTGACAATCAATATAACCATCTCCTATGCCTTCTGAAGTCATGTACTGACCATTAGCCATAATCAATTTCTCTGATTTACTTTGGTTAAGCTTAGAAAAGAAGTCTCTGTTATTAGTCATGTGACTAGCTGCTCCAGAGTCTATACACCATGCATGCTTTGATGTATTTGCACTGACAGTAAATGCAGTTTCAGTATTCACAGAATCATTTTCTCCAGATACAGCACTTTTAACCCTTTGATGACTGCTTTGCTTTTTCAGCTGATTCATTCTAGCTTTCCAGACTCTGCAGTCAGCTTTCAAATGTCCTGATTTCTTGCAAACAAAACATTCACGTGTTTCTTTTATGTGCTTCCTGTTATCAGTTAGGTTTTGTGTCTGTAAAGCAGATTCTGTGTTGCATGTCCTACTGTTTACACCTTCTGCCTTTCGCTTATATTCATTTATGAGCTTCCCCCTGACATAATCCAGTGTAAGCTCATCATCTGGACGCGCATCTAGTGCGGTTACAAGCGTATCATACCTCTCTGAAAGGCCACTAAGCAGTAATGCGGCCACATGAAAGTCCTTTAGATCTTCCCCAATGACTCTCAGGCGTTCTACAACTTCCAGAACACTTCTTATGTAATCCTGCATATCCTGGCCTTTCTGTAGCTTAGACTGGTACAGCTTTCTCATGAGATAGAGCTTATTGCTTAAATTTATCCTCTCATGTACCTTTTGCAACTGCTCCCACATTTCCTTTGCAGTATTACATTTACACACATGCACAATCTGGTCATCATCTATACTGAGTGATATGGTACTTTGTGCTTTCTGATCCATCTCTGTCCACTCCTGTGGCACTGGGTCAGGTTTAGGCTCCTGTGTGTATTTCCACGTACCTTCTCTTATTAGCAGCATTTTCACTTTGAATTTCCAGGATTGATAATTCTGGTTAGTGAGACTTGGCACTGTAAATTTCATGGAGCTGCTGCTGGTGGCCATCTTTGCTTCTTCTCAGTTTGCTGTCTTTCTTTCTTTTCTTTCCTCTGTGTTCTGGGGATCTGTGACTCTGGGACTCTGGTACATCTGGGCCCATAACCTGTTAGCAGAGGATTAATCCGCGTGACATCCAGAGTTTAGAACACAGAATGTAGGTTTATTTATATCCAGCACAGGCACAGCAAGATGTTACTGCAGCATGAGGAAATCAAATCAGATATATAACAACAACACAGGAAGAGAAGGAGGGGGCATCCTGTCTGTGGGAGTTTTTTTGTTTTTTTTTTAACTAAACTTTGTTAACAACCTCACAATATGCACAACATATGAAACAGCACAGTAGTTGTTGCAATACACATACAGATTAATATGTATTATTCCAACACTTTCTCATCTCTGTCCTCCTCACCTGTCACCCATGTCAGCAAATAGCACACCCCTGAAGAAACCTTGCATGTCTCCACACTCACACACTCTCTAATTCTATTCTACCACTGACATCCATATCTTCACTCCACGACACAGACAGTGTCACTGCCTTCTACAATGCCACTCTAGCATAGCACCAGCTATTGACTCGGTTACCCCTCTCATGCATGACAGAGTGTGACGAATCAATAGACAAAACTGGCACAATAGCATCACTAAAAAGCTTTGGCAAGTGTCCAGGGTCGTGCAGGGCTGCTGCTAGGAATTTCGGTGCCCCATACTGGCAAAATTTTGGGGCCCCCTTGAAACTCCACCCAGGCTTCACCCCAGCTCCGCCTCCACTCCTCAAACCTTCCACAGTCCCACCGACCACTCTTGGAAAAACTCTACTTTCTGCCACACTGTGACCACACCACATATTACCACCACATAGTGACTGAATAATACCACATACAAGAGACAAATACTGTCACACCATGACCAGATCAAGTATATGAGAGCATCGTTCAGGCTTTCAGACTTGCATTGAGAGATTGTGACATAGCTTCTGACTTCCAGTCAGTCAGAAGCTGCGTTCACAAGATGGCGCCGCAAGACCGAAGCAGTGCTGAAAATTGATGAAGACGCCAGAAGATGAGTATGACTTATGTTTAAAGGGACTCTGTCAGCACAGGATGACTGTTCAAATAAAGTCCCACCACTCGGTACTTCACGGCAGAGCCAACCCTTTAAATTCACCTGCCCACCTGTTTGTTCTCCCTCTATCTCCACACCCCCCCTTCTGGCTGGGAGTCTGCATTTCACATCCTTGAAGCCAAGTGATTGCCATTCCTGGCTCTGACACCAGCGAATCCTCACAGTGCTTACGATGTGTGGATTCACAAGTCTTCAGTCAGTGACACAGAGGGACTGCTGGCTTGTGGATTTAGACTGGACAACCCCTTTAAGGCTCCTTCAGCCATCAGTGAATATCGGTCTGTGCTCGGACCGCAATGCATGGACTTGCCGCGGGTCTCCTGACCTCAACTCAGCAGCCTCACAGCATGTATGAGGATGCGGGTCAGCATGATTGGTGCCCAGTCCAAGCACTGCAGACTGAGAGCAGAACGATTTCTCACTTCCAGTATTTACACTGTCATAATAATAAAGATGTTTCCCAATCATATACAGTGCATTGTGAAAGTATTTGGCCCCCTTGAACTTTTCTACCTTTTGCCACATTTCTGGCTTCAAACATAAAGATATAAAATTCAATTTTTTTGGAAAGAATCAACAACAAGTGGGACACAATCGTGAAGTGGAGCGAAATTTATTGGATATTTTAAACTTTTTTAACAAATTAAAAACTGAAAAGTGGGGCGTGCAATATTATTCGGCCCCTTTACTTTCAGTGCAGCAAACTCAGTCCAGAAGTTCAGTGAGGATCTCTGAATGATCCAATGTTGTCCTAAATGACTGGTAATGATAAATAGAATCCACCTGTGTGTAATCAAGTCTCCGTATAAATGCACCTGCTCTGTGATAGTCTCAGGGTTCTGTTTCAAGTGCAGAGAGCATCATGAAGACCAAGGATCACACCAGGCAGGTCCGAGATACTGTTGTGGTGAAGTTTAAAGCCGGATTTGGATACAAAAAGATTTCCCAAGTTTTTAACATCTCGAGGAGCACTGTACAAGCGATCATATTGAAATGGAAGGATTATCAGACCACTGCAAATCTATCAAGACCCAGCCGTCCCTCTAAACTTTCATCTCGAACAAGGAGAAGACTGATCAGAGATGCAGCCAAAAGGCCCATGATCACTCTGGTTGAACTGCAGAGATCTACAGCTGAGGTGGGAGAGTCTGTCCATAGGACAACAATCAGTCATACACTGCACAAATCTGGCCTTTATGGAAGAGTGGCAAGAAGAAAGCCATTTTTCAAAGATATCCATAAAAAGTCTCATTTGAAGTTTGCCACAAGCCACCTGGGAGACACACCAAACATGTGGAATAAGGTGCTCTGGTCAGATGAAACCATTATCAAACTTTTTGGCCACAATGCAAAACGATATCTTTGGCGTAAAAGCAACACAGCTCATCACCCTCAAAACACTATCCCCACTGTCAAACATGGTGGTGGCAGCATCATGGTTTGGGCCTGCTTTTCTTCAGCAGGGACAGGGAAGATGGTTAATATTGATGGGAAGATGGACGGAGCCAAATACAGGACCATTCTGGAAGAAAACCTGTTGGAGTCTGCAAAAGACCTGAGACTGGGACGGAGATTTATCTTCCAACAAGACAATGATCCCAAACATAAAGCAAAATCTACAATAAAATGGTTCAAAAATAAACGTATCCAGGTGTTAGAATGGCAAAGTCAAAGTCCAGACCTGAATCCAATCGAGAATCTGTGGAAAGAGCTGAAAACTGCTGTTCACAAACGCCCTCCATCCAACCTCAATGAGCTCGAACTGTTTTGCAAGGAAGAATGGGCAAGAATTTCAGCCTCTCGATGTGCAAAGCTGATAGTGACATACCCCAAGCGACTTTCAGCTGTAATCGCAGCAAAAGATGGCGATTATTAACTCAAGAGGGCCGAATAATATTGCACGCCCCACTTTTCAGTTTTTAATTTGTTAAAAAAGTTTAACATTTCCAATAAATTTCGTTCCACTTCACGATTGTGTCCCACTTGTTGTTGATTCTTTCCAAAAAATTTGAATTTTATATCTTTATGTTTGAAGCCAGAAATGTGGCAAAAGGTAGAAAAGTTCAAGGGGGCCAAATACTTTCACAATGCACTGTATATGATTGGGAAACATCTTTATTATTATGACAGTGTAAATACTGGAAGTGAGAAATCGTTCTGCTCTCAGTCTGCAGTGCTTGGACTGGGCACCAATCATGCTGACCCGCATCCTCATACATGCTGTGAGGCTGCTGAGTTGAGGTCAGGAGACCCGCGGCAAGTCCATGCATTGCGGTCCGAGCACAGACCGATATTCACTGATGGCTGAAGGAGCCTTAAAGGGGTTGTCCAGTCTAAATCCACAAGCCAGCAGTCCCACAGTTTTTAATTTGTTAAAAAAGTTTAACATTTCCAATAAATTTCGTTCCACTTCACGATTGTGTCCCACTTGTTTTTGATTCTTCCCCCAAAAATAGAATTTTATATCTTTATGTTTGAAGCCAGAAATGTGGCAAAAGTTAGAAAAGTTCAAGGGGACCAAATACTTTCACAATGCACTGTATACACTTATATCAATCATTCCCTCCCCTCCCCCCTTTCAGGAGCAGAGGGAATGATTGTATCATATAATCATGTACTGAGATGGTGGACAAATTAATACATGAACTTAAAGGGGTTTTCCCACGAACAAAAGTTAATTTTAATCAATAGATCTTTGAATAATGTAATGGCTGTGTCTGACCGTGTACAGAACACGGTCTGATCATACCATGACGCGCCCTCTGGGCCGTGGGGTACCCGGTGCCGGGCCGGTAAATGCTAGGTTATGTCACAGTAGCGGTGACCCGGTCCGTGACCCAGGGGTTATTGATAGGGGATTTATGGTGATTGTATAAAGTTTGTGACGCCACCTGTGGTATGCGGCTAGGGGAGCCGCCGCTGCGGAGCAGGTCCTCTGGAGCTGATGTTACTGCAGCAGGGATAGTGTGGCTCTCCACAGGTAGAACTTAGCTCCAGGGCAGTGTAGATGTTATGGGTCATGCTGGACGTTGTAGTGCAGGGGTTGATGGCGCAGCAATAATCCACAACTCAATGGCGGTTTCCTCTTATCTTTACTGGTGGTGATTAGACAAGCCGGGACTAGGGTGCTGGCTAGAAGTGGAAGTCCGGGCATCCTGGAAGCAAGTAAAGAATCCTCCTTGCCAGGTGAAATTGGAGGCCTTCCCTTTACACTAAACTCTTTGGCCCTGCTGCTTGTAGCTGTGCGCGGCCCTCGTCCCTGAGTGCAACGTTTCTGTGCTCACCCGTATGGCAGGCAGCTCGGGCCTTGCTGGTGCGTCGCTCTCACGTGGCGGTGCTGAACCCTGCGGTGCTGCTGAGCCTTTGGGCATCTGATGGGGCCAGGAGACCTGCAGTCTCCTGCCCTCCGGTTTCTACTGCTGGGCCTTCGGTGCCCCACAGCCTCGGACTCCGGTGTCCGGTTCTTCTGTGCTGGTTCTTCTGGGGTGAGCTGCCGCGCAGCTCCAGTCCCCAGCTCCTCTCTCCTCGATGTCCTGACTTCAACTCCTCACACACTAAGTCTCACTAACCACGCCCCCAGATCCCAGTTGCCAAGGGGAGGGACTCCCCTTGCTGGTCTGGAGCCAGGAAAGTGTTGCATGCTTAGTAAAACCTGATTAGGGGACTCCTGCTTGCTTCCAGGCATGGCATCAACTCTTGTGAGGGAGGCAATGCCACTGTGGCAACCTGACCCCTGGGGTGCCACAACCACATCTCATGCTAAGGGGAGGAAACAAAAGAGTATACAGACATTTCAGCATGGGATCCCAACTGTTTCTTTCTTTGAAGTAAAACATTGTTTAAAAACAGGCAGTGAAATGTTTTACCTCACAGAAAGAATCAGCTGTGATCCCCTGCTGTAATGTCTGTATATTCTTTTTCTTCCTCCCCTGCCCAGGAGATGTGGTATGATCAGACCATGTTCCTGCACGGTCAGACACAGCCATTACACAGTACACAGCAGGGGCACATGTATAAGATTATCTCAGCACAGGAACATTTTATTTAAACACATCCAATTGTGGAAGTTATTATTATTCCAAGGTCTATTGATCACCCTATTTGTCAACTACTCTTGTTCCTCCTACCTGTCCACAGAGGTTGGCATCATCTTGATATGCAATTGGCATATCCTTGTCGACTAGCCCTGGTCGTCCTCGCCACCGCCTCCTCAGCCTCTCGCTGCCGGTCGCAGCCTTCCCTCAGCACCAGCCTCACCCTGCCGGACGCAGCCTCCCCTCAGAAACAGGCCCCCCTCAGCACCAGCAACAGCCTCAACTCAGAACCACCAGCAGCCTCCCCTCAATACCAGCAGCAGCCTCCCCCCAGCAGCAGCCTCCCCTCACCACCACCAGCAGACTCCCCTCACCACCACTTGCAGCCTCCTCTCACCACCGCCAGCCGCCTCCCCTCATCACCACCAGCCTCCCCTCATCACAACCACCAGCAGCCTCCCCTCATCACCAGCCTCCCCTCATCACCAGCAGCAGCCTCCCCATCAGCCTCCCCTCAGCACCAGCAGTAGCCTCTCCTCGGCACCAGCCACCACTCAGCACCAACCTCCTCTCATCACCAGCAGCAGCCTCCCCTCATCACCAGCAGCAACCTCCCCTCATCACCAGCAGCCTCGCCTCACCACCACCAGTAGTCTCCCCTCACCAACATCAGCAGCCTTCCCTCACCACCTCAGCAGCCTCTCCTCAGCACCAGCAGCTGCCTCCCCTCAGCAGCTGCAGCAGCAGCCTCCCCTCATCACCAGCAGCAACCTCCCCTCTCCACCACCAGCCTTCCCTCACCTCCAGCCTCCTCTCACCACCAGCAACAGCCTCCCCTCAGCACCAGCAGCAGCCTCCCCTCAGCACCAGCATCAGCCTCACCACAAGCCTCCCCTCAGCACCAGCAGCCTCTCCTCTGCACCAGCAGCAGCCTCTCCTCGGTACCAGCAGCAGCCTCCCCTCGACACCAGCACCAGCCTCCCCTCGGCACCAGCACCAGCCTCTCCTCGGCACAAGCAGCAGCCTACCCTCGGAACCAGCACCAGCCTCCCATCGGCACCAGCCTCCTCCCAGCAGCAGTTTCCCCTTGGCACCAGTAGCAGCCTCCCCTCAGCACCAGCAGCAACCTCCACACAAGCCTCCCCTCAGCACCAGCAGCCTCTACTCAGCACCAGCACCAGCCTCCCCTCAGCACAAGCCTCCCCTCAGCACCAGCAGCCTCTCCTTAGCACCAGCAGCAGCCTACCCTTGGCACCAGCACCAGCCTCCCCTCAGCACAAGCCTACCCTCAGCACCAGCAGCCTCTCCTCAGCACCAGCAGCAGCCTCCCCTTGGCAACAGCACCAGCCTCCCCTCAGCACCAGCAGCAGCTTCTCCTCAGCACCAGCAGCAGCCTCCCCTCAGAACCAGCAGCAGCCTCCCCTCACCACCAGCAGCAGCAGCCTCCCCTTGGCAATAGCACCAGCCTCCCCTCAGCACCAGCCTCCCCTCAGCACCAGCAGCAGCTTCTCCTCAGCACCAGCAGCAGCCTCCCCTCAGAACCAGCAGCAGCCTCCCCTCACCACCAGAAGCAGCAGCCTCCCCTCATCACCATTAGCAGGCCCCCCCACCGTCATCAGCAGGCCCCCCCACCACAATCAGCAGGCCCCCGCATCACCAGCAGCAGGCCGCCCATCACTAGCAGCAGGTCCTGCCATCACCAGGCCCCCCACAACCATCAGCAGGCCCCGCATAACCATCAGCAGGCCCCCTCATCACCATCAGCAGGCCCCTCTGAGCACCACCAGGCCCCACTCACCACCAAACTCAGCAGCAGCTTCCTCCTCCTGCTACTCACACACTAGCCACCGCCTCCGAGACATGCTGCTCTGCTCAGGAATGAAGATGAGCATGCAGTGTGTCAGGAGATTGGAGTCAGGACCATGATGCACCTGGCCGCTGCTTAAAGGTAAAGCACCCATTTCCGTCTGCCGGGTGCATCGGGCATTTAACTGTTACCCCTGAGGCCCGGTAAGAAGAAGCAAAGAGAGGGGCCCCGGGCTGCCAGCGTGCCTGCCCCCCCTTCTTGCTTCTTTTCACCGGGCCCCATACAGTAGTAAGGGTAGTAATGCCCTGATGGCGGCCCTGGGGTCATGGAGCGGCATTGGAAGAAAACACATTCGCAAGATGACTTCTCGGCATTCAAACAAGCAACACTCGCTTTCAAATCAGCCCTTACCTCTGCTAAACAGGCTTACTTCACAACCCTCGTATCTTCCTTATCCAGGGTCACACTGGGGTGTCTGGGGCCCACAGGGGAAATTGACCCTAGGGGCCCACCCTACAGCTATATGCACATACTTGTTAGCCGTTATCCCTGTTATTGTTAGAACCTTGCTGTTAGGTTTTTTTTTCCTTTGCTGGTCACATGACCTTGTTGGCCTATTTAATCCTGCTCCGCCCTTCTGGCTTTGCTGGACTTCATTGTATATCTACTTTCTAGCTAGCCTGTGCTCTGTATCTAACTCTGTTAGTTTGCTTGGTCTACGGACCTCTATGTTCTATCTATTTTGTTTGTTCGTCTGTCTGCTACTATTTCTGTTAGGAGGTGTCCCATATTCCTCCCAGTCCTTAGTACTTGTAGGGATTCCCTCCCCACATCTATAGGTCTCCGTACAGACTAGATTAGGACTTTAGCAGGTCTGATCGCAGGATCAGGTTCCCTGTTACATCGTAGGGATTCAGCTGAGTCCTATAGTAGGGACAGATCTCCTCTCTTTCCTTAGCTTTGGTAGCAGAACATAACAGTAAGTCCAGCCTGCAAATTCTCTAAGGAAAGAGTTTTTTTTTTTGTTCCATCATGGTGTCGGTTCAGGATTTGGCTAAACACCTGCAGGGACTCTCTCTGGAAGTGGCCGAGCTCCGTCAGCACGTGAGTAACTGTCCTGGAGCATATTTCTTGGAGCCTAAGGTATGTTTGCCGGATTTATTTTTTGGTGAACATCGAGAATTTTTTTCATTTAAAAATGCTTGCTTATTGTATTTTCGTTTGAGACCCAAGTCCTCTGGGGATGAATCCCAGCGCGTAGGGTTCATAATGTCACTTTTGCGCAAAGAGCCTCAGGAGTGGGCCTTTTCTTTGCAACCTAGTGATACATGCTTCAGATCAGTGGATAGTTTTTTTTCTACTTTAGGACTATTATATGATGATCCTGACCGTGTGGCATCAGCTGAGACTGAGTTGAGACGTTTAAAACAAGGATCAGGTAATGTGGAAAAATATTGTACTCATTTTCGTCGTTGGTCCACTCAAACAGGGTGGAACGATTCTGCTCTGAAAAGTCTATTTCTTGCTGGGCTCAGTGAAAGGGTTAAAGACCTGCTAATTGCTTATCCTACACCTGAGGATTTGCAACAGGCTATGCAATTAGCTATACGGGTGGATAGAAGACTGCGTGCTAGGGTTAATGAGAGCAAATCCTCTGCTATGTCAGTTTCTGGTTATGATAATGTGTGTACTAACAGTGGTGAACCGATGGAGATTGGATCGGTGGCACCTCGCTCTCAAGAAAAAGACCGTCGTTTTTCGGAAGGCTTGTGTTTCTATTGCGGAAAATCTGGTCATTTGATTAAAGGCTGTGAGCTTCGTATGAAGAAAGAAAAAAAAATGGTCAGTCACGCCCGTATTGCCTGTTTAAATTCCAAGGGTATATTTTTAGCTGCTTCCACGATTGCTCAGGAAAAATTAATGGAATTTCGGGTGTTTGTTGATTGCGGGTCTACACTGAATGTAATTGATGGGGGATTCGTGGAAAAACTCAATTTAAAACCTGAACCTTTATCATCCCCCATTGCTGTGGTTTCTGTGGATGGCTCCCCTTTGAAGAATATTACTCTCAAGGTCAGTGAATTTCCTCTCACTATTAATGGTGTTCACCATGAGAAATTGGATTTGGTAGTGTTGAATAACTTGCCTTCTCCAGTAATATTGGGTTTGCCCTGGTTAAAATTTCACAATCCTGTACTGGATTGGTCTACCAGTGAAATTAAATCCTGGAGCCATAAATGTTATGACAAGTGTTGTAACGGGCGTATTGCAGCTTTGGATAGGGGAGAATTGCCTGTTCCTATTCAGGATTTTTGGAGACTTTTTTCTGAGAAAGAATCGCAGGTTTTGCCTCCCCATAGAGACTATGATTGTTCTATTGAATTTGTCCCTGGAGCGACTCTTCCTAAAAGTCGTTTATTTAACCTTACTATTCCTGAGAGGAAGGCTTTGGAGGAATACATACAGACAAGTTTGGCCGCCGGTCACATTAGGTCCTCTAAGTCTCCTGTGGCGGTTGGATTTTTTTTTGTAAAAAAAAAGGACGGCGGTTTACGTCCTTGTCTGGATTTTCGTGAGATTAACAAAATTACGGTACGCAATCCTTACCCACTGCCATTGATTCCTGATCTGTTTAACCAGTTATTGGGGGCCAAGTGGTTCTCTAAAATTGACCTTAAGGGGGCATACAATCTGTTGCGCATGAAGGAGGGTGATGAATGGAAGACTGCTTTTAACACTCCTGTGGGTCATTTTGAGAATCTAGTTATGCCTTTTGGTCTTACTAATGCTCCTGCATTTTTTCAGAATCTGATTAATGACATCCTTAGACCTTTGATCGGTAAAAATGTGGTTGTGTATTTGGATGACATTTTGATTTATTCGCCAGATCTGGAGTCTCATTGGCGGAGCGTGCGTGAGGTATTACAGTTATTAATGGACAATTCGCTTTTTGCTAAGCTGGAGAAATGTGAGTTCGCTGTACAGAGAATTAGTTTTTTGGGCTACATTATCTCCAGCAAAGGTTTTGAGATGGATCCGGTTAAGGTTCAGGCTGTGCAGGAATGGCCTAGGCCTATTGGTTTGAAATCGATACAGAGGTTTTTGGGTTTCGCCAATTACTATAGAAAATTCATAAAAAATTTTTCTAGTATTGTCAAACCTCTGACTGATCTCACCAGGAAAGGTGCTGATGCGGTTCAGTGGTCTTCTGAGGCCATTGAAGCTTTTGTGTATCTCAAGGAGAGGTTCACCTCTGCTCCCATCCTTATGCAGCCTGATGTTACTAGGCCGTTTTTGGTTGAGGTTGATGCTTCCTCTGTGGGGGTTGGCGCAGTATTGTCTCAGGATAACGGGGATGGATTACATCCCTGTGCCTTTTTTTCAAAAAATTTTTCGGAGACTGAATTGAATTACGATATTGGTAATCGGGAATTATTGGCTATTAAACTCGCATTTGAACACTGGCGCCACTTCTTGGAAGGTGCGGAATTTCCCGTTCAGGTTCTTACGGATCATAAAAATCTGATATATCTTGATGCTGCCAAGCGCCTGAATGCCCGTCAGGCTAGGTGGGCACTGTTTTTCTCGCGGTTTAATTTCTCCGTTACTTACATCCCTGGTACTAAGAATGTTAAGGCGGATGCCTTGTCTCGCAGTTTTTCTCCCATAGTCGGTGCTGAGAAAGAGGAAAACATTTTACAAGAAGGTGTTGTGATAGCTGCTTTAGACTCCGTTTTGGAAGATGAGATTCTTAAAGCTCAGGAGAATGCCCCATCTAACACTCCTCATGGGAGGTTGTTTGTGCCTGGGACCTTTAGGAGAGATTTGTTTGTTGAGTGTCACGAATCTCGGTTGGCAGGTCATCCCGGAATCTCTGAGACCAAGAGACTGGTGGGTCGCAGTTTTTGGTGGCCTGGATGGCAGAAGGAAGTCATTAAGTGGGTGCGCCAATGTACTATATGTGCTAGATCTAAGTCCTCACATACTCCTGCTGCGGGGTTGCTTTGTCCTTTGGAGGTCCCCAGTGCTCCTTGGACACATTTGGCTATGGACTTTATAACTGACCTTCCCCCCTCTGAGGGTTTTACTGTCATCTGGGTGGTCGTGGACCGTTTTAGCAAGATGTGTCACTTGGTTCCCTTCGTCAAACTGCCCTGCGCTAAAACTCTCGCTAAGGCCTTTGTCAAGGAAATTGTCAGACTTCATGGCGTTCCTACTGACATTGTTTCTGATAGGGGTCCTCAGTTCGTGGCTCGTTTTTGGCGTGCCTTTTGTGACAGGTTGGGAATTCATTTGTCGTTTTCGTCCGGATATCATCCTGAATCTAATGGCCAGACAGAAAGGAAAAACCAGGATGTTGAGCAGTTCTTGCGTTGTTTTGTGGCAGACAATCAAGAGGGGTGGTCTGAGTTTCTGCCACTTGCCGAATTTGCTCTGAACAATCATACATCTTCTTCTGCTGGTTGTTCGCCTTTTTTTTGTTGTTCTGGGAGACATCCGTCGTTTGGGTCGTTCTCCAAGTTGGGATCTGCCGTGCCTGAGGAGGAGAATTTTTCCGGTGATTTGGAAAGAGTTTGGACGGATGTGCGTGGTAATCTTCAGGAGGCCAACAGAAAATCTAAAGACTACTTTGATAGGAAACGACAGGAGGTTTTGTTCGCTGTTGGTGACATGGTTTGGTTGTCCTCTAGGAATCTGCGGTTGAGGATTCCTTCTAAGAAATTGGGTCCCAAGTTTGTAGGGCCCTTTAAGGTGCTTCAGGTTGTCAACCAATCTGCTGTTAGGTTGGAGGTTCCTACCTCCTGGAGAATTAATCCGGTCTTTCATGTCTCTCTGTTAAAAAAAGCTGTTGTGTCGGATGGTGACGCCTCTGCCTCTGTTCCTCCGGTGGTGGAGGACGGGGAATATGAAATTTCTCGCATCCTTGACTCTAGACGGTATAGAGGTAGTTTGCAGTATCTTGTGGCCTGGAAAGGTTTCGGACCTGAGGATAACTCTTGGGTGAGGTCAGATGATGTTTCCGCGTCCAGACTTATCAGAGCGTTTCACAGGAGATTTCCTGATAAGCCTGGTCCTAGGGGATCCGGAGGATCCTCTTAGAAGGGGGGGTACTGTTAGAACCTTGCTGTTAGGTTTTTTTTCCTTTGCTGGTCACATGACCTTGTTGGCCTATTTAATCCTGCTCCGCCCTTCTGGCTTTGCTGGACTTCATTGTATATCTACTTTCTAGCTAGCCTGTGCTCTGTATCTAACTCTGTTAGTTTGCTTGGTCTACGGACCTCTATGTTCTATCTATTTTGTTGGTTCGTCTGTCTGCTACTATTTCTGTTAGGAGGTGTCCCATATTCCTCCCAGTCCTTAGTACTTGTAGGGATTCCCTCCCCACATCTATAGGTCTCCGTACAGACTAGATTAGGACTTTAGCAGGTCTGATCGCAGGATCAGGTTCCCTGTTACATCGTAGGGATTCAGCTGAGTCCTATAGTAGGGACAGATCTCCTCTCTTTCCTTAGCTTTGGTAGCAGAACATAACAGTTATAGTGGAGCGTCGACTGTAAATCACAGGCGGCTCCTGCACATCTACTGTGCGCCACCATAACTGGGATGTACAATTACTGTAGTCTTGACAAAGAACGCATCTTTAGCGTTCGAAACGCGTTGCCCTGGCTACACTATGTGACTATGGAATCTGTTTTTAAAGAGCTTTTGTCACAATAAAGAAACCTATTTTTTGAACTATTCATGAAGCTGGTAATCCTTTCTCCTTATGCATTGCAAACCGCACTGATTGAAAGAATGGGGAACTTTTATCCCTGACAGGACACTTTTATCCCCATTTTAAAATGGAGCGGCATGTGGTATGTCTGACCGTAGCTCCATTCATCCTCTTTGGGGGCTTCCAGAAAAAGCCAAGTGCAGCCCCTTAGGGAATAAATGGATCAGTGGTCGAGTCGTACTTGCCGCTCCATACTAATGGGGATAAAGGTTGCACATTCTCCAGGTCACAGCATTCAATAACTTATTTATCCTTTGGCCACGTACACACGATCAGCATTTGGTCAGTATTTTACATCAGTATTTGTGAGGAACAATCAGAGGAAAAGTAAAGTAGAAAGATGTCACCACTTCTGCATTTTTCACCCACTCCTGGTTTTGTCTTACAAATACTGATGTAAAATACTGACCATATGCTGAACATGTGAACATGGCCTTAGGAGAGGTGATTACTTGTTTTCACCGTAGAACCCCTGTAAGTGCATATTTGCTACTGTGCAATAGCCACAGGACAGGGAGGCGTTAAACATCCAAGTATTTAATCTCCATTGGAAATCAAGAATCTTCCCCTTATTGATATCAAAGGGAACAAGTGACCTCCATACACAACACAATCCACTATACCAAGACCAATACCACCACATACAAGCATATTGGCCACATGTCATGCTGCTCCATACAGTATATTGGCGCCATATCATGCTGCTCCATACAGTATATTGGCCCCATATGATGCTGCTCCATACAGTATATTGGCCCCATGTAATGCTGCTCCATACAGTATATTGGCCCCATGTAATGCTGCTCCACACAGTATATTGGCCCCATATGATGCTGCTCCATACAGTGTATTGGCCCCATATGATGCTGCTCCATACAGTATATTGGCCCCATGTCATGCTGCTCCATACAGTATATTGGCCCCATATGATGCTGTTCCATACAGTATATTGGCCCCCTGTCATGCTGCTCCATACAGTATATTGTCTCCATATGATGCTGGTCCATACAGTATATTGGCTCCATGTAATGCTGCTCCATACAGTATATTGTCTCCATATGATGCTGGTCCATACAGTATATTGGCTCCATGTAATGCTGCTCCATACAGTATATTGGCCCCATATGATGCTGCTCCATACAGTATATTGACCCCATATAATGCTGCTCCATACAGTATATTGGCCCCATGTAATGCTGCTCCATACAGTATATTGACCCCATATAATGCTGCTCCATACAGTATATTGGCCCCATGTAATGCTGCTCCATACAGTGTATTGACCCCCATGATGCTGCTCCATACATTGTATCGGCCCCCATGATGCTGCTCCATACAGTTTGTGGGCCCCCACGATGCTGCTCCATACTGTATGTGGGCCCCCACGATGCTGTTCCATACAGTATACTGGCCCACATGATGCTGCTCCATACAGTATATGAAGAACAAATAAAGTAGCACACTGTAACACTGAGTATATAGATATGAAATATGAAATATGAATAACATAACTGCTGTAGAAAATAGAAATAAATGAAAAATTTTTTGAAAATTTATTTTTAGCGCATGTAAATATGAAGTATGAAAAATGAATAGCATTACTGCTGTAAGTAAATGAGAAATCTTAGCGTATAAATTGGCCAATTCATGTGTACCTGACAGCCGCGGTAAGGCGTTTCTCGATGTCAGGACCTACCAATGTGAATACCTCTCTAAGAGACCTCTGTCTGATTATGTGTACCTCTTAGAGAGGTATTCACATTAGTAGGTCCTGACATCGAGAAACGCCTTACCGCGGCTATCAGGGACACATGAATTGGCCAATTTATGTGCTAAGATTTCTCATTTATTTACAGCAGTAATGCTATTCATTTTTCATACTTCATATTTACATGCGCTAAAAAAAAATTTCCAAAATTTTTTTCATTTATTTCTATTTTCTACAGCAGTTATGTTATTCATATTTCATATTTCATATCTATATACTCAGTGTTATTTGTTCATTATATATGGAGGTAGCTGCTCTTAGTAAGCACCTGTTCACACCTATTTTTTGTAGTGGAAGTGCCGTCATTTTCTTTGTTGTCCATACAGTATATGGGCCTCCATGATGCTGCTCCATACAGTATATGGGCCCCCATGATGCTGCTCTATACAATATATTGGACCCCATGATGCTGCTCCATACAGTATTTGGCCCCCATGATGCTGCTCCATACAATATATGGGCCCCCATGATGCTGCTCCTTACATTATATGGGCCCCCATGATGCTGGTACATACAGTATATGGGCCCCCATGATGCTGCTCCATACAGTATATGGGCCTCCATGATGCTGCTCCATACAGTATATGGGCCTCCATGCTGCTGCTTCATACAGTATATGGGCCTCCATGCTGCTGCTTCATACAGTATATGGGCCCCCATGATGCTGGTCCATACAGTATATGGGCCCCCATGATGCTGCTCCATACAGTATATGGGCCTCCATGATGCTGCTCCATACAGTATATGGGCCTCCATGATGCTGCTCCATACAGTATATGGGCCCACATGATGCTGCTCCATACAGTATATGGGCCCCCATGATGCTGCATACATAAAAAAAATCAAATACCTCTCCCGTTCCCTGCAGGTTTGGTGTACTCAGCACGTCGTCTTCTGACTCTGCAGTGCTCAGAGCAGAGTGCGGTAGTGATGTCACCTCGCCCTCTGCCCTGAGACGTCAGAATCAGAAGACGCTAACATCACTGGAGCTGCAGGGAACGAGGAGGATAGGTAAGTATTTGAGGAGGAGAGGTGGGGGCGGGGGCTCTCCCTCCTGAAGGGGGCGCTCCCCCTCTCCGTAGGGGGCTCTCCCTCCCCCGACTCATAGGCCCAGTAGCGTGCCGGTGTCCCTCAACCCCGGGGCCCCAACACTTACTTGGGTGCGCCTAGTGGCGGTGACGCCGGCCATGGTCATCACGGCGGGTCAGGTCTGCATGCGCGTTCTCCTGCCACCCGCACTTTTAAAAGGCCCATGTCCTTACAAAAAAAGTTTTTTTTCCTCTCCTTCTGTGGGGCCCACCTGGCATTTCACCGGCATTCCGCCAGGCCAGTCCGACCCTGTCCTTATTTTTCAAGTCCAAATGGTTATTTAATACTTTTAACTCCTTCCTCTGCCCACCACTGCCCCCTCCAACCCCCTCATCTCTGCCGAGGACAAGACAAATGGGCAAGGCACGTGGCAAGGGACGGGGAACTGGACGTGATGGTGATGGTGCATGCAGAGGCCGAGGACAAGGCCGTGGGCAAGCTGAAATTGTGCCACAACAAACACCCACATCTTCTCGCCCGACCTTACTGTCCCAACTGCTAGGGGACCGCAGCACACCACTATTGAACCCAGAGCAGTGTCAAAAGGTTGTTGGTTGGATAGCGGATAATGCTTCCAGTCACTTAGCCGCCACCACCACCCTGTCTTCCACACGGTCAAGTCTCAGTAGCCGTGAGTCTGGACCGCATATTCCTCACCCTGATCCTCCTTCCTCCCACCATGCCAAGCGCCCAGAGACAACTGATCCCACACATGGACACTCTGAAGAGCTGTTCACTTTTACATTCATAGATTCGGGCCTCTCACCCGGTCCACTTGAAGCGGGGCAAGATGCATACCAGGATGGGGGTTCAGAGGGTGCCATGCATACCAGGATGGGGGCTCAAGGGGTGCCATGCATACCAGGATGGGGGCTCAAGGGTTGCCATGCATACCAGGATGGGGGCTCAAGGGGTGTCATGCATACCAGGATGGTGTATAAAGGGGTGCCATGCATACCAGGATGGGGGATAAAGGGGTGCCATGCATACCAGGATGGGATGGGGGCCACTTATACCAGGAAGGAGAGGCCATACATACCAGGATAGAGGATATTAACAGAATTGAGGGACATTACCCCAATGCCAGTGTCACCAGCAGACCCCCTCCCCCATAACAGGGCATCAGGACCACATTTTTTGCTTACATTTTTTCTTCCTATTTTCCTCCTTTAAAACCTAGGTGCGTCTTATGGTCCGGTGCGTCTTATAGTCCGAAAAATATGGTAGTTAAAAATGCCATTGCATCTTACTGGAAAAAAACGGATGTACCTATCTTTTCAGTTATTAAAGAAAAAATGGCTCTACATAAATTATATGAATACTGATTTGCAAACTCTAATAATAACCTTAACAAATATTTCAAAAAATGAACAAAGTGGCCTGAAATATATTCCTGATTGTTACTTAAATTATTAATACATATACTTATTAGATTTAATTGGATATCTATTATATTACGACTAAGTTGTTCTATAACCAAATTTTGATTTTCATCTTAATTTACTTGTTGTAATACTATATATTCTACTGTTTATTCAATTTTGAGTTCTCCTTCCCCTTATCCATTTTCCCACACTTATCCATTACTCTCCCATCCCCCATATATTCCTCTATTCCCTAACCATATCCCTACCCCTTGAACTGTTATAAAATATTAATAAAAATGATTGAAAACAAACATAGTGTCACAGGGACAACTGTAAATCAATATACAAGGTAAAAAATCCTACGATGTGCCACGTCATATCCTTCACAACCCTGAAGGTTTAAATCATGTGATATCTAGCCTCCGTCAACCATTGGTACAGTGATCACTTAAAAGGTCCAGCGTCCCTCTCCTCTGACACGGCCCTGAGGAAGTGTGGACAAAATGCGCGTCGGGGAAGAGGGATGCAGGACAAACCCTGTCTCACACTCCACTGTGTAAGTGGCACAATGCTATTAGCAATACATTTTACCAGGGGCGTACATAGGATTCATGGGGCCCCATAGCAGAAGTTCAAATTGGGCCCCCCCCCAAAAAAAATGTAAATAATTGTCGGTGTCACAGAAGAGCAGATCACACAACCTTCCAGCCTTTACATAGTAATTTTCCTCCTGCTGACGTCCTAGACCCCTCTTTCATTGTCCCATGAAGTGTGATACCAACAAAAGTGTCCCCCAAACACAGTATGATACCCCCATGGTGAATTCCTCCACATGCGCAGTATAATGACCCTACTGTACCTCACCTCAACTACCAGGGCAAAGTTTGCTGACCCCAACACAGTATGATCCCCCAATTGTGAGCTCTAGAACTAGAGAGGATGGTAGGTAAAAAGGGAGGGTGTTATATATAATAAAAGATGAAACTATATAACTAAGGACGGCGCTATACATAATAAGCGAGTACACTATATACTAAGGGCGTATGCTATACATAATAAGTGATTACACTATGTACTAAGGGACTGTGCTATACATAATACGGCTATATTCCTGCATTTGTGTGCAGTGTCAGTGTGCTACCCTGTTTTACAGACGCATTGAGCATGTCCTATTGTAATCCTCAAAATCGGATCAGAACAGGACATTCTCTGATCCTCACAGATCTCATTCTCAGATCCGTGATCCGTGATCTATAAAACTCTACAAGTCCGTGGACCATCCGATAAAAAAATCTGACATTTTACACAAATGTGAGAATGCAGCCTAAGGGATTTTACATGTAACATTATCACTCCAAGTCATACAGCGCAGATACAGAATAATATTTACATCCAGGCACTTACCGCTGACGTCTCGCCTGATCAGAGTCGGTTTCTGCTGCTTCTTCTCCATCTGGTCAGACCTTCATGTCGACATCTCCCAGTCATGATTCGTCTTGTCATGATGATCTCCAGCCTAGATAATAACAAGGTCACATATATTGTATATATACATGTGTCTCTCCTGCACTGCGCCCCTGAATACAGGTCTGTTATCCCCCATTAATATACTAGGGGTAGCCACTTAGTAATCAAAATATAAAGTGATAAGCAGCACTGTGCCCCCCATTAACTATAATCTCCACCTGCCAATAATATAAATTATTCAGTCTCTGTGACTCTCCCCAATTAACTGTAAGGCTATGTGCACACGGAAAATATACAAGCGCCCCCATCATTGCTCTGCCCCAGCACCTCCATCATTGCTCTCTCCCAACACCCCCAACATTGCTCTGTCCCAGCACCCCAGTCATTGCTCTCCCAGCACCCTTGTAATTGCTCTCTCCCAGCACCCCCGTCATTGCTCTCTCCCTGCACCCCCGTCATTGCTCTCTCCCTGCACCCCATCATTGTTGTCTCCCAGCATCCCCGTCATTGCGCTCTCCGAGCACCCCCATTATTGCTCTGTCCCAGCACCACTATCATTGCTCTCTCCCAGCACCCCCATCATTGCTCTCTCCCAGCACCCCCGTCATTGCTCTCTCCCAGCACCCCCGTCATTGTTCTCTCCCTGCACCCCGTCATTGCTCTCTCCGAGCACCCCTATCATTGTTCTCTCCCAGCAACCCCCGTCATTACTCTCCCAGCACCTCCATCATTGCTCTCTCCCAGCAACCCATCATTGCTCTCCCCATCCCCGTCATTGGTCTACTAATCCCCATCATTGCTCTCCCCGCCCCATCAGTCCCATCACTGCTCTTCCCAGCCCCACCATTGCTCTCCCCAGACCCATCAGCGCTCTCCCCAGCCCCATCAGCCCCACCATTGCTCTCCCCAGCCCCACCATTGCTCTCCCCAGCCCTATCAGCCCTACCATTGCTCTCACCAGCCCCATCAGCCCCACTTTTGCTCTCTCCAGCCCAGTCATAACCATTATTGCTCTCCCCAGCGTTTCAGTAAAAATAAAAAAAAAAACACTTACCCCTCTGCCCGTTCCCCCGCAAGCTGCATCATCACTGCTCTTCCCAGCCCCACCATTGTTATCCCCAGCCGCACCAGCCCCACCATTGCTCTCCCCATCCCCGTCATTGGTCTACTAATCCCCATCATTGCTCTCCCCACCCCATCAGTCCCATCACTGCTCTTCCCAGCCCCACCATTGCTCTCCCCAGACCCATCAGCGCTCTCCCCAGCCCCATCAGCCCCACCATTGCTCTCCCCAGCCCCACCATTGCTCTCCCCAGCCCCATCAGCCCTACCATTGCTCTCACCAGCCCCATCAGCCCCACTTTTGCTCTCTCCAGCCCAGTCATAACCATTATTGCTCTCCCCAGCGTTTCAGTAAAAATAAAAAAAAAAACACTTACCCCTCTGCCCGTTCCCCCGCAAGCTGCATCATCACTGCTCTTCCCAGCCCCACCATTGTTATCCCCAGCCGCACCAGCCCCACCATTGCTCTACCCAGCCCCATCAGCCCCCTTATTGCGCTCTCCAGCTCCATCAGCCCCATTATTGATCTCACCAGCGTTTCAGTAAAAAAAAAAAAAAACACTTACCTCTCTGCCCCCGCAGGCCGCTGCAATTTCCTCCCTCACACAGGCCCGCGCTGCATGATGATGTCATCAAGGAGCGCGTGCCTGTGTAAGGGAGGAAGCGGCGGGCAGGAAGCAGAGGATGGATCTCTGCAGCTCCGCTGCCATTCTGTCCTGTCAGCAGCGGGGATGCAGGGATCGCTCCCTGCCCGCCACGAGCAGGGAGACGCTGCACCGGCGGGCCCCCCGGCACAGCTGCACCAGCAGCGATATGTCCGCCCCTGGACTGCTATGGGGCCCCCCAGCTCACGGGCCCCATAGCAGTCGTGTGGTCTGCCTCCATTAGTGGTACACCACTGCATTTTACCTATTTTTGATTGCATCTAGCAGGGCTTTTGTACATCAGAGGCAGTCCATGTTTTCCAGGCGTGCGGTATTGCATGTATAGCCATACATGTTGTGAGTTTCTAACAAGCATATAAACTGCTTTTCACCTCGACTCTTTCGCTTCTGTGAACACTAAGTTATATACATGCTCTGTAGTAGCCCTGTCATTTCCAGACATTGGTGTATTATAATTCTGAGCATTATAATTCTCCATACACATGCACTTTAAGGGTTTATTATGTATTTATCTCTTGATTGGTGACTTTGAAGCAGGGTTTATTTAGTTTTTGTTTAACCACTGGACCACCCCAATTAATGAACAATTTCCTTCTTTGACATGCACATGCACTTTGGATAGTTTCAATCCTTGGAATCGTTGGATTATGTAATGGTATAGGTTACTCTGCAGTGACTATCTCTGCTAGGTTGTTCTATGCTATTTTGTGGGGTGCACCAGGAGATAATATTCATGCATACTGGGTTGGCATTTCTTACCATCCCTCAAACAAGAGGCATCTGTTTTTATTTTATGTATGTGTTTGGTAATGTCTATGATATTGTTCAGTAAAATCATTTGTTTTTTATACACACTAACTTGAAGTGCTCACTTTTGTCTACTTGGTCTCCTTGATGTAAGGATTTTTACCTAGTGGTACAGATTGATTTACACATATTCATTATATATCTGCAAACTTTCTCATAAAATTCAAACCTGATAAATGCTTCTTGCACGAGTATTCAAACTCTACAGACTAGTATATGGCAGAGGCACATTCTGTAGCGATTCTAGCTTTATGTTTATTGAAGAAAAATAATTACAGGCACATATAAATCCCCCTATTAATAATCATTTATTACACATAAAAAAATTACAATCAGTAATATGATACCATGGGGACCCCGTGCAAGAAATATTGATAATCAAGATAAAATATAACATACTGTAGAAATGTCAGTGATTCCCATATACAGCACTAGGAATGAATGTGTGAACTGCCGTTACATTAAAGATGGGACAATTGCAGAAATACACTTGCATTTTTTTGTTGGGTGCATTTTAAGGTGTGAAAGTGAAGGAGTTATAGATTTAATTCAGTGCCCATGTTCAAAGCAATATATTGGCAGGACTCTGAGACCTCTTAAAAAAGGAGAGGAGAACAGATTAATAAGAATAGAAATTTTTTTTTGTTAAACATGCACTTTCAATCATTTCAAAACATTTCATAACAGCAATTCAAATGGCTATATCTATATACGAGTATAGGAGGAAATAATCTATCACAAATGTCCGGAGCTGAATCTAGAAAGAAATTAGGCTTTAAAACACTAGCGCCGAAAAAAGGGGAGTGGGTATTGCTGGAAGCTGCTGATAGATTAGCGGGTCCTGTGTGAAAACCCGTAAGGAAGAATGGCTACTAGATAAAGGATTGATACTATCACGCTAAACAGCGGCTGAACAGAGCAGGATGAATGAAAGGAATAACAGACATAGAAATAATGTTTCACCAAAATGAGTTGAATGTCCCCCTTTCTTGGTATGTAAATTTGTCTTAAGATTACCGGATAATGATTTGCAGCTATGAAAGTTAATAGATGATTCCCTGGGTTGCGATGATCTATGGATAATTGGTCGGGTGGTACCTAGCTTCTGGTACAGATAGAGGCAGCTAGTGATTGGACGTTTTCCATCTATATATCCTCCTCTTACCATTTTTTTTCACCCTTCCATTGACACGACAACATTATTACTGAACACATAAGCTCTATCCTTTATATATACAGTATATAATTGCAAGGGAAAATGCTTTTTAAAAAAAGGTTTTAAAAAATTAATTATTAATTTAATTTAATCTTTTTTTATTTTTTATATTCTATATATATTTAAATTTTTAATGATTTATTGTACTACAGTGCTGCTCACCATTCTTGTCACGCCTTCATTTTTTCGTAGACTGTACAATATCTTCAGAAATAAATGGAAATGTACCAAAGTTATATCCTCAGGATTTGTGGTCCAAAGTAATACAACAATACAATATTGTTTTTCAACTTCAATGTTGCAATATCAAAGAAAAAACTGAATGTGCCACAATAATGGCACCCCTAATTAATACTTGGTTGCACACCCTTTGTCATTGCTGACAGCCTCCAGACATTTCTTGTAGCCATCTGTAAGCTTCTTGCACTTCTCAGCTGGAATTTTCTCCCACTCTTCCTTTGCAGTTTGTTCAAGCTCTTGAATGTTTGCAGGGTTCTTTTTCCCAATGGCAGATTTCAGCTCACCCCTAAGATTTTCAATGGGATTGAGGTCAGGACTAGTATTGAGGGATACCTTCCGATATCGGGAAATATCGGATCGGATTGGATCGGGCCGATACCCAAAAAGTATCGGATATCGCCGATTCCGATACCGGAAACCAATGCAAATCAATGGGACACAAATATCGGAATGAAAATAAACCCTTTCTTTCCTTGTAGGTTAATTCTACATGAAGGAAAACAACTAACAATAATGTAGAATGTATTGGTGGAGGTGGTTGCCCAAATCGATGGGAACAGTGCTCACAGTGAAACATGAAAAGCCGGCAATTCATCAGTGGCATACACCGGTACCCGACAATTTAGAACAGAAAGAATAGAGCTTCACACATAGATTAGATAGAAACATGTCAGTCACATATATATGAAGTACAGTGACAGTGTTGCTTACTGTACTTGTCATTTAGTGTAAAGGATTTATTTAAAAAAATATTAATGTTTTAATGCACCGTCTCTTTAAAAAAGCCGGCCGGCAATTCAGCAGCGGTACCCGACAATTTATAACAGAAAGAAAGAGCATCACACATAGATTTGATACATAGAAACATGTCAGTCACATATATAAGAAGTGCAGTGACAGTGTTGCTTACTGTACTTGTCATTTAGTGTAAAGGATTTATTTAAAAAAATCTTAGTGTTTTCATGCACCGTCTCTTTAAAAAAGCCAGCCGGCAATTCAGCAGCGGTACCCGACAATTTACAACAGAAATAATAGAGCATCACACATAGATTAGATAGATAGAAACGTGTCAGTCACATATATAATAAGTACAGTGATAGTGTTGGTTACTGTACTTGTCATTTAGTGTTAAAATAAAGGATTTATTAAAAAAAAAATTGGCGTGGGGCACCCCGTAATTTTAGTCTCTAGCGGAGGTTAAGCAGACAGCTAGGGCAGATGTTTGAAGCCTGGGAAGAGGGTAATACCCACGGAGCTTCCCAGGCTACTAATATCAGCCCCCAGCTGAATACCTAGCCTTTACTAGCTATTAAGATGGGGGACCCCCCCCAAAAAATGACGTGGGGTCCCCCCTATTTTAATAGCTAGCAAAGGCTAGGCAGACAGCTGGGGGCTGATATTAATAGCCCAGGAAGGGTGCCATGAATATTGGCCCCCTCCCAGGCTAGAAACACCAGCCGTCAGCCACCCCAGAAATGGCGCATCCATAGGATGCGCCAATTCTGGCACTTAGCCTCGCTCTTCCCACTGCCCTGTAGCGGTGGCAGTGGGGTAATAGGGTTGGAGTTGATGTCAGCTTATAATGCCAGCTGACATCAAGCCCAGGTTAGTAATGGAGAGGCGTCTATAAGACACCCCCATTACTAACCCCATAGTCAAAGTTAAAAAAAAAACACAAACACCCAGAATAAAGTCCTTTAATTGAAATAAAGACACAATTCTTTATTGTTCTAAATTAAACCTTACTTACCATCACGCCCATTCCAGCTGAAGCCAACGATCTCCTGCAATAAAAGAAAAATAATAAAGCAACATCATCCTTACCTTTCGATGGCTCCCAGGACAGCTCCAGCTCTGCTACATGGAGATGACAGGCTGGATCGCAGCAGAAAGCTGCCATCCAGCATGTCATCCCGCAGACACTGAGAAGCACAGGCATGCTTGCGCTCCTCAGTGTCTGACTGTGACGGCATCCCGATGAGCCAACAATGAACTCAGCTCACCTCATGCACGTCACTGATAGCGTGGGAGAATTCTCCTGCGCATGCGGTGAGCGTGAGAGACTCGGCTCATCGGGATGCCGTCACAGCCTGATACTGAGGAGCGCAAGCATGCCTGCGCTTCTCAGTGTCTGCGGGATGACAGGCTGGATGGCAGCTTTCTCCTGCGGTCCAGCCTGTCATCTCGATGTAGCAGAGCTGGAGCTGTCCTGGGAACCATCGAAAGGTAAGAATGATGTTGCTTTATTATTTTTCTTTTATTGCAGGAGATCGTTGGCTTCAGCTGGAATGGGCGTGATGGTAAGTATGGTTTAATTTAGAACAATAAAGAATTGTGTCTTTATTTCAATTAAAGGACTTTATTCTGGGTGTTTGTGTTTTTTTTTAAATACTTTACTAGAAATTCATGGCGGTCATGTCTAATATTGGCGTGACCCCATGAATTTCGGGCTTAGGGCCAGCTGATAATGCCAAGCTGGCCCTAACCCCTTTATTACCCAGTGAGCCACCGCACCAGGGCCCTGGATGAGTTGGGTACAGCGCCAGAAGATGGCGCTTCTATGAACGCGCCATTTTCCGGGGTGGCTGTGGACTGCAATTTGCAGCAGGTGGGGCCCAGAAAGCTTGGGCCTCCCTGTGCTGCAGATTCCAGTCCCCAGCTGCCTAGTTGTACCTGGCTGGACACAAAAATAGGGCGAAGCCCCACGTATTTTTTTTTTAATTTTTTCATGAAATTCATGAAATAATTAAGAAAAAAAGGGCTTCCCTATATTGTTGTGTCCGGCCAGGTACAAATAGGCAGCTGGTGGTTGGGGGCAGCCCGTTGCTGCCTGCTGTACCTGGCTGGACACAAATATAGTGCGAAGCCCCACGTCAATTTTTTTTTTATTATTTCATGAAATAATTAAAAAAAAGGGCTTCCCTATATTGTTGTGTCCGGCCAGGTACAAATAGGCAGCTGGAGGTTGGGGTCAGCCCGTTCCTGTCTGCTGTACCTGGCTGGACACAAATATAGTGCGAAACCCCACATCAATTTTTTTTTAATTATTTCATAAATTTCCTGAAATAATTAAAAAAAAATTGCCTATTTGTACCTGGCTGGACACAAAAATAGGGCGAAGCCCCACGTATTTTTCTTTTTTAAACTTATTTCATGAAATTCATGAAATAATAAAAAAAAAGGGGCTTCCCTATATTGTGTCCGGCCAGGTACAAATAGGCAGCTGGGAGTTGGGGGCAGCCCGTTCCTGGATTCTGTACCTGGCTCGCATACAAAAATATGGCAAAGCCCACGTCAAAATTTTTGGGAAAAATTAATTAAAAAATAAATATTAATTTAGGGACTGCATCTTTATTAACCCCTCAAGTGTCATTTAGTGTTAAAATAAAGGATTTATTAAAAAAAAATTGACGTGGGATCCCCCATAATTTTAGTCTCTATCGTAGGTTAAGCAGACAGCTGGGGCAGATGTTTGAAGCCTGGGAAGGGGGTAATACCCATGGAGCTTCCCCGGCTACTAATATCAGCCCCCAGCTGAATACCTAGCCTTTACTAACTATTAAAATGGGAGACCCACCCAAAAAAATGACGTGGGGTCCCCCCTATTTTAATAGCTAGCAAAGGCTGGACAGACAGCTGGGGGCTGATACTAATAGCCCAGGAAGGGTGCCATGAATATTGGCCCCCTCCCAGGCTAGAAACACCAGCCGTCAGCCACCCCAGAAATGGCGCATCCATAGGATGCGCCAATTCTGGCACTTAGCCTCGCTCTTCCACGCTGCCCTGGTGCGGTGGCAGGGGGTAATAGGGTTGGTTTTCATGTCAGCGCCAGCTGCCATGAAGCCAGGTTAGTAATGATGGGCGTCTATAAGACACCCCCATTACTAACCTGAAACATTTAAGTGTGACAAAGATGCAAAAGAATAAGAAATCAGGAAGGGGGCAAACACTTTTTCACACCACTGTATGTGTGAAGTGTAAAGTAAATTCTACAAGGTTTTCTATATATTGAGAAAATATAAATCTGATAACGGTGACTTGCATTTGTATTTATCCCTCCGGAGTAAATAGTCTGTAGGACCACCTTTCGCTGCAATTACTGCTGCAAGTCTTTTCAGGTATGTCTCTACCAGCTTTGCATCTAGAAGTGACATTTTCTCCCATTCTTCTTTGTAAATGCTCTATCTCAGTGAGATTGGATGGAGACGTCTGTGAACAGCAATTTCAAGTCTTGCCACAGATCCTCAATGGGATTTCGGTCTGGCCTTTGGGCCATTCACACTCATGAATCTGCGGTGAGGGGTTCAGCATGAGGCTGCGGTATGTGCATTGCATTACACACATCTATTGCCTGGTACATTCTCATACTTACCACAATGCTCTTCAATTCTAGAAAATGTCAATCTGACATTTACAGAGTCACTTTTATCCCAAGTTTCAGAGCTACAACTAGAAGATGATTCCAAAAGTATAGTATCCAGAATATTAGTAATATACAGTGATCAGAAAAATAAGATTATCCCAAGATAATAGGACAAAACGCCAACATAAAGTGTCATGCAGTGCTCCATCATTAGTGGCAAATGCTGCCCATGTCAGTAATGTCATACAGAGCCCATAAGAATATATTCACCACCAATATTATAAACCCAGGTATGACAATAGTCATTATGGCACATTATACCGATACATGTGTAGGCTCCGCATGGTGCTGGAATTCAGAAGTTCAAAGTGCACATTTCTTATAGCTCCTATATTGTACATATGGCAACTATATGGCACAGTTGAATGGCATTACCCATATGGGCAGTTCATGGCACTAGTTATATTCACAGTATATGGTAACAGAATTGTATCCACCTGTATTTTATATTTAATGTGCTGTCTATAAAAGGATAGTTTTTTACATCAGTCAGATTAATTACATTATTAAAAGGCTATACGCAATTTCTTAATTGGGTAAAATTGCAAAGTGCTTGTAAAAATAGGGAACTTTGCAAATAACCCCTTTTTAAAAATTCTCTTCATTTCTCATGAGAGGAGGTATTTTGAATTCTAGAATTTGCTTGTTGCCTAGGTCAGCCACCATTCTGTCTGTCAGAGTTGACTGTTCTCCCAAACAAGGAGGACAGCGCTTACAACTTGTTTCCCATGGAGCTTGTGAGTGCTGCTGAGAAGCTGTCTAGATACCAGGATTCAGCCACCTTCAGGGTCCTTGAGCTCCTCCAATGCCTCATGCCACATCCAAGCACTGATTTTACAATACATACTGCTTATAGTATTATATATTATTATTAGTGTTGAGTAGTGTTGAGCGATACCTTCCGATATCGGGAAATATCGGATCGGATTGGATCGGACCGATACCGAAAAAGTATCGGATATCGCCGATTCCGATACCGGAAACCAATGCAAGTCAATGGGACATAAATATCGGAATTAAAATAAACCCTTTCTTTCCTTGTAGGTTATTTCTACATGAAGGAAAACAACTAAGAATAATGTAGAATGTATTGGGGGAGGTGGGGGAGTCAATAAAGGCATAGAGGTTTAGCCCAGTCAAATGGAATAGCAGGAATTAATATTTTTTTATTATGTTCTGAGTTACGGAAATATTAACTATGTTAAGTATTTTTATATTTTGTCAGATATTTATGTTTCACTACTTCCATGCTCTTCACCTTCTTTTTTACTTCTCCCACACTTTCTCCTTCATCATCCTCAGCATCTTTTTCATCCACTTCTTCTTCACCTTCTTCTTCTTCACCTTCTTCGTATTATTCTTTTTTTTACATTCTTCATATTCTACTTCTTCATCTTCTTCATATTCTTCTTCTTCATCATATTCTTATTTGTGACAGGCATTCCTGTAGTTGTTATCTATAAAAGGTTGGACATTACACCTTTCGTTCTGCCCGTCACAAAAGATTTACAACAGGATTTGTCCGCGTTCAGTTTGGCCTGCAGCAGCAGGTCTTTTCCAGGGGCACCACGAGGAGGAACGGACTCACCCCCATACACTGCTTAGTCATCTTCTGCTTAGAATTTAGATATTATCTTTTGCTCTGATTTTTAGTCTTATGCTTAATGTTCTTCCGCTTTTTGTTCTGCAGCTTCTTGTATTTCTGCTTCTTGGTTTTCTGTCTCTTGTTTTTCTGTATCTTGGTGCTTGTCTTCTCTTCTTTGTCTTCTTGGTCAACTTCTTCAGGGTCATCTTCTTGGTCTTCTTCGGGGTGGTCTTCAGGGTCGTCGTCTTCGGGGGTCCTCGTCTTCGGGGTCCTCGTCTTCTTCGGGTTGGTCTTCTGGGTCCTCGTCTTCGGGGTCCTCGTCTTCTTCGGGGTGGTCTTCAGGGTCCTCGTCTTCTTCGGGGTGGTCTTCAGGGTCCTCGTCTTCTTCGGGGTGGTCTTCAGGGTCCTCGTCTTCAGGGTCATTGTCTTCGGGGTCCTCGTCTTCTTAGGGTTGGTCTTCAGGGTCCTCGTCTTCAGGGTCCTCGTCAGGGAGATCCAGAGTGATTACCAAGAACCATTTCAAAAAGCTTGAACTTGGAAATGTAGCAGAAGGTACAAGAAAGCTGAGGAACTACCGAGGACCAGCTGACGGTACTGGAACCCGGATGGATAGCAGAAGGTACAAGAGCCAATGGAACTACCGAGGACCAGCTGATGTTACTGGAACTCGGTTACTAAGCAGGAGGTACCTGTGCCAGAAAGCACTACCAAGGACCAGCAGACGTTGGTGGAACTTGGATACCGAGAAGGAGGCACCTAATCCAAAGGCACTGCCGAGAACCAGCTGACGGTACTGGAACCCGGATGGGTAGCAGAAGGTACAAGAGCCAATGGAACTACCGAGGACCAGCTGATGTTACTGGAACCCGGATGGGTAGCAGAAGGTACAAGAGCCAATGGAACTACCGAGGACCAGCTGATGTTACTGGAACTCGGTTACTAAGCAGGAGGTACCTGTGCCAGAAAGCACTACCAAGGACCAGCAAACGTTGGTGGAACTTGGATACCGAGAAGGAGGCACCTAATCCAAAGGCACTGCCGAGAACCAGCTGACGGTACTGGAACCCGGATGGGTAGCAGAAGGTACCCATGTAAAAAAAAAGTTCAAGGCCGCGAGCCGGCCGCAGTTACCAAAACCCACAGTCCTACAGAGGGTGCTTGTCCTATTGGCACTATGGAACCAGCCTTCATTGCCAGATCCCGCAGCCCACATAGGAGTCACCTAAACTGCAGGCACCATAGAGTCGGCTAACCCGACCGCAACACGACAGGACAACGCATTGGAGGCAAAGTGACGTTGACACTACCCGGAAACAGCTGGCGTGCTGGAACCAGGCTGGGCAGGAGGGAGTACCCGTGCCAAAGACACTGCCGAGAACCAGCTGACGGTACTGGAACCCGGATGGGTAGCAGAAGATACAAGAGCAAATGGAACTACCGAGGACCAGCTGACGGTACTGGAACCCGGATGGGTAGCAGAAGGTACAAGAGCCAATGGAACTACCGAGGACCAGCTGATGTTACTGGAACTCGGTTACTAAGCAGGAGGTACCTGTGCCAGAAAGCACTACCAAGGACCAGCAGACGTTGGTGGAACTTGGATACCGAGAAGGAGGCACCTAATCCAAAGGCACTGCCGAGAACCAGCTGACGGTACTGGAACCCGGATGGGTAGCAGAAGGTACCCATGTAAAAAAAAAGTTCAAGGCCGCGAGCCGGCCGCAGTTACCAAAACCCACAGTCCTACAGAGGGTGCTTGTCCTATTGGCACTATGGAACCAGCCTTCATTGCCAGATCCCGCAGCCCACATAGGAGTCACCTAAACTGCAGGCACCATAGAGTCGGCTAACCCGACCGCAACACGACAGGACAACGCATTGGAGGCAAAGTGACGTTGACACTACCCGGAAACAGCTGGCGTGCTGGAACCAGGCTGGGCAGGAGGGAGTACCCGTGCCAAAGACACTGCCGAGAACCAGCTGACGGTACTGGAACCCGGATGGGTAGCAGAAGATACAAGAGCAAATGGAACTACCGAGGACCAGCTGACGGTACTGGAACCCGGATGGGTAGCAGAAGGTACAAGAGCCAATGGAACTACCGAGGACCAGCTGATGTTACTGGAACTCGGTTACTAAGCAGGAGGTACCTGTGCCAGAAAGCACTACCAAGGACCAGCAGACGTTGGTGGAACTTGGATACCGAGAAGGAGGCACCTAATCCAAAGGCACTGCCGAGAACCAGCTGACGGTACTGGAACCCGGATGGGTAGCAGAAGGTACCCATGTAAAAAAAAAGTTCAAGGCCGCGAGCCGGCCGCAGTTACCAAAACCCACAGTCCTACAGAGGGTGCTTGTCCTATTGGCACTATGGAACCAGCCTTCATTGCCAGATCCCGCAGCCCACATAGGAGTCACCTAAACTGCAGGCACCATAGAGTCGGCTAACCCGACCGCAACACGACAGGACAACGCATTGGAGGCAAAGTGACGTTGACACTACCCGGAAACAGCTGGCGTGCTGGAACCAGGCTGGGCAGGAGGGAGTACCCGTGCCAAAGACACTGCCGAGAACCAGCTGACGGTACTGGAACCCGGATGGGTAGCAGAAGATACAAGAGCAAATGGAACTACCGAGGACCAGCTGACGGTACTGGAACCCGGATGGGTAGCAGAAGGTACAAGAGCCAATGGAACTACCGAGGACCAGCTGATGTTACTGGAACTCGGTTACTAAGCAGGAGGTACCTGTGCCAGAAAGCACTACCAAGGACCAGCAGACGTTGGTGGAACTTGGATACCGAGAAGGAGGCACCTAATCCAAAGGCACTGCCGAGAACCAGCTGACGGTACTGGAACCCGGATGGGTAGCAGAAGGTACCCATGTAAAAAAAAAGTTCAAGGCCGCGAGCCGGCCGCAGTTACCAAAACCCACAGTCCTACAGAGGGTGCTTGTCCTATTGGCACTATGGAACCAGCCTTCATTGCCAGATCCCGCAGCCCACATAGGAGTCACCTAAACTGCAGGCACCATAGAGTCGGCTAACCCGACCGCAACACGACAGGACAACGCATTGGAGGCAAAGTGACGTTGACACTACCCGGAAACAGCTGGCGTGCTGGAACCAGGCTGGGCAGGAGGGAGTACCCGTGCCAAAGACACTGCCGAGAACCAGCTGACGGTACTGGAACCCGGATGGGTAGCAGAAGATACAAGAGCAAATGGAACTACCGAGGACCAGCTGACGGTACTGGAACCCGGATGGGTAGCAGAAGGTACAAGAGCCAATGGAACTACCGAGGACCAGCTGATGTTACTGGAACTCGGTTACTAAGCAGGAGGTACCTGTGCCAGAAAGCACTACCAAGGACCAGCAGACGTTGGTGGAACTTGGATACCGAGAAGGAGGCACCTAATCCAAAGGCACTGCCGAGAACCAGCTGACGGTACTGGAACCCGGATGGGTAGCAGAAGATACAAGAGCAAATGGAACTACCGAGGACCAGCTGACGGTACTGGAACCCGGATGGGTAGCAGAAGGTACAAGAGCCAATGGAACTACCGAGGACCAGCTGATGTTACTGGAACTCGGTTACTAAGCAGGAGGTACCTGTGCCAGAAAGCACTACCAAGGACCAGCAGACGTTGGTGGAACTTGGATACCGAGAAGGAGGCACCTAATCCAAAGGCACTGCCGAGAACCAGCTGACGGTACTGGAACCCGGATGGGTAGCAGAAGATACAAGAGCAAATGGAACTACCGAGGACCAGCTGACGGTACTGGAACCCGGATGGGTAGCAGAAGATACAAGAGCAAATGGAACTACCGAGGACCAGCTGACGGTACTGGAACCCGGATGGGTAGCAGAAGGTACAAGAGCCAATGGAACTACCGAGGACCAGCTGATGTTACTGGAACTCGGTTACTAAGCAGGAGGTACCTGTGCCAGAAAGCACTACCAAGGACCAGCAGACGTTGGTGGAACTTGGATACCGAGAAGGAGGCACCTAATCCAAAGGCACTGCCGAGAACCAGCTGACGGTACTGGAACCCGGATGGGTAGCAGAAGGTACCCATGTAAAAAAAAAGTTCAAGGCCGCGAGCCGGCCGCAGTTACCAAAACCCACAGTCCTACAGAGGGTGCTTGTCCTATTGGCACTATGGAACCAGCCTTCATTGCCAGATCCCGCAGCCCACATAGGAGTCACCTAAACTGCAGGCACCATAGAGTCGGCTAACCCGACCGCAACACGACAGGACAACGCATTGGAGGCAAAGTGACGTTGACACTACCCGGAAACAGCTGGCGTGCTGGAACCAGGCTGGGCAGGAGGGAGTACCCGTGCCAAAGACACTGCCGAGAACCAGCTGACGGTACTGGAACCCGGATGGGTAGCAGAAGATACAAGAGCAAATGGAACTACCGAGGACCAGCTGACGGTACTGGAACCCGGATGGGTAGCAGAAGGTACAAGAGCCAATGGAACTACCGAGGACCAGCTGATGTTACTGGAACTCGGTTACTAAGCAGGAGGTACCTGTGCCAGAAAGCACTACCAAGGACCAGCAGACGTTGGTGGAACTTGGATACCGAGAAGGAGGCACCTAATCCAAAGGCACTGCCGAGAACCAGCTGACGGTACTGGAACCCGGATGGGTAGCAGAAGGTACCCATGTAAAAAAAAAGTTCAAGGCCGCGAGCCGGCCGCAGTTACCAAAACCCACAGTCCTACAGAGGGTGCTTGTCCTATTGGCACTATGGAACCAGCCTTCATTGCCAGATCCCGCAGCCCACATAGGAGTCACCTAAACTGCAGGCACCATAGAGTCGGCTAACCCGACCGCAACACGACAGGACAACGCATTGGAGGCAAAGTGACGTTGACACTACCCGGAAACAGCTGGCGTGCTGGAACCAGGCTGGGCAGGAGGGAGTACCCGTGCCAAAGACACTGCCGAGAACCAGCTGACGGTACTGGAACCCGGATGGGTAGCAGAAGGTACAAGAGCCAATGGAACTGCCGAGAACCAGCTGGCGGTGCTGGAGCCCAGGGTAAATACTAAAAACAGAAGAGCCAGAGGTGTATTTGGAGGAGGTTTTAAATCCGTACTACAGTGGATGTGGACAAAGCAGGAGAATTTGCCGGACACACAGCTGGGGATCAGCTGACGTTACTGAATCCCAATAACACTGGAGCAAGCGTTGACTGTGCAGACGGCACTTCTGAGCAGCAACTAGCGGTATTGGAGCCCAGGGTAAATACTAAAAACGGAGGAGCCAGAGGTGTAATTGGAGCAAGTTTTAAATAAGTAGCACAGTGAATATGGACAGAGCAGGAGAAATTGCCGTGAACACAGCAGGGGAACAGCTGACGTTACCGAACCCCAATAACACCGCAGCAAGTGTTGACTGTGCAGACGGCACTTCCGAGCGCCAACTGGCGGTGCTGGAGCCCAGGGATAAGAATGAAAACAGAGGAGCCAGAGGTGTAATTGGAGCAACTTTAAAATCTGTAGTAGTGAGAATGTGGACAGAGCAGGAGAAATTGCCGTCCGCACAGCAGGGGAACAGCTGACGTTACTGAACCCCAATAACATGGTAGCAAGTGTTGACTGTGCAGACAGCACTTCCGAGCGCCAACTGGCGGTGCTGGAGCCCAGGGATAAGAATGAAAACAGAGGAGCCAGAGGTGTAATTCGAGCAACTTTAAAATCTGTAGTAGTGAGAATGTGGACAGAGCAGGAGAAATTGCCGTCCGCACAGCAGGGGAACAGCTGACGTTACTGAACCCCAATAACACGGCAGCAAGTGTTGACTGTGCAGACAGCACTTCCGAGCGCCAACTGGCGGTGTTGGAGCCCAGGGTAAATACTAAAAACGGAGGAGCCAGAGGTGTAATTGGAGCAAGTTTTAAATAAGTAGCACAGTGAATATGGACAGAGCAGGAGAAATTGCCGCGAACACAGCAGGGGAACAGCTGACGTTACTGAACCCCAATAACATGGTAGCAAGTGTTGACTGTGCAGACGGCACTTCCGAGCGCCAACTGGCGGTGCTGGAGCCCAGGGATAAGAATGAAAACAGAGGAGCCAGAGGTGTAATTCGAGCAACTTTAAAATGTGTAGTACAGTGGATGTGGACAAAGCAGGAGAAATTGCCGTCCGCACAGCAGGAGAACAGCTGACGTTACTGAACCCCAATAACACGGCAGCAAGTGTTGACTGTGCAGACGGCACTTCCGAGCGCCAACTGGCGGTGCTGGAGCCCAGGGATAAGAATGAAAACAGAGGAGCCAGAGGTGTAATTGGAGCAACTTTAAAATCTGTAGTAGTGAGAATGTGGACAGAGCAGGAGAAATTGCCGTCCGCACAGCAGGGGAACAGCTGACGTTACTGAACCCCAATAACATGGTAGCAAGTGTTGACTGTGCAGACAGCACTTCCGAGCGCCAACTGGCGGTGCTGGAGCCCAGGGATAAGAATGAAAACAGAGGAGCCAGAGGTGTAATTGGAGCAACTTTAAAATCTGTAGTAGTGAGAATGTGGACAGAGCAGGAGAAATTGCCGTCCGCACAGCAGGGGAACAGCTGACGTTACTGAACCCCAATAACACGGCAGCAAGTGTTGACTGTGCAGACGGCACTTCCGAGCGCCAACTGGCGGTGCTGGAGCCCAGGGATAAGAATGAAAACAGAGGAGCCAGAGGTGTAATTGGAGCAACTTTAAAATCTGTAGTAGTGAGAATGTGGACAGAGCAGGAGAAATTGCCGTCCGCACAGCAGGAGAACAGCTGACGTTACTGAACCCCAATAACACGGCAGCAAGTGTTGACTGTGCAGACGGCACTTCCGAGCGCCAACTGGCGGTGTTGGAGCTCAGGGATTACAGTTCAGGTGGTAGAAACATGAACAGAACAGGAGACCTGGATACTGTTGCCAACCAATTATTTATTCTGGAAGAGGACTGGCAAATTCATGAGAGATCCAGGCCTTGTTCATTTTGAGAAAAGTAAGCCGGTCAACGTTATCGGAGGATAGTCGCATGCGACGGTCTGTTAGTACACCACCTGCGGCACTAAAGACGCGTTCCGATAATACACTAGCAGCAGGGCAAGCTAGCACCTCCAGTGCATACTGACTAAGCTCTGGCCATGTATCCAGCTTACAGACCCAAAACTTGAAGGGAGAAGAGCCGTCTGGGAGTACACTAAGAGGGCAAGACATGTAGTCTGTCACCATCTGACGGAAACGTTGCCTCCTGCTGACTGGAGCTGTCTGTGATGGTGTAGACATTTGTGGCGGCGGGGACACAAAACTTTGCCACATTTCGGCCATACTGGTCTTGCCTTGTGCTGAGGCGCTGCTTCTGCTCCCTCTTTGTGCAGAGCTTCCTCCACTGCCTCGACGCACTGAGCTGCTTTGTAAAGCACTAGCAGCACTGCTCTCGGTTGGAATGGAGAACATGATGGAATGCACCAGTGCGTCTTGGTACTCCCGCATTTTACGCTCCCGGTTCAATGGTGTTATGAGGCTTTGTAAGTTGTCCCGGTAGCGAGGATCTAGGAGGGTGGACACCCAATAATCAGCCGTGTTGAGAATGTGGGCGATGCGGCGGTCGTTTCTGAGGCACTGCAGCATGAAATCAACCATGTGCTGCAGACTGCCAACTGGCCAAGAAACGCTGTCCCCTGCTTGAGGCGTGATCTCTGCCTGCTCTGCATCACCCCACCCTCGCTCTAGATACTGACTACTAGAGCATTGTGTACCTCCCTCCTCTGGACAGATGTCTTCCTCATCCATTGACTCCTCCTCATCCTCCTCACAAAGTGTCCCCTGCCTAGGCCTTTGTGAGGAACCACATTGCGCAGACTGTAGAGAAGCAGATGGCATTTGTGACTCCTCATCCTCCACCTCTTCCAAAACCTCGTCCCTTAGTGCTTGCAGTGTTTTTTCAAGCAGGCAGATAAGGGGGATAGTCATGCTGACTAGTGCATCATCTGCACTCGCCATCCGCGTGGAATAATCGAAGGCACGCAAAACGTGGCAAATGTCCTTCATAGAGGCCCACTCAGTGGTGGTGAAGTGTGAACGGCGCGCACTGCGACTTGTTTGCGCCTGCTGCAGCTGGTACTCCATTACTGCTGCCTGCTGCTCACACAACCTCTCCAACATATGTAACGTTGAATTCCACCTGGTGGGTAGGTCACATATGATGCGATGTTCCGGAAGACATAATCGGCGCTGCAGAGCTGCAATGCGTGATCTTGCATTGCTGGAACGCCGCAAGTGAGCGCACTCTATGCGGACCTTGTGAAGCAGTGCATCAAGATCCGGATAGTCCCTCAAAAAACTCTGCACGACCAAGTTGAGCACATGTGCCAGACATGGGATGTGAGTGAGGTTGCCTAGGCCCAGAGCTGCCACCAGATTTCGGCCATTGTCACACACTACCATGCCTGGCTGGAGATTCGCTGGCACAAACCACACGTCACTCTGCTGCTTGATGGCATTCCAGAGCTCCTGCGCTGTGTGGCTTCGATTCCCCAAAGAAATTAATTTTAATACGGCCTGTTGACGTTTGGCCACGGCTGTGCTCATATCGGTCATCATAACAGGTAACCGTTCACGGGTCGATGTGGAGGTAGACCGTGACGGCTCCTGCAGCGCTGATTCAGAGGAACTGGAGTATGAGGAGGAGTCAATGTGTACAGACTGGATTCCTGCAATCCTTGGAGTTGGCAGAACACGTACAGCGCCACTCTCAAGATCTGTACCCGGCTCCACAACATTTACCCAATGGGCAGTGAGGGAAAGGTATCGTCCCTGTCCATGCTTACTGGTCCACGCATCAGTGGTCAGGTGGACCTTGCTACTGACGGCGTTTTGTAGCGCATGTTTAATTTTTCCCTCCACATGATGTTGCAGGGCAGGGACGGCTTGCCTGCTGAAATAAAAGCGGCTGGGCACGTTGTATTGTGGGACTGCCAATGCCATAAAGTTACGGAATGTGTCAGTCTCCACCAGCCTGAATGATAGCATTTCAAGGGCCAGTAGTTTAGCAATGCCAGCATTCAGAGCCTGTGCTCGGGGGTGGTTTGCCGAGTATGGGCGCCTTTTCTCCCATGCCTGTGCTAACGATGGCTGTAGACTGGCCTGGGAGTGTGAGGATGACTGGGAAAGTGGTGCTGTGGGTGGAATTACACTGTGTCTCTGTACAACAGTGCCAGAGATTCTTCCATGGCGATCCTGTGAGGAAGCCGAACCAGCTGTGTGTGAGCTGGAGGAAGAGGCTACAACACGAGCTGAAGAGGTGGTAGGTGGCGCTGTAGGTTGGCCTAGGTCTTCAGTGTGTTTGTGTAACTCCACCACGTGCTTGGTCCGCACATGTTTCCACATATTTGTGGTATTGAGGTTGCTGACACTTTTCCCTCTTTTCACCTTCTGATTACACAGCTTGCATTTGACAAAGCAAATGTCATCTGCAACTGTGTCAAAAAAGGACCAGGCACTGCAAGTCTTGGGAGCGCCCGCTTTGGATTTTGGAAGAGCCATGCTCCTAATGGGTGCCGAAGTGGAGGCTACAGGCAACCAAGTCTGCCCCCTCCCTCTCCCTCCTTTTTGGGCCGTTCGGGGAATCTCTTCCTCAGAGCTGTCCCACCACCTTCCTGTCCCTCACGCCATGATGGGTCAAGGACCTCATCATCTACACCACCCTCTTCAAACAACTGCTTCTCCTGGGTAGTCTCGACAGCACAGTACGCACCAGAAAGTGGCACCTGAGTCTCATCATCAGATGCGTACTGAGGTGTGCTGCTGACCATAGGCACTGGCCCACCCGCCTCTTCAGATTCAGAGAGACAAAACGGTTGCGCATCACTGCATACTACCTCTTCTTCAAATTCTCGAATTCTGCTTGGCTGGCCCCCTCTTTCCAAGCCAAGAGATTCAGAGAACAGAAGTAGAGATGGCTCCTGTCCAGGGCTCTCTGACTGCCTGGGCAATTTGGCAGGTGGTGAAGAGACAGATGGGTGCTCTTCAGTGCTCAGGACCTGAGAGGATCTGGAACTAATTGAAGTCGATGCGTTAGCTGCCATCCATCCGACAACGGCTTCAATTTGGTCCTCGCGCAGCAGTGGGGTACGGCTAGCTCCTACAAAGCTGCGCATAAAGGACTGTTCCCTGGTAAAACTGGGGGATGCTGAGTCACTGGTGCCCGCAGCAGGCACAGAATCCCCACGTCCTCTCCCTGCAGGCACAGAATCCTCACGTCCTCTCCCTGCAGAAACTCCACGCCCACGCCCACGACCACGACCACATGCCTTACTCCCTGCCTTCTTCATCTTGGTAGACTGATAAAGATAGGCAGAAAAGTACTAAGGGCTTAGTGTGCTTATTCCTGAACAGCTGCTAACAGGTATAAGAAACACTAATTTTATAAAGTGTGGACTAGACTTTAATATGAGCTAATGTGGCCTACACAACTGTAAAGTGGAGTGTTTGGTGAACTTTATTTAGGTTTTTTTTGTCACAAAAAGACACTGGATGTGCCTAAAGATGTAATAACGATAGTATCACAAACTTTTTGTAGCTATTACAATGTAGGAAGGTAACCTACAATGCAATAGATGAGGCTGCAAAAAATAGGCTAATACTAATCTGGCTGGGGCTGCAGGGCCCAATGCTGCAGAAAGGCTCCTCTATCTACTCCTATATAGTGTGTTTGGAATCAATTTAGCTGAATATGGATGGAACCACCACACTAATAGGAGATATCAGGAAAAATTATGAATTGGCAATAAAGGACAATGTATGAGGCAGTGACACACACTGAGTGCACTACAACCAGACGGGGTTGAAGCACACACTACAGGGTGAGCTGCACTCACACACCAGACCTTGCAGACAGCGGTGAACAGTACAGATGCAGAGCACTGTGCACTAGTGCTGCAAGACGGAAAAAAAATTCTCTATCTACTCCTATATAGTGTGTTTGGAACCAATTTAGCTGAATACAGATGGAACCACCACACTAATAGGAGATATCAGGAAAAATTATGAATTGGCAATAAAGGACAATGTATGAGGCAGTGACACACACTGAGTGCACTACAACCAGACGGGGTTGAAGCACACACTACAGGGTGAGCTGCACTCACACACCAGACCTTGCAGACAGCGGTGAACAGTACAGATGCAGAGCACTGTGCACTAGTGCTGCAAGACGGAAAAAAATTTCTCTATCTACTCCTATATAGTGTGTTTGGAACCAATTTAGCTGAATACAGATGGAACCACCACACTAATAGGAGATATCAGGAAAAATTATGAATTGGCAAAAAAGGACAATGTATGAGGCAGTGACACACACTGAGTGCACTACAACCAGACTTGGCTGAAGCACACACTACAGGGTGAGCTGCACTCACACACACAGACCTTGCAGATAGCGGTGAACAGCACAGGGAACTGTGCACTAGCACTGCAAGGCACAGTGATTTAGAAAGTAGCTTGGGTAAAGCAGTATAGAGCAAATAGGTAGCTAAAACTGTCCCTCAGAACAACAGCGTCCTATCCCTAACTGAATTCACAGCAGAGTGAGCTCAAAATGGCGGCGGTGGCTTTTATAGTGCATCATGACATCATTTCAGCAGCCAATCACAGCCATGCCATTAGTTAAGATGCCTACATGCCTAACAGGATGTGCCCACACTTCTTAGGATCCTCATTGGCTGAATAAAATGAAAATGTCTCATTGCATTATGGGAACTTCCGATTCCGGTATACGATATTGCAATAGTATCGGAATTAAGTATCGGAATTCCGATACCGCGAATATCGGCCGATACCCGATATTTCAGTATCGGAATGCTCAACACTAGTGTTGAGCGATACCTTCCGATATCGGGAAATATCGGATCGGATTGGATCGGACCGATACCGAAAAAGTATCGGATATCGCCGATTCCGATACCGGAAACCAATGCAAGTCAATGGGACATAAATATCGGAATTAAAATAAACCCTTTCTTTCCTTGTAGGTTATTTCTACATGAAGGAAAACAACTAAGAATAATGTAGAATGTATTGGGGGAGGTGGGGGAGACAATAAAGGCATAGAGGTTTAGCCCAGTCAAATGGAATAGCAGGAATTAATATTTTTTTATTATGTTCTGAGTTACGGAAATATTAACTATGTTAAGTATTTTTATATTTTGTCAGATATTTATGTTTCACTACTTCCATGCTCTTCACCTTCTTTTTTACTTCTCCCACACTTTCTCCTTCATCATCCTCAGCATCTTTTTCATCCACTTCTTCTTCACCTTCTTCTTCTTCACCTTCTTCGTATTATTCTTTTTTTTACATTCTTCATATTCTACTTCTTCATCTTCTTCATATTCTTCTTCTTCATCATATTCTTATTTGTGACAGGCATTCCTGTAGTTGTTATCTATAAAAGGTTGGACATTACACCTTTCGTTCTGCCCGTCACAAAAGATTTACAACAGGATTTGTCCGCGTTCAGTTTGGCCTGCAGCAGCAGGTCTTTTCCAGGGGCACCACGAGGAGGAACGGACTCACCCCCATACACTGCTTAGTCATCTTCTGCTTAGAATTTAGATATTATCTTTTGCTCTGATTTTTAGTCTTATGCTTAATGTTCTTCCGCTTTTTGTTCTGCAGCTTCTTGTATTTCTGCTTCTTGGTTTTCTGTCTCTTGTTTTTCTGTATCTTGGTGCTTGTCTTCTCTTCTTTGTCTTCTTGGTCAACTTCTTCAGGGTCATCTTCTTGGTCTTCTTCGGGGTGGTCTTCAGGGTCCTCGTCTTCGGGGTCCTCGTCTTCTTCGGGGTGGTCTTCAGGGTCCTCGTCTTCTTCGGGGTGGTCTTCAGGGTCCTCGTCTTCTTCGGGGTGGTCTTCAGGGTCCTCGTCTTCAGGGTCATTGTCTTCGGGGTCCTCGTCTTCTTAGGGTTGGTCTTCAGGGTCCTCGTCTTCAGGGTCCTCGTCAGGGAGATCCAGAGTGATTACCAAGAACCATTTCAAAAAGCTTGAACTTGGAAATGTAGCAGAAGGTACAAGAAAGCTGAGGAACTACCGAGGACCAGCTGACGGTACTGGAACCCGGATGGATAGCAGAAGGTACAAGAGCCAATGGAACTACCGAGGACCAGCTGATGTTACTGGAACTCGGTTACTAAGCAGGAGGTACCTGTGCCAGAAAGCACTACCAAGGACCAGCAGACGTTGGTGGAACTTGGATACCGAGAAGGAGGCACCTAATCCAAAGGCACTGCCGAGAACCAGCTGACGGTACTGGAACCCGGATGGGTAGCAGAAGGTACAAGAGCCAATGGAACTACCGAGGACCAGCTGATGTTACTGGAACCCGGATGGGTAGCAGAAGGTACAAGAGCCAATGGAACTACCGAGGACCAGCTGATGTTACTGGAACTCGGTTACTAAGCAGGAGGTACCTGTGCCAGAAAGCACTACCAAGGACCAGCAGACGTTGGTGGAACTTGGATACCGAGAAGGAGGCACCTAATCCAAAGGCACTGCCGAGAACCAGCTGACGGTACTGGAACCCGGATGGGTAGCAGAAGGTACAAGAGCCAATGGAACTGCCGAGAACCAGCTGGCGGTGCTGGAGCCCAGGGTAAATACTAAAAACAGAAGAGCCAGAGGTGTATTTGGAGGAGGTTTTAAATCCGTACTACAGTGGATGTGGACAAAGCAGGAGAATTTGCCGGACACACAGCTGGGGATCAGCTGACGTTACTGAATCTCAATAACACTGGAGCAAGCGTTGACTGTGCAGACGGCACTTCTGAGCAGCAACTAGCGGTATTGGAGCCCAGGGTAAATACTAAAAACGGAGGAGCCAGAGGTGTAATTGGAGCAAGTTTTAAATAAGTAGCACAGTGAATATGGACAGAGCAGGAGAAATTTCCGTGAACACAGCAGGGGAACAGCTGACGTTACCGAACCCCAATAACACCGCAGCAAGTGTTGACTGTGCAGACGGCACTTCCGAGCGCCAACTGGCGGTGCTGGAGCCCAGGGATAAGAATGAAAACAGAGGAGCCAGAGGTGTAATTGGAGCAACTTTAAAATCTGTAGTAGTGAGAATGTGGACAGAGCAGGAGAAATTGCCGTCCGCACAGCAGGGGAACAGCTGACGTTACTGAACCCCAATAACATGGTAGCAAGTGTTGACTGTGCAGACAGCACTTCCGAGCGCCAACTGGCGGTGCTGGAGCCCAGGGATAAGAATGAAAACAGAGGAGCCAGAGGTGTAATTCGAGCAACTTTAAAATCTGTAGTAGTGAGAATGTGGACAGAGCAGGAGAAATTGCCGTCCGCACAGCAGGGGAACAGCTGACGTTACTGAACCCCAATAACACGGCAGCAAGTGTTGACTGTGCAGACAGCACTTCCGAGCGCCAACTGGCGGTGTTGGAGCCCAGGGTAAATACTAAAAACGGAGGAGCCAGAGGTGTAATTGGAGCAAGTTTTAAATAAGTAGCACAGTGAATATGGACAGAGCAGGAGAAATTGCCGCGAACACAGCAGGGGAACAGCTGACGTTACTGAACCCCAATAACATGGTAGCAAGTGTTGACTGTGCAGACGGCACTTCCGAGCGCCAACTGGCGGTGCTGGAGCCCAGGGATAAGAATGAAAACAGAGGAGCCAGAGGTGTAATTCGAGCAACTTTAAAATGTGTAGTACAGTGGATGTGGACAAAGCAGGAGAAATTGCCGTCCGCACAGCAGGGGAACAGCTGACGTTACTGAACCCCAATAACATGGTAGCAAGTGTTGACTGTGCAGACAGCACTTCCGAGCGCCAACTGGCGGTGCTGGAGCCCAGGGATAAGAATGAAAACAGAGGAGCCAGAGGTGTAATTCGAGCAACTTTAAAATCTGTAGTAGTGAGAATGTGGACAGAGCAGGAGAAATTGCCGTCCGCACAGCAGGGGAACAGCTGACGTTACTGAACCCCAATAACACGGCAGCAAGTGTTGACTGTGCAGACAGCACTTCCGAGCGCCAACTGGCGGTGTTGGAGCCCAGGGTAAATACTAAAAACGGAGGAGCCAGAGGTGTAATTGGAGCAAGTTTTAAATAAGTAGCACAGTGAATATGGACAGAGCAGGAGAAATTGCCGCGAACACAGCAGGGGAACAGCTGACGTTACTGAACCCCAATAACATGGTAGCAAGTGTTGACTGTGCAGACGGCACTTCCGAGCGCCAACTGGCGGTGCTGGAGCCCAGGGATAAGAATGAAAACAGAGGAGCCAGAGGTGTAATTCGAGCAACTTTAAAATGTGTAGTACAGTGGATGTGGACAAAGCAGGAGAAATTGCCGTCCGCACAGCAGGAGAACAGCTGACGTTACTGAACCCCAATAACACGGCAGCAAGTGTTGACTGTGCAGACGGCACTTCCGAGCGCCAACTGGCGGTGCTGGAGCCCAGGGATAAGAATGAAAACAGAGGAGCCAGAGGTGTAATTGGAGCAACTTTAAAATCTGTAGTAGTGAGAATGTGGACAGAGCAGGAGAAATTGCCGTCCGCACAGCAGGGGAACAGCTGACGTTACTGAACCCCAATAACATGGTAGCAAGTGTTGACTGTGCAGACAGCACTTCCGAGCGCCAACTGGCGGTGCTGGAGCCCAGGGATAAGAATGAAAACAGAGGAGCCAGAGGTGTAATTGGAGCAACTTTAAAATCTGTAGTAGTGAGAATGTGGACAGAGCAGGAGAAATTGCCGTCCGCACAGCAGGGGAACAGCTGACGTTACTGAACCCCAATAACACGGCAGCAAGTGTTGACTGTGCAGACGGCACTTCCGAGCGCCAACTGGCGGTGCTGGAGCCCAGGGATAAGAATGAAAACAGAGGAGCCAGAGGTGTAATTCGAGCAACTTTAAAATGTGTAGTACAGTGGATTTGGACAAATCAGGAGAAATTGCCGTCCGCACAGCAGGAGAACAGCTGACGTTACTGAACCCCAATAACACGGCAGCAAGTGTTGACTGTGCAGACGGCACTTCCGTGCGCCAACTGGCGGTGTTGGAGCTCAGGGATAATACTGAAAACAGAGGAGCCAGAGGTGTAATTGGAGCAACTTTAAAATCTGTAGTAGTGAGAATGTGGACAGAGCAGGAGAAATTGCCGTCCGCACAGCAGGGGAACAGCTGACGTTACTGAACCCCAATAACATGGTAGCAAGTGTTGACTGTGCAGACAGCACTTCCGAGCGCCAACTGGCGGTGCTGGAGCCCAGGGATAAGAATGAAAACAGAGGAGCCAGAGGAGTAATTGGAGCAACTTTAAAATGTGTAGTACAGTGGATGTGGACAAATCAGGAGAAATTGCCGTCCGCACAGCAGGAGAACAGCTGACGTTACTGAACCCCAATAACACGGCAGCAAGTGTTGACTGTGCAGACGGCACTTCCGAGCGCCAACTGGCGGTGTTGGAGCTCAGGGATTACAGTTCAGGTGGTAGAAACATGAACAGAACAGGAGACCTGGATACTGTTGCCAACCAATTATTTATTCTGGAAGAGGACTGGCAAATTCATGAGAGATCCAGGCCTTGTTCATTTTGAGAAAAGTAAGCCGGTCAACGTTATCGGAGGATAGTCGCATGCGACGGTCTGTTAGTACACCACCTGCGGCACTAAAGACGCGTTCCGATAATACACTAGCAGCAGGGCAAGCTAGCACCTCCAGTGCATACTGACTAAGCTCTGGCCATGTATCCAGCTTACAGACCCAAAACTTGAAGGGAGAAGAGCCGTCTGGGAGTACACTAAGAGGGCAAGACATGTAGTCTGTCACCATCTGACGGAAACGTTGCCTCCTGCTGACTGGAGCTGTCTGTGATGGTGTAGACATTTGTGGCGGCGGGGACACAAAACTTTGCCACATTTCGGCCATACTGGTCTTGCCTTGTGCTGAGGCGCTGCTTCTGCTCCCTCTTTGTGCAGAGCTTCCTCCACTGCCTCGACGCACTGAGCTGCTTTGTAAAGCACTAGCAGCACTGCTCTCGGTTGGAATGGAGAACATGATGGAATGCACCAGTGCGTCTTGGTACTCCCGCATTTTACGCTCCCGGTTCAATGGTGTTATGAGGCTTTGTAAGTTGTCCCGGTAGCGAGGATCTAGGAGGGTGGACACCCAATAATCAGCCGTGTTGAGAATGTGGGCGATGCGGCGGTCGTTTCTGAGGCACTGCAGCATGAAATCAACCATGTGCTGCAGACTGCCAACTGGCCAAGAAACGCTGTCCCCTGCTTGAGGCGTGATCTCTGCCTGCTCTGCATCACCCCACCCTCGCTCTAGATACTGACTACTAGAGCATTGTGTACCTCCCTCCTCTGGACAGATGTCTTCCTCATCCATTGACTCCTCCTCATCCTCCTCACAAAGTGTCCCCTGCCTAGGCCTTTGTGAGGAACCACATTGCGCAGACTGTAGAGAAGCAGATGGCATTTGTGACTCCTCATCCTCCACCTCTTCCAAAACCTCGTCCCTTAGTGCTTGCAGTGTTTTTTCAAGCAGGCAGATAAGGGGGATAGTCATGCTGACTAGTGCATCATCTGCACTCGCCATCCGCGTGGAATAATCGAAGGCACGCAAAACGTGGCAAATGTCCTTCATAGAGGCCCACTCAGTGGTGGTGAAGTGTGAACGGCGCGCACTGCGACTTGTTTGCGCCTGCTGCAGCTGGTACTCCATTACTGCTGCCTGCTGCTCACACAACCTCTCCAACATATGTAACGTTGAATTCCACCTGGTGGGTAGGTCACATATGATGCGATGTTCCGGAAGACATAATCGGCGCTGCAGAGCTGCAATGCGTGATCTTGCATTGCTGGAACGCCGCAAGTGAGCGCACTCTATGCGGACCTTGTGAAGCAGTGCATCAAGATCCGGATAGTCCCTCAAAAAACTCTGCACGACCAAGTTGAGCACATGTGCCAGACATGGGATGTGAGTGAGGTTGCCTAGGCCCAGAGCTGCCACCAGATTTCGGCCATTGTCACACACTACCATGCCTGGCTGGAGATTCGCTGGCACAAACCACACGTCACTCTGCTGCTTGATGGCATTCCAGAGCTCCTGCGCTGTGTGGCTTCGATTCCCCAAAGAAATTAATTTTAATACGGCCTGTTGACGTTTGGCCACGGCTGTGCTCATATCGGTCATCATAACAGGTAACCGTTCACGGGTCGATGTGGAGGTAGACCGTGACGGCTCCTGCAGCGCTGATTCAGAGGAACTGGAGTATGAGGAGGAGTCAATGTGTACAGACTGGATTCCTGCAATCCTTGGAGTTGGCAGAACACGTACAGCGCCACTCTCAAGATCTGTACCCGGCTCCACAACATTTACCCAATGGGCAGTGAGGGAAAGGTATCGTCCCTGTCCATGCTTACTGGTCCACGCATCAGTGGTCAGGTGGACCTTGCTACTGACGGCGTTTTGTAGCGCATGTTTAATTTTTCCCTCCACATGATGTTGCAGGGCAGGGACGGCTTGCCTGCTGAAATAAAAGCGGCTGGGCACGTTGTATTGTGGGACTGCCAATGCCATAAAGTTACGGAATGTGTCAGTCTCCACCAGCCTGAATGATAGCATTTCAAGGGCCAGTAGTTTAGCAATGCCAGCATTCAGAGCCTGTGCTCGGGGGTGGTTTGCCGAGTATGGGCGCCTTTTCTCCCATGCCTGTGCTAACGATGGCTGTAGACTGGCCTGGGAGTGTGAGGATGACTGGGAAAGTGGTGCTGTGGGTGGAATTACACTGTGTCTCTGTACAACAGTGCCAGAGATTCTTCCATGGCGATCCTGTGAGGAAGCCGAACCAGCTGTGTGTGAGCTGGAGGAAGAGGCTACAACACGAGCTGAAGAGGTGGTAGGTGGCGCTGTAGGTTGGCCTAGGTCTTCAGTGTGTTTGTGTAACTCCACCACGTGCTTGGTCCGCACATGTTTCCACATATTTGTGGTATTGAGGTTGCTGACACTTTTCCCTCTTTTCACCTTCTGATTACACAGCTTGCATTTGACAAAGCAAATGTCATCTGCAACTGTGTCAAAAAAGGACCAGGCACTGCAAGTCTTGGGAGCGCCCGCTTTGGATTTTGGAAGAGCCATGCTCCTAATGGGTGCCGAAGTGGAGGCTACAGGCAACCAAGTCTGCCCCCTCCCTCTCCCTCCTTTTTGGGCCGTTCGGGGAATCTCTTCCTCAGAGCTGCTCCCACCACCTTCCTGTCCCTCACGCCATGATGGGTCAAGGACCTCATCATCTACACCACCCTCTTCAAACAACTGCTTCTCCTGGGTAGTCTCGACAGCACAGTACGCACCAGAAAGTGGCACCTGAGTCTCATCATCAGATGCGTACTGAGGTGTGCTGCTGACCATAGGCACTGGCCCACCCGCCTCTTCAGATTCAGAGAGACAAAACGGTTGCGCATCACTGCATACTACCTCTTCTTCAAATTCTCGAATTCTGCTTGGCTGGCCCCCTCTTTCCAAGCCAAGAGATTCAGAGAACAGAAGTAGAGATGGCTCCTGTCCAGGGCTCTCTGACTGCCTGGGCAATTTGGCAGGTGGTGAAGAGACAGATGGGTGCTCTTCAGTGCTCAGGACCTGAGAGGATCTGGAACTAATTGAAGTCGATGCGTTAGCTGCCATCCATCCGACAACGGCTTCAATTTGGTCCTCGCGCAGCAGTGGGGTACGGCTAGCTCCTACAAAGCTGCGCATAAAGGACTGTTCCCTGGTAAAACTGGGGGATGCTGAGTCACTGGTGCCCGCAGCAGGCACAGAATCCCCACGTCCTCTCCCTGCAGGCACAGAATCCTCACGTCCTCTCCCTGCAGAAACTCCACGCCCACGCCCACGACCACGACCACATGCCTTACTCCCTGCCTTCTTCATCTTGGTAGACTGATAAAGATAGGCAGAAAAGTACTAAGGGCTTAGTGTGCTTATTCCTGAACAGCTGCTAACAGGTATAAGAAACACTAATTTCATAAAGTGTGGACTAGACTTTAATATGAGCTAATGTGGCCTACACAACTGTAAAGTGGAGTGTTTGGTGAACTTTATTTAGGTTTTTTTTGTCACAAAAAGACACTGGATGTGCCTAAAGATGTAATAACGATAGTATCACAAACTTTTTGTAGCTATTACAATGTAGGAAGGTAACCTACAATGCAATAGATGAGGCTGCAAAAAATAGGCTAATACTAATCTGGCTGGGGCTGCAGGGCCCAATGCTGCAGAAAGGCTCCTCTATCTACTCCTATATAGTGTGTTTGGAATCAATTTAGCTGAATATGGATGGAACCACCACACTAATAGGAGATATCAGGAAAAATTATGAATTGGCAATAAAGGACAATGTATGAGGCAGTGACACACACTGAGTGCACTACAACCAGACGGGGTTGAAGCACACACTACAGGGTGAGCTGCACTCACACACCAGACCTTGCAGACAGCGGTGAACAGTACAGATGCAGAGCACTGTGCACTAGTGCTGCAAGACGGAAAAAAAATTCTCTATCTACTCCTATATAGTGTGTTTGGAACCAATTTAGCTGAATACAGATGGAACCACCACACTAATAGGAGATATCAGGTAAAATTATGAATTGGCAATAAAGGACAATGTATGAGGCAGTGACACACACTGAGTGCACTACAACCAGACGGGGTTGAAGCACACACTACAGGGTGAGCTGCACTCACACACCAGACCTTGCAGACAGCGGTGAACAGTACAGATGCAGAGCACTGTGCACTAGTGCTGCAAGACGGAAAAAAATTTCTCTATCTACTCCTATATAGTGTGTTTGGAACCAATTTAGCTGAATACAGATGGAACCACCACACTAATAGGAGATATCAGGAAAAATTATGAATTGGCAATAAAGGACAATGTATGAGGCAGTGACACACACTGAGTGCACTACAACCAGACGGGGTTGAAGCACACACTACAGGGTGAGCTGCACTCACACACCAGACCTTGCAGACAGCGGTGAACAGTACAGATGCAGAGCACTGTGCACTAGTGCTGCAAGACGGAAAAAAATTTCTCTATCTACTCCTATATAGTGTGTTTGGAACCAATTTAGCTGAATACAGATGGAACCACCCCACTAATAGGAGATATCAGGAAAAATTATGAATTGGCAAAAAAGGACAATGTATGAGGCAGTGACACACACTGAGTGCACTACAACCAGACTTGGCTGAAGCACACACTACAGCGTGAGCTGCACTCACACACACAGACCTTGCAGATAGCGGTGAACAGCACAGGGAACTGTGCACTAGCACTGCAAGGCACAGTGATTTAGAAAGTAGCTTGGGTAAAGCAGTATAGAGCAAATAGGTAGCTAAAACTGTCCCTCAGAACAACAGCGTCCTATCCCTAACTGAATTCACAGCAGAGTGAGCTCAAAATGGCGGCGGTGGCTTTTATAGTGCATCATGACATCATTTCAGCAGCCAATCACAGCCATGCCATTAGTTAAGATGCCTACATGCCTAACAGGATGTGCCCACACTTCTTAGGATCCTCATTGGCTGAATAAAATGAAAATGTCTCATTGCATTATGGGAACTTCCGATTCCGGTATACGATATTGCAATAGTATCGGAATTAAGTATCGGAATTCCGATACCGCGAATATCGGCCGATACCCGATATTTCAGTATCGGAATGCTCAACACTAATTATTATGCAAATCTGTTAGCCCAGATGAGGCTGGTGTACTTGTCAGCATATGCATAAGGATGGCTGTATAATCCTTTGTGAAACTTTTCCTTTATCACATTAAAATAAGGATAAAACGCTCCTCTTAACATCAGGATTGCACAGCCATCCTGATGTGAATTTTCAGAGTACGTACATCAGCCCCATCTGGTCCGAGATCTGATTAATAGTATTTTTACAGTTTGCTTTGTGAAACCTGGTCATATAACTGCTTGAACGTGTGAGTGCTGTTCTGTAAGAGGACGGACACCGAGACAGCTTGAGATACTGCGGAGGAGCCTTCCAGCAGGTGGTGTAAAGTTTGGAAAGTGGAAGCCCAGCGTAAATGTTTTTGCCAGTCATCTATCTGTGGTGAAGCTGTTCCCCTATTTAAGAGTATTTGTAGTTATGAAGCATGTTGGCGTCTCGGAGACTCTGTGACCAGTAAGCTTGTTGCCTCTTTTCAGTAACATTATCCTAAACTGTCACCAGTATGTGCCTGAATTACTTCTGCCGTCCTTTAGTGGTGACACCAGATACCAGTCTGCCACCAATGTCATTGTATCCTAAAGAAATGTCCTAAAGCATTCCCACCCCATAATCACACTGTGCCTTACAGGCATTTAGTGTTCATAGAGAAGGTCGTCTACTCTGGAGCAATGGACATCATGAAGCTTCACTAGAAGAGCATCTATCCCTTCTGTAGTAAGCCCAATTATTCTATGCATTACAGCTATTTAGTTACACAGCAAATATGTAATTCTACATTGAAAGCTCAGGCCAGAAGTGGCATGCTGGGTCATTTAATAAGGGTCTGTGTTATTGAAGCAAATTGTTTCCATTAAAATTGTACTAAGTATTATTTTTAAGTCAAAGTAAAATGTATAATACAAAAGCGTCAACATGATCTTTATCAAACATTCACTGTGAAAAATAATAATGTGACATAAGAAAAAAATATGAAGAACTTCCAATATACATCTAAGACAAAATGTATAATCTAGAATATAGTGAATAAGCGAATACTATTGAGAAGCGAATATCAAGTATAAGCAAATAATCCTCATTAGGGTTTAGCAAAAAATTACAAAAACATGCTAATATGCCGAGACACTAGCAATGACTAATCTAGAATTCAGCAGAAAGAACAATCTGTGTGCACCAAATATGGAATTAAATTACAAATAACTCCAGTCCATATATTGATAATACAATTTATCACAGGAAAATAGTTATATGTGAAAAAAGTATGTAGTATAGTGTAAAAAATATAACCCACCAATATTATTACTATTGGCAAATAAAATCCTTGTGTCCGGTCTAGGAGGGCTGTATTTCCCTATTTACACTAATAAAAAGCGCGATCATTGCCTTGTCATTTCCTATAGTATTAACACCAGAATGAGTATCCACAGCGGCATCTCAAGTTCAGACTTACACTATTTTTGATGGACTAGAAGCCAAGGGCATGTTCACATGTTGCATTTTTGCCGTATTTTCAAAAGTTATTTCCGCACGTTCTTTGCATGAAAAAACGCAGTGTTTTAATGTACTAGCAAAGTCAATGAGATTTATGGAATCTCATGTACATTCTGCTTATTTTTTCCTTGCAGATTTGAAGAAGTTTCATATCTTCTGCATGTCAATTCTTGAAGCGTTTTTGCACATATTTTAGGCAGCATTTTACCCGCCAACACTCTAGTATTTCTTTTCCTCTACAAATAATAACCGTGTGCACATCCCCTAAATGCTGCAAAACAGCGTCAGAAGGAAAATGGTGGCAAAGAGCGTTCTGCAAAACAGCAAACTCACACATGTGGGTTTTCTAAGAAGCCATTATAGTAACTAGAAATTATTCTTTAGAAACCTATAGTTGTCATTACGTGTAAATATTACTATCGAGATTGCTGCAAAGTATATTCAAGTCTTAACCTGAAAATGTGAAAAAGATCTGGATATTTGAGTCTTTCTATAGGAAAAAAGGCAGCAGAAAAGCTAAAATAAACCTCTATCTGTGAGCTTGGCCTAATACTATGTGATATGATGAGAATAAAATAGAAAAACACCAATATCTGATAACTCATATATATGACTGCTTATGGTCAATTCCTATCACATGACCAGTGAGCACATTGGAATGTTGCCGGTTGGCAGTTGGAGAGTTGCGGTTGGCTTGCATGCGGATGAGGAGGAGCTGCCTTCAGCAAAGCGACATTATGGAGATTAAAGAGGAGGACTTTAGGATGAGAGGGAAGAAAAGGAGAAGAAATGTTTTGGACTCATCGGATGATGAGAAGCCGTCCATCAAGAAGAGCCATAGGAGAGGAGAGAAGAGAAATGGCTCAGAGTTGGAGATCGTCTCTCAGAAGATTGATCACCAAGGCCAGAAAGAAGAACAGGAATGTCATCAGGAGGTCCTAGCTAGAAGAAGTGGAGCCAAGAGGAGAAGACAAATCTTTGGCTCATCACATGAAAGCTCTTCAATCAAGAAAGAAGAAGAAGGGCAGAAGACCACCAAGGGCACAGGTAATACTATACATCAGCTTACCACAGGGAGCACCATGACATGTAGCTTCTCATGCCCACACTTACAGATCAGGGCAATGTTGTCACTTTACACAAGTTACACATCTTTTAAATCTGACAGGTGGAGGATGTGATACATGAGCAAGATCTGAAGCTGGAGGGTTGTAGAACTGTTCCCCAGTCCATTTATATATATGTATATATTCAGTACTTTGTTAAACCCCTACATGATCAGGCCATTTTTCCCCATTCTTGCCAAGGCACATTTTTTTCTTATTTTCATACATATGGTTTAAAAAACTGTAAAAAATTGTAATGTTTGGATATTTAAATATTTTTTTGTGAAACATCGAGTCTAAATTTTACAATATTTTAATATTATTTTATTTTTTTTCTGGTAATATCTGTAGTAAATAAAGGATTTCTGTGCTTGTGTTATTTTTATATATTAGTTACATGGTTTTTTGTTAGGGATGGGGCTTGTAAATGCAATTTGGATAGTCATTGTTTTTTTATTTATTTTTTCCTGGTTTTTTTGCTCTTTATTTCAATGATTTTACACAGGTGTTGTCTTAACTTTTGAAACATTTGATTTTTTTCTTGCTTGAATGGATAAAAAAAATTGCAATATGGTTTCATTAAAATAAAATTGAGTCGTTTGCCTCCTATAGTCTTTGTGTTGCGCTGTCTATTGCTGGCTGCAGAATTAGTTAATGAGGTTGACCATTTTATCTTTACTTTAACAGATGTGTTGGGGACATGATTTTGTGGCATTTACTATGATATACTGTAGGTATGTCAGATTCTCCTCCTGCTCTTGTTACTGCAGCTTTCCTTACAGACTGCCCAGCTCTCTAGTCTATAATATGGCTGCTGGTGGAGGAGCAGTGACCAGACCTGTCCGTCAGTCTACTTCACTATAAAAGCATCTTTCTCATGGGAGGTTCTCAATAGGACAAGGCTGATGGAGTGGTCTGGTTACATGCTCCTCCATCAGTGACCATTGTATGGACTGGAGAGCTGTGCAGTATGTGAGGAAAGCTGAACTAACAAGTGCAGGAGGAGAACCTGCCATACTTATATAATAGTAATTGTTAATAAACCTGTGTCCCAAACACATCTGCTGGTATATTGATCCTAGTTACAGGGGACATTCAACCTACTGCCTATATAGCAGGGTTGACTGGGTCTCCTAGGACCCAGAAGCTCTTGCTCTTTCTCTACACCCGGCCATCACATGATCTCTGGGTCTGGAGCAGGAAGCGCTATCTGCGCTTACCATACTGAATACACAGCACTTGTTCAGAGCTGTGTACACAGTAATTGAAAAGGCAGAGACGGTAATAAATCCTCTCTACCTTCTCTATAGGGAGTATCCAAAAAGAAAAGAGTCGGCCCCTATAAATGCTCTTCCATAACTATATAACCCAAAAAGAGAAAAATGGAAACAGGAGCAAATCCAATAACAATTACATTTTTATTGCAAAAATGTAAGTAAAATCAGACATAATCAAAAGAGATAAAAAATCCAAGGGAAAGAGGTGACAACAAAGTGCCACGGAACCACAGGAATAAACCAATGTAAGGCAAGAGACAATATATCTACTGTATATATATGTATATATATATATATATATATGTATATATACAGTGCTGGCCAAAAGTATTGGCACCCCTGCAATTCTGTCAGATAATACTCAGTTTCTTCCTGAAAATGATTGCAATCACAAATTCTTTGGTATTATTCTCTTCATTTAATTTGTCTTCAATGAAAAAAACACAAAAAGAATTGTCCTAAAGCCAAATTGTATATAATTCCACACCAAACCTAAAAAAGGGGGTGGACAAAAGTATTGGCACCCTTTGAAAAATCATGTGATGCTTCTCTAATTCGTGTAATTAACAGCACCTGTAACTTACCTGTGGCACCTAACAGGTGTTGGCAATAACTAAATCACATATCTGAAACTGCTACATGTTGATGTGTTGCCCTCTTTATGCACTGAAGATGGCACGTTCCCTGAGTTTTTCCAACAAGATGGTGCACGATCACATTATGGGTGTCAGATCAGAGCATTCCTACATGAACTGTTTCCTGGAAAGTGGATTGGTCGTCGTGGGCTAGTTGAATGGCCACCAAGGTCTCCCGATCTGACCCCCTTAGACTTTTATCTTTGGGGTCATCTGAAGGCAATTGTCTATGCTGTGAAGATATGAGATGTGCAACATCTGAAACAACGGATACTGGAAGCCTGTGCTAGCATTTCTTCTGCGTTGTTGCTATCAGTGTGTCAAGAGTGGGAGAAGAGGGTTGCATTGACAATCCAACACAATGGGCAGCACTTTGAACACATTTTATAAGTGGTCATAAACTTGTAAAAAACTCATGAAAGAATAAAGTTACGTTAAAACCAAGCACACCATTGTTTTTCTTATGAAATTGTCAATAAGTTTGATGTGTCACATAACCCTCTTCCCATTGAAAAAAATAAAGTTAGATTCAAAATGGCCGACTTCAAAATAGCCACCATGGTCACCATCCATCTGGAAACGTTTTCCCCCTCCCATATACTAATGTGCCACAAACAGAAAGTTGATGTCACCAACCATTCCCATTTAATTTAGGTGAATCCATATAAATGGCCCACCCTGTGTATACATTTATGTATATATATATATATATATATATATATATATACAGTATGACATGTGGCAGGTAGATCCCAGTTATTAGATGGTGCCCTCCTAAAGTAGTAGGTGCATGGGGTTATGTCCCAGCTTTTTGTCCTTTTTATGGGCACAAGACATGGATTTCCTAATCCAAGCTGCTCTTTGCCCTACTTATTGACCATATATAAGGCTATGTGCCCACGATGCAGAAATGCTCAGGATTTTTTCCTGAGCGTTTCTGCATCTCCCTGGCAGAAAAAAACGCATGCGGATTGTACATGTGGATTGTACATGCGGATTGTACATGCGGATTGTACATGCGGATTGTACATGCGTTTTCCTGCCAGGGACATGCGGAAATGGAGCTTTATTCACTGACATTTCCGCATGCGGATTGACAAGCGCTTTCCAAGCGATTAGCATCACTTGGAAAGTGCTTGTGACAACTAGGTCACACTATATAAATTCATGCAAATTGCATGGATTTATATAGTGTGACCCGAGAGAGTGGTAAAAATAAAAAAATAAATGTATACTTACCCTCCGATGGCCCCCGGTGTCCTGCTTTACACTCCGTTCTCCCTTGCCGGCAACAGTGAATTGAAAGACCTGCCGACGTCAGCATCGCGTGACCCGTCACATGACTCTGACGTCAGCGCAGGTCCTTCAATTCATTGCAAAGTGCCGGGAAGCAAGTAGGAGCGCAGCGCGGGCCGACAGAAGGTAAGTAGACAGTTATTTTTTATTTTATTCTTTTTTTACAGATTTTTTAATGGTACCTGGGTGTGGAGGAGACTCTCCTCTCATCTACACCCGGGTACCATCTGCACATTGGAACGCGTGGATTACGCATCTACATATACAGTGATGCGTAATCCATGTGATCTAAAGCAAGTCAATGGCGGCGAAGACGCAGCACTTCTGCAAAATAATTGGTAGCGCTGCGTTTTTTTCCGCAGCGGAAATTTTCGCAGCATGTGCACAGCACATGCGGATTATCATTGGGGAACATTGCTGCCCTTCTACCATGCGTTTTTAATGCGTTTCAGCAGCTATAAAAACGCTGCGGAAACGCATTAAAAACGCATTGTGGGCACACAGCCTAAGGTTGTAAAGGAATAAGGGGTTCTCAGTTTTGGACTCAGGAGGAAATATTAGCGATGTACACAGGTGATTTGTTATTATTTTAATAAATGTAAAGGAAGATCTAAGGACAGATATTACATTGGTGAATGGATTTGGTATTTTTTCTGGATTGAAGATTAATTGGAATAAGTCAGATATCATTATTGGACAAGAATTTCCAAATTACAGATGGTGATATACTTATTATCCAAGAGGGCAACAGTTTGAAATATTTGGCATTAAATATATCACATAAGATGGTGGACTATATAGAAGTGAATGTCATACCGGTGTTGAGTCGTTTTAGCAGAATGGCAAAAATATGGAGGAACAAGGAAGAATCAATCTGATTAAAATGTATTTGTTTTTTTATGTATATTTAATAAATTCCCCTCTTTGCAACTTAGTGACTGAGTATAGGAAAAAATGTATATTAAAGCAACCTTATACCCTGAGACTGAAAAGTTACTACACTTTGTAAATATACAGTCATCCTTCCTGACGCCCTTCTTTTGCCTCCCGCTACCTCCATTGCTTAGATCTGTGTTCTGTTCCTACTACCTCCAAGATGGCCACCAGTTTGGTAAGTCTAAACCACATCTTCCCTGTCTTTTCTGTGCTGTGGGATGGGAAAGGAAAGGCAGGAGAGGTGAGGTTTAGATTTACCAGTGTACTCCATGCTGCTATGACCGTCATCTTGGAAGCAGGAGGAAAGGAACGCCTATCCCAGCAGAGGAGGCATCGGGGAGCTAATGGAGGGCTTCAGGTAGAGTGCCTATACATGCGAAACGTATACCCACTTCTCAGTCCCAGGGGAAGGGGCCCTTTAACACTGTTGCAGGACAATATTAGCGTTGAGCTGTAATTGTTTTCTAAGGCAGTACACTTAATATAGGACAATCACTGTGCTACCAGTATTATTCCGCACATAAATGATACTGATTCTCCATTTTGTAATAACATAATTAACCCTTTGTGCTAAACTGAATAGTAAATTATAGTCTGTTTTTCAATTAACAGCATAAAGCAATATGTTTACAAAGATGAATACTCCAATGCTGACCAAAACTGAATTCTCTGCTAAGGTTACAAAATAACCAACACTTTATACATGGACAGTAAATTCTTTTTCTAATTTCTCGTCTTATTTCTGTTTGCCATTTTAGGAGACAGTGGTGTGCGGCCATCTCTCCCCGGCAGCACAATCTCTGACAACATCAAGAGACTAGATTTTCATCAAGTGCTTGGCCGGGGGAGTTTTGGAAAGGTAAGAACCTATAACATTACGAGCCCAGATTGTATATTGTTTGCTATACAATATAAGATCATGAATGAAGTAGAGAATAACACTGTTAATAACCATCTTAGATCCCCAAATTCAGGTGTTTCTGACAAAGGCAGATGCAGGGCGGTTTCCAAATGTGTTGCTACCTATATATGTGTAATAGTGTTTTCTGATAGTCTACAGTGGGTTAAAGTATTTTTCTGGTGCCTCTAACTTCTGCACTAGGAAGTTGCAGGTGCTGCTGTTTTCCCCACATGCCTGCACCTTGGAATCTTGGATGGCCAGCAGATAACAACATCTATTTTTCAATACAGGTGCACGATCCTGTTGGCTGTGCAAGTGTGGGCCAGACACCTGTATAGACAACATCATGCAGAAGTGACAGCTGCCGTAGAAACCAGTTAAAGTCCAGACATAAATCTCATTGAGAATTTGTGGCAAGGCTTAAAAATTGTTGTTCACAAACGCTCTCTATCCAATCTCACAGCTAGTTTGCAAAGAAGAGTGGGCAAAAATTTCAACCTATAGTGCAAAGCTGGTAGAAAAATACCTTGCAGCAGTAATTGCAGCAAAAGGTGGTCCTACAAAGTGTTGACTCAGAGGGGCTGAATACAAATGCACGTCACAATTTTCAGATTTACATTTTTAAAATATTCAGAAAAACATGTATCATTTCCTTTACACTTCACAAATACTTGTACTCTGTGTTGGTATATCACATAAAATTCCAATAAAATACATTTAAGTTTTTGCATGTAACTTGAAAAAATGTGGAAAAGTTCACAGGATGTGAATACTTTTTCAAGGCACTACATTGTACATCTGCATGTACGTAGCTACATAAGTATGAGTGAATATATGTGTGTGTACTGAGAATGACATTTATTAAAGATATTGTCCACAGTTAAAAAGTAATAATTAAAAAAATTCCGTGTCAGCAGTGGTGACGTCTCATACATTCTCCTGATTGCTAACCAATGACTCGTCTCAATGGTTTTGTCCAATAAATAGAGACATCCTCAATGAGACCAGTGATTGTCTGCAGCAAGGTAAACAAGTGCAGGTTTGGACTACTGTGCCAGGCTCTGGAATAGCAAAGGATTTATCAGGGTAGTATCGTTTTATTTTTTTAATCATACTACTCCCTGAAGTTAGGACAAAAATCGAATTGAGGACAAGCCTCCTAATACTATTACAGACAACTCTCTGATTTTTTAGGACATTCCTGGGAAAAGGAGAGAGCTCCTTGATTACCAGAGAAGCCAGCAAATATCCCAAAGCATACTCTTCACAATATATTCACCTCTCGTGTTTTCTGCAATTCTTATAAGGCTGGGTGCCCACGTAGCGTTTTTCAAGCGTTTATGATGCGGAATTTCCGCAGCGGAAACGCTTGTGAAACACTAGGTAATCCGCACCCCATGGTCCCCAAGGGGATTCCGCATGTTCTATGCACATGCTGCGGATTTTTCCGCAGCGTTTATGCTGCGTACAAAAATCCGCAGCATGTCATTTAATTTTGCGGAAGCGCAGCGGAAGCCCCGCTATTGACTTGCATTGAGACGCATAGAATGCGCGTCTGTACATTTCTACAAGTGAATTCTATGCGTCTCTATGTACGGATGGTACCCAGTTCAGGAGGAGAGAAGACTCTCATCCAGACCTGGGTACCATTCTTCCTGTAAAAAAAAGAATAAAATAATAAATAAAGTTAATACTCACCTTTCCGAAGGCTTCTCTGCATGCCGGCATCGCTGAAGGACCTTCGGTGACGTCACAGTCATGTGACCGCAGGCCCTTCACCGCTCTGTCTCACGATATGCCGGCAGCCGGGAACTAGACAGGAAGGAGCGCTGCAGCCACGCCGGGGCATCGGGGGTGAGTATAGCTTTATTTTATTTTATTTTTACGTTTCACACTGTATAAATCCATGCTGTTTGCATGGATTTATACAGTGTGACCTAGTTGTCAAGCACTTTCCAAGTGATGCTATCGCCTGGAAAGCGCTTGTCAATCTGCATGCGGAAACGCATGTGAATCCGCATGTGGATCCGCATGTATTCTGCAGGAAAAAAGCATGCACAATCTGCATGTACAATCTGCATGCGTTTTTTCTGCCAGGGAGATGCAGAAATGCTGCAGAAATTTTCTGCTTCATTTCTGCATCGTGGGCACATAGCCTAACTCCTGGCATCACTGCAACATAAAACCTGACACCAGAGGTGCTGTGGAGTGAAAAGGAGTTTAGGATCAGGACAAAGTGTCTGCAAATGTAGTCTCAGGTCTGTGCTGCAGATTAAGGTGCATTCACACTGCGCAGTTATCGGAAACCAGTGGAAACAGGCTGACGTTCGCCCGACAAACAAGCAAAGTGGTCTTTCATAGGGTAAAATGATCTTTTGTTTTGCTTAAATCTTTATCGATCTTGAAATAACCTATACAAAAAACTATGAGCAATAGCCAAGGTAGCATAAAAGGTATATATTTTATTAGTACAATAGACACATGATAAAATCTGATGAAAAAAGAGAAAATCAGATAAGGCTAAAAACACAGGCAAACCCCATGGTGCATAACAAAAGAATATGCAGCAATATTAAGTAATGTATACATAATAGGCTATTAGAAAAAGGTATGTTGGGTGGAAATAATTCCTACACACATATAAAGTGTAATAGACGCCAAATGTGATAAAGTATATATGCTGCACAAAATAACCCTAGTATAGATAGGCATACATTTGCAGCATGGTCTTTGATGCCAGCATCTATGTACAGCTGAGCTCTGCACCCCAACACAGTCTGTTTATATTGATTCTCATCTCAGCTTTTCATGGCTGACACAGGAATAATGCCAACCAGCTCTGGAGTTGTAGTTATTCCTGTCTCAATCATGCATGGCTAAGACTGAAGTAATCCTTTAACCTCCTAGCTTTAATGGGTAATTCTAGTGGGGTTATTTCCTAGTGCCCATGTTTATAGCTATTAGATCTCCTGTATGTAAGCTAGTAAGAAACTGTAGAAATATAAAATAATTATTAAAGAAATAGCAATGGTGTCACTTTCCTGCTCCCCTCCACACTTATTTCAATGAGTTGTTCGGCCTTAGGGTACAAGTCTGCAGTAACTATGTGACTACAGACTTGTGAGTCCTCACAGTGTGCAGTGTGTGTGCTGTTGAGGTTCTCCAGTGCCGGTGCCAGGAATGGGCAGGAGCATAACTGCAGGTATGCAATTTGCATACATGTGGTCATGTGCCGACGAGACATGTGCAGCTGTCCATGTCGCCCTGGCACTTTACAGAAAAATTGTGTGCCAGTTCAAATGTGCTGTTGCGTGTAGGGTGCGTTACACTCACTTGTAGGCCACAGGCCCCAGCTGTCTCCAGGTCTTCAACTTAAGGAGCTGCCGCACATAGATTAGGGAACACTCAGTTCGTTTCAACACACAGAAGTTTACTCGACAGTTCAATTGCATCAGATTGTAATACACAGTATCGGGCACAACATTCTCCATTTCTTATTTCCATAGTACAGAACATTTTCAGCATTTATTTACGTTCTAACTGGACTATCCCTACGTTCACTGATCCTGTCAGCCCCAGGATTTCCCAGTTGAGTTCCACAATACACCCGAGATCTGTTACATTTCCCATACACAATTGCATGTCCATCTTCCTCTGTATGTAAAGGGGTGAGGTGCTTGCCATAGCACCTGAATCGAGCCCTGATCTCCGGACATTACAGGAATGTCTGCAGTGAATTTTTGTAAGGCCTCATATCACCCAGAACAATATGTACTCACTCTTGATATCAGCCCCAACTGCCCTTGAATTTGATCTTATATCACTCACGAACGCTCTACAAACAGGAAGCAGTCTCCTTTAACTGGCACTTTTCCCTCCCACTATGAGCTAGTCCTAAACATGAACACTTTCTTACACTATTCTCATCCTACCTATGTCAACTCCTAAGTCCTAAACTATGTCTTATCTTGCGCAATCCTATGCTGTACACTATACATTATACATATGACCATATCACACTCTATATTACAATTCACATAATATGACATACTGTAACTATGTAATTACACCATATATACTGAAAACTGCACTACAATACAACACGATTGGTGTCTTCAGGGGTATGAATGCGACGGTCCAGTCAACACCCCCTTACACAGGCTCGCTCAATACAAGGGAATTGAGTGAGGCCGGATAAATGACCATCTGCTCCCATCACTGGAGAATCCTCATGAGTCTACACTCACATAAAGTGTCTGCAGACTTGTACCCCAAGGCCAGACAACACCTTTAATGAAGATCATCAACTAATGACCATTTTTTTCTAGGTGGTGCTAGCGGAAGATAGATATACCCGCCAGCAATTTGCTGTAAAAGTCATCACAAAGAGGAACCTGCTAGCTGAAGGAGAGGAGCGCGCGTTGGTGGAGCGGCGTGTGTTACAACTTGCATCTGGCAGCCCCTTCCTTCTTCATGGCACATTCGCCTTTCAGACCAAGGTAAAATTGTGACCTGCTCATTAATATTGGATAAAGAATAAAGTGCACTCATCTATATGCACAGGATATGTCCATGTTTATATCTGGTGTTTGTTAACATTTCAGCATTGGAAACATTTTCATGTCCTGCTCCTTGTATGTGTAGCTGTCACCTACTGTGGGAACACTGGACAAACCCTGGGAACCAGGCAATGTGCCTAGAAATATGATGCTGACGGTTAACTTTTGGGGTTTCTCTATTGAAGTCTATGGAAAGTCTTGGAGTGGTTCAACTGGCTCCCAATATCTGAAGTCATTTGTCCACCCCTATGGATGTCATTCTTAATGAGTACTTCATAATGGTGAGAAATGCAGAAGGCAACATTACAGTGAAAAGTAATGCTGTACATTTAGCACATCACATTCTACATATGTAGATATATCTTCTATATGTATATACTTAGAATAACTAATAAACACATAGTAAAAGAAGAAAGTATCATTACTGCTATTATTATGCAACTATATCTCCACGAGTAAGTGGAACAGAGATTAATCACAGAAGAAATCGCAGAAGAAATCACTGATTATTGAGTGTTAGTAAATGTATGACTGCTACAATGACTTTATCATACGACTGATTTCTACGTCTTGTCTGACAGGAGCTTGTGCTTCTTGGGATGGAGTATGTCACCTGTGGCGAATTCCACCATCTCCTGATGAGGAAGGGGTGTCTTGACATCCCCAGTGCACGGTACAGTATTCACAGTCTAAGCCATACAGCTATGTATTTTCTAAATGAGACTGACTAGATTGATTCGATTGTTAGCCCTAACGTTCACGTAAATTCATATCTCCCATTCACAGGGATGTTATTAGGGAAACACTTAGAAAAATACAGCTCTAATTTTTATTTCCAAAAATAGCACCGCACCTGTCCACAGGTTGTGTGAGGCATCGCAGTTCATCCTCATTCACATTAGTCATGTGGCGTTATTTTTTAAAGAAAGACACCATGTTTTTCTGATCCTGGATAATCCTTTAACACCATATGAATATACATCGTAATAGTAGCAATTGTGTATCCCTATAGGCAAGAAGGAACTTAAAGAGGTTATCCACTACTTTAACATTGATGTCCTATACTTAGGATGAGCAGGTCCAGGTGCCTTATAATCAATACGATATGTGCGACTGCCCTTCTAGACCATTATAATAATATAAATACTTGTATATAATAACCAGAAATATAAAATCCTGATAAGTCCTGCCTGTCTAGTCTTTTGGGCAATATATATTTCTGAGTTTCTGATTCACTAAAAACTATTTTCTCCTCTTTTCTTTCGGCCAGATTCTACGCCGCAGAACTTGTGTGTGGAATTCAACACCTGCATTCTAAGGGCATCATCCACCGGTAACTAGAAATACATCTAATCCTCCACCACCAGTGATGCCTATAACTATACACAGCAATACTGAGAATTATACAGCGGACACTGATAAGAATCCATTTGTCTTCTTCACAGAGATCTCAAGCCTTCTAACATCTTGGTGGCTGCGACGGGCCATATAAAGATTGCCGACTTCGGTCTGGCACTTGAGAACATCTATGGAGACCGGACAGCCACCGAATACGCTGGGACACCAGGCTTCATGGCTCCTGAGATGCTGGCTGCGGAGGAGTACAATGCTGGGGTAGACTGGTATGCATTTGGCATCATTTTGAACATCATGATTACCAGCAGGTCCAAATACCATCGAGGACTATTCAACGCTTCCAGCAAGGAGGCGAAGAACATCATTAAAAAGGTCAGTACATGATATAAGTTGTATTACTTTTATATTATTGTGTGATTTATTGTGATGTTAGCGGTAATTTACTATTATATTCAGCTCCATTGGTGGGAGTGGAATCTCATGTTAGGTCAAGTGTTTACGTGTTCAATATAACACGTAAACACTTGTAGGGGTGACGTGATGGTATATATTACCTGTCATGTATTATTGAAGATGTCAGAAAAAAAACACTAATATTAGGCTTTTTTTTTTCATAAATATATATAATATTTATTTATTTTAGTTAAATTTTATTTATGAAGCTGTTATATAAATATAAACATTTTTTTTTCTTCTTTTGCAGCTCCTCCGGGAAGATCCTGCCAGGCGCCTCGGAGTCCATGGTAACATCAGAGCCCATAGGTTTTTCCAGCGTATTGACTGGGACTCGGTGGAAGCCCTTAGAATGTGTCCCCCACATGTTCCTGTGCCAGTAAGTATTAGAGGAGATGTTTTATACAGACTCATTTATGAATAGTTTCACATAGCTTTAATCACTTTTTCCAAATTCGTCAGATTACTAATAACAGTGAAGGTCGCTGATTTGTCAGTGGTGAGATTGTAAGCCCCCATACATGTTAAATGATCAGCAGATAGTGACAAAATCTGCCGATCATTGGTTGACATATGTAGAGAGCCTCTAGCTTTCCTGAACTTTACTATATACTGTTCTTATGTAATCACCTTCTTGTGTTTTCTTTTTCTCTTATAGCCAAGTAACATCCAGCGCGGCTCCAGACCATTCAATCTTCAAATTCTGGAAGCAGCAGAGGCTAACAACTCAGCCCTCTCAGCAGACCACCAGGCCTTGTTCACGGGGTTTTCATTTACCAACATCAGCTGGAAAACCCCAAACCATCCACCGGCTCTTTAATATCATCAGAGCAAGCTGTCTTCCTAAACCCCAAGAAGAACATCAAAATAAGAAGATCCGGAAGGGCAAGCAGGACCTGGACAAGCAAGAAATAAGCGTGTCAGGACTCAAGCCAGGATCAGGACCCCAGAAGAACACAGAAGATATTCCTGTTCAAAAGGATGGCCATAAAGATGGATGAGGCAAGGGAGGTAAGTGCCCAGTAGGGACTTTTATGTGTGGCATTATGGTGTGCCTGGGAATACCATGCACACTACATGCCCCTGACAATAAGAGCCTTATGATACTATATGTATAGTGTTACGCTATGTATATAGTACATAAGAGAAAAAATATTCTAGTTATATTTACCGGTGACTACCGGTGACTATAATTACAATTTTCCCCTTCCTCCATAACAACTCATTGAGCTGTCCTGGGCGACGGGGAAATAAGGTGTGAGATGGCTGGCTATTAAGGGGTGGAAGGAGGCCAGTTTTTTTTTTTTTATAAATCATAGCATTTAAAGCTATATTGCTTTGCTATGTAAAATAATTATATTTACCGGTGACTACCGGTGACTATAGTTACACTTTTCCCCCTCCTCCATAACAACTCATTGAGCTGTCCTGGGCGACGGGGAAATAAGGTGTGAGATGGCTGGCTATTAAGGGGTGGAAGGAGGCCAGTTTTTTTTTTTGGTTTGTTTTTTTAAATCATAGCATTGAAAGCTATATTGCTTTGCTATGTAAAATAATTATATTTACCGGTGACTACCGGTGACTATAGTTACACTTTTCCCCCTCCTCCATAACAACTCATTGAGCTGTCCAGGGCGACGGGGAAATAAGGTGTGAGATGGCTGGCTATTAAGGGGTGGAAGGAGGCCAGTTTTTTTTTTTTGTTTTTTTTAATCATTGCATTTAAAGCTATATTGCTTTGCTATGTAAAATAATTATATTTACCGGTGACTACCGGTGACTATAATTACACTTTTCCCCTTCCTCCATAACAACTCATTGAGCTGTCCTGGGCGACGGGGAAATAAGGTGTGAGATGGCTGGCTATTAAGGGGTGGAAGGAGGCCAGTTTTTTTTTTTTTTTTTAAATCATAGCATTTAAAGCTATATTGCTTTGCTGTGTGAAATAATTATATTTACCGGTGGCTACCGGTGACTATAGTTACACTTTTCCCCCTCCTCTATAACAACTCATTGAGCTGTCCTGGGCGACGGGGAAATAAGGTGTGTGATGGCTGGCTATTAAGGGGTGGAAGGAGGCCAGTTTTTTTTTTTTTTTAAATCATAGCATTTAAAGCTATATTGCATTGCTATGTAAAAAAAATTATATTTACCGGTGACTACTGGTGACTATAGTTACACTTTTCCCCCTCCTCTATATCAACTCATTGAGCTGTCCTGGGCGACGGAGAAATAAGGTGTGTGATGGCTGGCTATTAAGGGGTGGAAGAAGGCCAGATTTTTTTTTTTAAATCATAGCATTTAAAGCTGTATTGCTTTGCTATGTAAAATAATTACATTTACCTGTGACTATAGTTACACTTTTCCCCCTCCTCCATAACAACTCATTGAGCTGTACTGGGCGACGGGGGAAATAAGGTGTGTGATGGCTGGCTATTAAGGGGTGGAGGAGGCCAGGTTTTTTTTTTTGTTAAATCATAGCATTATATCTAGCAACACTGCTAGATATAATCATAACAAAAGCATAAGGACATAAACATATGACGGTGTCCGGAGAGCCTGACGAGGCCGCAGTTGGTGAAATGCATGTCGAGGCTCACACACACCATCTGGATGCTCCTGTGCTTCTCGTGAGACATGGTACTGGTGCACATACTTTATGACTGATTATCTTCGGGCTCTCCTGATACCATCATATGTTTATCTCTTTATGCTCTTGTTATGATTATATCTACCAGGGTTAATTGGCTTCATTATTTTCACCTGCACCCCATATTGGGGATTAGCATCTACTGCGGCCATCTCGTCTTTTGACCAACTTCTGATTATTATATAGATATTGCAGGGGTATTATACAGGCAAAGTTTAAAGTTTTGCCTTCCTGCTCTCTACTATGTATTTATTTAACTGACTGCAATGCACGCCACTTATAAGACACTAGTGCTGTAGAACATCAGGGTTGCTTCACCTATATTTTGCGTACTGTTAAAACGTATTATAAACATCGAGCCTTTTTTCCGGGTTCTTATTAAAACTACGGCCACTCACAATTGATCAGCTAAACTCTCTGATATTTATACCTTATATAATTGTCAGTTAGCTGTGAGGTTTTAGTATTTAATTTATTTAATTATACCGGATTATATGCTTGCATATTCTACTTGTTAGTATACTTCTTTTGCAGGTATATTCATATTTTTTCCTGTTTTTTATAGACTATTCATCATATTTCTTAGTCTCGCAGTTTGCAGTAATTACTAGCCCACCCTAATTGTGTTTGCCCCTAGAACTCTAGAGCATTTTTCATCTCACAGGAGCTCCTCATTATCTGGTTCTATCCTTATATTCAGGGATTGTTTCCATCCTCCCTGTTTTTTAATTGCACTTCTCCCCCTTACCTTGTATTGTTGTATTATTGGTATTATATTTATAATTGATGTACAATAAAATGGTTTATATATTTAACAAACCTTTGTTTTCGTTTGGGTCTCCGTCTCCTCCATATTTATTAACATTATATATATTGAGCGGTATTTGACTAGGATTCCCTTCTCTTTGGTTTTGATATCTTCTTAGGGGTACAACACACTTCTCTTTAGTGATATCTCTTATGTAGGTTTACATGTGTAGATACAGGTCTGGTGACGAATTCTGTGTTGCTCTGTAAGTGTGCTGCAGTAATACAGTGGGTACGGAAAGTATTCAGACCCCTTTACATTTTTCACTCTTTGTTTCATTGCAGCCATTTGGTAAATTCTAAATAGTTCATATTTTACTCATTAAAGTACACTCTGCACACCATCTTGACTGAAAAAAACAGAAATGTAGACATTTTTGCAAGTTTATTAAAAAAGAAAAACTGAAATATCACATGGTCATAAGTATTCAGAATCTTTGCTCAGTACTGAGTAGAAGCACCCTTTTGAATTAGTACAGCCATGAGTCTTCTTCGGAATGGTGCAACAAGTTTTTCACTCCTGGATTTGGGGATCCTCTGCCATTCTTCCTTGCAGATCCTCTCAAGTTCCGTCAGGTTGGATGCTGAACGTTGGTGGACAGCCATTTTCAGGTCTTTCCAGAGACGCTCAATTGGGTTTAGGTTAGGGCTCTGACTGGGCTAGTCAAGAATGGTCACAGAGTGGTTCTCAAACCCCTCCTTTGTTATTTTAGCTGTGTGCTTAGGGTCATTGTCTTGTTGGAAGGTGAACCTTTGGCCAAGTCTGAGGTCAAGAGCACTCTGGAAGAGGTTTTCAACCAGGATATCTCTGTACTTGGCCACATTCATGTTTCCTTCAATTGCAACCAGTCATCCTGTCCCTGCAGCTGAAAAACACCCCCATAGCAATGCTGCCACCACCATGTTTCACTGTTGGGATTGTATTGGGCAGGTAATGAGCAGTGCCTGGTTTTCTCCACAAATACTGCTTAGAATTATCACCAAAAAGTTCTATCTTCATCTCATCAAACCAGAGAATCTTTATTTCTCATAGTCTGGGAGTCCTTGACTGGTGGCGGACTGCAGTGATAGTTGACTTTATGGAACTTTCTCCCATCTCCCTACTGCATCTCTGGAGCTCAGCCACAGTGATCTTGGGGTTCTTCTTTACCTCTCTCACCAAGTCTCTTCTCCCATGATTGCTCAGTTTGGCTGGATGGCCAGGTCTAGGAAGACTTCTGGTGGTCCCAAACTTCTTCCATTTAAGGATTATGGAGGCCACTGTGCCCTTAGGAACATTGAGTAATACAGAAATTCTTTTGTAACCTTGGCCAGATCTGTGCCTTGCCACAATTTTGTCTCTGAGCTCCTTGGGCAGTTCCTTTGATTCTCATTTGGTCTGACAAGCACTGTGAGCTGTTAGGTCTTATATAGACAGGGGTGTGCCTTTACAAATCAAGTCTTATCAGTTAATTAAACACAGCTGGACTCCAATGAAGGAGTAGAACCATCTCAAGGAGGATTACAAGGAAATGGACAGCATGTGACTTTAATATGAGTGTCTGAGCAAAGGGTCTGAATACTTATGACCATGTGATATTTAAATTTTTCTTTTTAATAAATTTGCAAAAATTTCTATATTTCTGTTTTTTTTCAGTCAAGATGGGGTGCAGAGTGTACTCTAATGAGTAAAATATGAACTATTTAGAATTTACCAAATGGCTGCAATGAAACAAAGAGTGAAAATTTTAAAGGGGTCTGAATACTTTCCGTACCCACTGTATACCAGGAATAAACCAGAAGGGAACAGTAAGCACTGCTTATTACATGTACCTAGCTTTTCTTTTAACCTACTCCTACTCCTTCAACATGCTTACATATGCTCACAGTTTTGGCTCCACTAATCCTCAGTCTCCTTCGCTATCCCCAAACCTCAGCACCCTCTAACCAAATAATTATCTCTCCTTCCCTCTTATCTCCACACCTGTCCTCATCTGCCATACTGCTCTTCAACCTCAGATCTATCCTACTAAAACATGAAAAAACAGTCACTCTCCTTCTCCCACCTGCTCTACCTCTCTCTGCTTCTCCTCACTGCAGGCGACATATCTTCCAATCCTGTTCCCCCCACATCCAGGGCCGGTTTTAGCCAAAGTGGGGCCCTGGGCAAAAGTTTAAAGTGGGGCACCAAACGCTCATATATTGTACCATCACACAGAAACATTTCAGTTGCATTTACATGCACAGAGTTCAGGCCGTTAAGCGAGTGCAATTGTCAAGTCGTTCTGTGCTTGATTTTGGCGTTTTTAGACAGGCTGACTAACAATGATGAGCGCATGATGAACAGTGATGAACAATTACTAGTGATGTGCTGCTGAGAATAATGATTTTTGTTCTGCCATAAACAATTCAATCACCCGATGAATGAGCAGCATTTTGCTCATTCATTGGGCAATTGCCAATCTTTACACTTATTAACTTTTGTCTGTGCTGCCGGGATTTATAACTGTGGATGCTACATACACATAGTTCAGTTTTTCTATTATATCAAATACTTATTTCAAGCAATAATATACAAATTAATTATGTAAAAATGTAAAAATCATACAGTCTGATTTTCTAGATTACTTTTTATATTCTGTCTCTCACAGTTGAAGTGTACCCGCGATAAAAATTACAGACCTCTTCATTCTTTGTAGGTGGGAAAACTTGCAAAATCAGCAATGTATCAAATACTTATTTTCCCCACTGTATATATGAGCACATAGATATAGACTTGTGTTTATATATATATATATATATTTATTAAGCACATATATATACAGTACAGACCAAAAGTTTGGATTCACCTTCTCATTTAAAGATTTTTCTGTATTTTCATGACTATGAAAATTGTCCATTCACACTGAAGGCATCAAAACTATGAATTAACACATGTGGAATTATATACTTAACAAAAAGTGTGAAACAACTGAAAATATGTCTTATATTCCAGGTTCTTCAAAGTAGCCACCTTTTGCTTTGATGACTGCTTTACACACTCTTGGCATTCTCTTGATGAGCTTCAAGAGGTTATCACTGGAAATGGTCTTCCAACAATGGTTTTCACTTCACAGGTGTGCCCTGTCAGGTTTAATAAGTGGGATTTCTTGCCTTATGATTGTGGTTGGGACCATCAGTTGTGTTGTGCAGAAGTCTGGTGGATACACAGCTGATAATCCTACTGAATAGACTGTTAGAATTTGTATTATGGCAAGAAAAAAGCAGCTAAGTAAAGAAAAACGAGTTGCCATCATTACTTTAAGAAATGAAGGTCAGTCAGTGCGAAAAATTGGGAAAACTTTGAAAGTGTCCCCAAGTGCAGTTGCAAAAACCATCAAGTGCTACAAAGAAACTGGCTCACATGAGGACCGCCCCAGGAAAGGAAGACCAAGAGTCACCTCTGCTTCTGAGGATAAGTTTATCCGAGTCACCAGCCTCAGAAATCGCAGGTTAACAGCAGCTCAGATTAGAGACCAGGTCAGTGCCACACACAGTTCTAGCAGCAGACACATCGTTTCCACAACTATTAAGAGGAGACTTTGTGCAGCAGGCCTTCATGGTAAAATAGCTGCTAGGAAACCACTGCTAAGGACAGGCAACAAGCAGAATAGACTTGTTTGGGCTAAAGAACAGACGAAATGGACATTAGACCAGTGGAAATCTGTGCTTTGCTCTGATGAGTCCAAATTTAAGATCTTTGGTTCCAACCACCGTGTCTTTGTGCGACGCAGAAAAGGTGAACGGATGGACTCTACATGCCTGGTTTCCACCGTGAAGCATGGAGGAGGAGGTGTGATGGTGTGGGGGTGCTTTGCTGATGACACTGTTGGGGATTTATTCAAAATTGAAGGCATACTGAACCAGTATGGCTACCACAGCATCTTGCAGCGGCATGCTATTTCATCCGGTTTGCGTTTAGTTGGACCATCACTTATTTTTCAACAGGACAATGACCCCAAACACACCTCCAGGCTGTGTAAGGGCTATTTGACCAAGATGGAGAGTGATGGGGTGCTACGCCAGATAACCTAGCCTCCACAGTCACTAGACCTGAACCCAATCGAGATTGTTTGGGGTGAGCTGGACCGCAGAGTGAAGGCAAAAGGGCCAACAAGTGCTAAGCATCTCTGGGAACTCCTTCAAGATTGTTGGAAGACCATTTCCGGTGACTACCTCTTGAAGCTCATCAAGAGAATGCCAAGAGTGTGCAAAGCAGTCATCAAAGCAAAAGGTGGCTGCTTTGAAGAACCTAGAATATAAGACATATTTTCAGTTGTTTCACACTTTTTTGTTAAGTATATAATTCCATATGTGTTAATTCATAGTTTTGATGCCTTCAGTGTGAATGTACAATTTTCATAGTCATGAAAATACAGAAAAATCTTTAAATGAGAAGGTGTGTCCAAACTTTTGGTCTGTACTGTATATATGCACAATACTTACCAGTCTGTCTCTTCCTCTTCACTTCTTCTAAACTCCTGCACAGTACAGGACCTGTGATGATATCATGGTTACGACTGTGGTGTCATCAAAGATCCTTAAGCAGTCCCAAAAACTGTATTGATAACGCAGAGCTATTATGTAGTTTTTGCGGTAGATGTTTGGTGTCAGTGGTGTAACTTGGGCTGCTCTGTTGCCAGGATGTGACTGTCAACATCATGCTAATTGAGAGACGGCTCCCCGCAATGAGGCAGCGAGGAGCTGGCTGTCAGCATGACATCAGCAGTTACACCCTGGCTACAGAGCGGAAGAGAAGCTGTTGCGACAATGTGACGTCAGCGGAAGTCTCAGAATGATCGTCAGGAATGGTCTGTGACCACTCTGTGCTAGGAGAGATCTGCGCTGGGTAGAATAGGCAGGTAGTTAGTAACCACCTGCCTGTCAGCACTTATGCCCATAGTAAAAAATTAATATAATTCTAGATAAACCCTTTGAGAGGGGGTTCCCTAGTAGTTGACAACCCCTTTAAATCCATTACCTGAGGTTGAATATGACACAACAAAATACTAAACTTTTCTTTGTGCACCTTTGAGAAATGCTGCCAATGGCTGGTCTCCTTTCTGCACAGTGGTTCTGCGCTCCTCCCCTCACCCTCTACAGCAACTATTGGTTGCTCAAGTCAAGTCAGCTGGGTATTGTAAAGAGAGCCTGTCACCAGAAAAAAACGCTATTAATCTGCAGATATAGGCTTAATCTGCAGGTTAATAGCGTTACTAACCTGCCCGGTGCCCACACATATCAGAACGCTATGGGGAGAAAATGTCCTTTATTCACTCCAGCAACGTTCAGTTTCAGTCATGGGGGCACAGGATCAGTCACCGATCTGAGTTTACAGTACCGTGCCCCTGGCCTTGACTGACAGCCGGTCCCAATGCAGACCGACTGTCAGTCAGGGCCGGGGGCGCAGTTACAGCCACTGCTCTGTATTTTCAGACCGGTGACTGAAACCACGCCGGCACCGCCCCGTGACTGAAACTGGAACACTGCTGGAAGGAATGAAGTTCATTTTCTCCTCGCAGCGTTCAGCTAAGTGCAGGCACCAGGCAGGTTAGTAACGCTATTACCCTGATGATTGACCCCATATCTGCAGGTTAATAGTGCTTTTTCTGGTGACAGGTTCCCTTTAAAGCTCCCGCCCAGGACTTATCAAATCTTCTTATTGTGTAATAAGCACAGTAAACAGGACCTCTTCAACAAATTTGAACTGCTCCAGGTACTCCCCCTGTCATCACACACTTGATGTGATTCTGCAGGCTGACAACCAGGGTCGGACTGGGGTGGCTAGGGCCCACCAGGGGAACTGACTCTAGGGGCCCACACTACAGCCCACCATAAACGGTTTTATTACTTGTTATGCTTTTCTATAATGTTCTATAATTACATGATTGGCCGCGCTGTGGAGCACCAAGTTGCAGGACTATATTCGAACAGTCATTCCGTACTGCCAGAGTCCCTTTAATGGTAACTTGTCACCTTGAAAAACGCTATTTATCTGCAGATAAAAGGGTAATCTGCAGGTAAATAGGGTGTAAAGCCTGGTTAGACGGCTTATTGGAAAAGCATTGGCTACACAGAGAAAATTACATTTTATTCTCCCTGCCGCCACTCGCTTCCTGTTATTGGGTCGGTGCAAGGAGGGAGACATTACAGTCACCACGAACTACAAAGTGAGGGTGCTGCAATAACGTCCGGCACCTTGATTGTGACATCTTCTATGGAGCCCAACCTCAGGCTGAGCTTCATTGAATGACTAACATGGAAGCAACACCAGGCAACTAGTGCTGAGTGAGTGTGGTCGGATAAGGTGTGATCCCAGCATGTTCAGGTGTTATCTGAGTATCTTGTAGTGCTCTGCTAATATGCTCGAGTCCCCGGGGTAGCATGTTTTGCGGCAGTAGACAGACGCAACACATGCAGGAATTGCCTGTTTGTTAGGTAATCCCTGCATGTGTTGCTTCTGTCTACCGCCGCAAAACATGCTACCCCGGGGACTCGAGCATATTATCAGAGCACTACAAGATACTCAGATAACACCTGAACATGCTGGGATCACACCTTATCCAACCACACTCACTCAGCACTAGTTGCCAGGTGTTGCTGCCATGTTAGTCATTCAATAACGCTCAGCCTGAGGTTGGGCTCCATGGAAGTGTCACAATTAAGGTGCCTGACGTTATTGCAGCACTTTGTAGCTCGTGGTGACTGTAATGTCTCTTATCCGACCACGCTCACTCAGCACTACTGGCAACCCATTAGCAACCTGCAACTGCGTCACAGGGGGCTGAAGGGAACAGGTGACTGCATGCACCGGCCATTGTGCTATCTAAATGCCGCTGTCAGTGATTGACAAGGGCACTTAAATACTCAAAACAGCAGCAATCAAGGCGAGCTCTGATCACTGCTGTTACAGGCAGACGCCGGCTATGTAACACAGCCGACATCTGCCCAGTATGGAGCAGGCTCAGCTCCTGAACCCGTGTCCATACAAGCACATCCCTATGGTGACAGTTTTGTCAGGGTTAGCATATTTCACTTGTCTGTTCCTAAATGTGGAAAGACAAATGGAATTCCCTAACACATGTGAGTGAGTCCTAACAGATTTAGTAAAGGTGCCTCAAGCATATGAATGTTATTACACACCACAATGCACAGTTACATACACGCATCTTACAAAAATACATATTATTCCAGATACGCAGACGCGCACAAACACGCAGACGCGCACAAACACATCAGTACACGAATACATCATCTGAACCACCATCAATTGTAATGTCAGGTCAGACCCATATATCTTTGTATCGCATAAACCTACAACTCCCAGTATGTAATTAACAATAGAGATACTGGGAGTTATCAGTCATCATCAGACTGCAGACCATACAGGAACCACATTACTGATGAGACACAGGCAGGATCACAAATGAACATTTACATGCAGGTATCTTACCTGAGACGGCTTCTCTGATTAGAGTCGTTCTCTTTCTGTTGTTCCTCTTGTCCAGACTCCATGATGAGTTCCACAGCTCGTCTCTGCAGACTTCCATCTTCTCCGGTCTTCTGCAGCACATCCCCACATGATGCCCTTAAAGATGGCAGTGTCATTATGATGCTCCTGAATAAAAATATCTACACTGAGCCCCTAAATAAACCTAACTCTTACAATGCTCCCTGCACAAAATATGACATACACTCTACCACTGTTAGGGTACATGCTCTCCACACTGTCCTCTCCTTAGCATACTGGGCCCCCTCTTCACACTGTCCTCTCACACTGTGTCCCCCCTATACTACCCAGTCTCTATACTGTGCCCCTTCATCACACTCCACCTCCTCAGCATACTGTTACCTCCTTTCTGTGCCCTCACACTGTTTCCCCCATACTGCCGCATCTCTATACCTTCCCCCTCACTACCTAGTCTCTGTGCTGTGTCACATCACACTTTTCTCTCTCCATACTGTCTCCTCACACTATTCCCCCACTCTCCATACTGTTTCCTTATACATCCCCCTTCCCCATTCTGTTCCTGCACTCATTCCCACCCCTCCTCTAGTTCACCATACCGTTTCTTCACACATCTCCCCATTTTGTCTCCTAAAATTTCTCTCCCCAAATATAATAAATCATCGGAAGACCACACAGACATGCAGAAGCGCGCTTACACACACGAAAACAAGCGCACACAGACACATACTAAGGGCTCTTTCACACGTCAGTACATGCGGTGACAGTTTCCTCATGTACCACAGACACTGGTACACGTAGACCCATTCAAATGAATGTGCACACGTCAGTGTGTTTCCACTTTCCACAGACCATGTGGTGTCCATGGGCAAAACACGGTGACATGTCTGTTTTTTACCTGCTGCACAGGCCGCAAAACGTCCCGCACACTGATGACAGTTAGTGCTCTTCCCAAGCACTGGGTGCTGAGCGCTGCCCTCATCATAGATCCCTGCTGGCGCTGCGATCAGCAGCAGCAGGGTCAATGATGAGAGTAGTAGTCTACTCCAGCAGTGTCCAACTGTAAAAATAGGAATAAAATAAAAAAAATCCTTATACTCACCTCTCCTAAGAGTCACCCGCTGTAATCCGTGCGAGCACTCACGCCGAGGAGAATGACTCCTGCAGCGAGTGGACCCCGGAGCTGCGCTCAACAAGCGGTGCCTTGTCAATCACTGAGTGCAGCTCCGAGGCCCGCTCGCTGCAGAAGTCATTCTCTTCGGCGTGAGCGCTCGCACAGATTACAGCGGGTGACACTTAGGAGAGGTGAGTACAAGGATTTTTTAATTTTATTCCTATTTTTACAGTTGGACACGGCGGGAGTTGACTACTACTCTCATCATTGACCCTGCTGCTGCTGATCGCAGTGCCAGCAGGGATCCATGATGAGGGCAAGCGCTCAGCACCCGGCTCTTGGGAACAGCGTTAACTGTACACTGATTCCCAAGCACTGGTATGTGTCACACGGATGACACACAGGTGGACACATATCTCCAGTCCCGTAAATATCAGGACATGTGAAAGAGCCCTAATATACACACGCAGATACACATACCCACAGAAATGGGGACACGTACACACGCAGGCAAGCACACACAGAAATGCACACGCAATCATGCACAGACACACTCAGACAATCACACACAAAAATGCAGACAAGCAGGGAAGCACGCACAAACGTGTGAAGACACATATACACGTAGGCATGCAGGCACTCAAATACATATACATGCTGGCATATACACACACACACACGCAGGCATATACACACACACATGCAGGCATATACACACACACACATGCAGGCATACATACACACACACACAAGCAGGCATATACACACACACACACATATATGCAGGCATATACACACACACACATGCAGGCATACACAAACACACATACATGCAGGCATATACACACACACACACATGCAGGCATATACACACACACATGCAGGCATATACACACACACACATGCAGGCATACATACACACACACACAAGCAGGCATATACACACACACACACACATATGCAGGCATATACACACACACACATGCAGGCATACACAAACACACATACATGCAGGCATATACACACACACACATGCAGGCATATACACACACACACATGCAGGCATACATACACACACACAAGCAGGCATATACACACACACACACATGCAGGCATACACACACACACACACATGAAGGCATATACACACATGCAGGTATATATACACACACACATGCAGGCATATACACACACACACATGCAGGCATACATACACACACACACACATACATACACACACACATATACACGCACACATACATACACACACACATACACACACACATACATACACACACACATATACACGCACACACACACACACCTGCCCACAAACACACACACACACCTGCCCACACACACACACACATATACACACACACACCTGCCCACAAACACACACACACACCTGCCCACACACACACACCTGCCCACACACAAACACACCTACACACACACACCTGCCCACACAGACACCTGCCCACAAACACACACACACCTGCCCACACACACACCTGCCCACACACACACACACACCTGCCCACACACACATACACCTGCCCACGCACAAACACACCTGCCCACACACACACACACACACCTGCCCACACACAAACACACCTGCCCACACACACACACATATACACACACACACACCTGCCCACACACACACACACCTGCCCACACAGACAGCTGCCCACAAACACACACACACCTGCCCACACACACATATGCCCGCCCACACACACACTCACCATCCCCCGGCTCCATTCCTCCTGCCTGCTCTGTCTCTTTTCCGGTGCAGCACTGCAGGCCGGGGCGCACTGCGTGACGTCACAGCTAGGAGACACAGCCGCGCACAGGGCCATGTCTCCTAGCAGTGACACGGCCGGGCCAGCACAGGGAAGTTAACTGCTGCAGTGCTGGCCCGGCCGATGAAGAAGTAGCGGCGGCCGCTGCTGGGGGAGTGGTCCGGGCCCCCCCCTCCCGCCACTGCTACCGCTATGTGCCGCGGCGGCCCGCACATATAATGAGGGCAATCCGGCATTAGACACCCCGCCTGGAGCCGCGGGCCCCCTGCCGGCTCGGGGCCCCGGGCGGTCACCCGGATTGCCCTCATTATAATCCGCCTATGTATCCATGCCCTGTTTCATCTCTATAGAAAGGCAAAATCATGATAGAAAACATGACCATGATATTTCCCGCCCGAGACCTCCATGGGCGAAGATATCCTGAAAGTTGGGGATCTCATAAACTTCTAAAAGATCTAGCACACCTATGACAAGTCCTCATATGAGCTCACCAATAGAAGGTATGTGGGTGTAACCGTGATCTTATTAAATCAGAGCTTGGATTTTGGTCATTGGTCAGTCCTGGAAGGTACAGCTTGCTGTAGTTGTATCTGTTTTCCTAAGGAGTTCTTCTAAGGAGTGCTTCCTTGCGCTAAGCTCTGAGCTATTTCTCTGACACAGGTTTAGCACTTTTCTTTTATTATCTTTTTGATTTTATGTTAATGTATATATCATATTGTTTGTATCATCTTTGTGTATTTTTTATACACACTGCCTACTTTTCAAGATTAGATCACTTGTTTTTATTCTGTTATTCCCACACCCTATCATTTCTTTCTTAGAAAATTGGGCGTGAGGAGCGATCAACACGCCCATATGATGGCACGGTCGAGCATGTAAATTGTAACTCCCTACATGTATTTCTATAGCAGGACTAAGAACGTTTGGCGTTCGAAACGTGTAGGTTTCACAGAGGTCTCCACCTTTATTTATTTTATTTTTGCAATGTGTATATCTTTTTAATGGATTAACAATAAAATCATAATTTTATCTGCAATTGAATCTGGAAGCTGACGCATCACAATGTCGGTGGATATGCACCTTCTCTTTTTGGTTGAGGAGAAGGTGACTCCTACAGGGTGAGATAGAAAAATGCAATGAGCCTAAGAACTAACAGGCAGGTAATTGCTTATTACGTGCTTGTTCTACCCTGTGGTGGCTCAGATTGCTCCTGGACAGCTCCTAACAGCGATTCTGCTGCTTCACGTCAACAGAACAGCTCTTCCTCTTCCCGACTGCTCTGTCAAAGAGGCGTGACTGCCAACTTTATGCTGATAGGCAGCAGGGAGCCAGCTGTCAATCAGCATGACACCGGCAGTCACACCCCATCAACAGATCAGAGCGGGAGCTGAAAAATCACTGTCAGGAGCGCTCCATGACCACTCTGAACCAGCAAATATCGGCGCCTGGCACAACAGGCACATAGTTAGCAAATACTTGCCTGTTAGTTCTTAGGTCCATGGTAAAAAAAAAAAAAAAAAAGTCCCGGACAACCCCTTTTAATATTAAGGAGCAGGAATTCTCCGCATGATGCTATAATCAAGAAAACATGAAATTCTCTCCTGCCCAGTCAGTCTGCCCGATCTGTTACACCATGATTACCAAAACCTCGACTCATTCCACTGCCCACTTGTATTACCACTTACCCGGCTCTGCTTGGCCCCTGTTACCAGGCCATTGGCTTGTCTGACTGCAAGTGCACACTTCTGAACCGGGAGTCCCTGTGGATTTTCACATCCCCTCAATTTGACATAATGAATTTCAGTGACACAGAGGATTGTTCGGCTAGACCAGGGGACTCAAACTCGGCTGGGTATATGGGCCGCACATGGAAAAAATTTGAATTTGGGGGCCGCATTCTTTGTTCAATGTGACATTTTTAGTGATACCATTTTTTTTGTATACACCTTTTGAACATTTTTGCCGTGTTTATTTTTTTATGGCTTGGGTCGTTATGGATGTGGCGATAATAAACGTGCACTTTTTTGTGTTTACTTTAGTTTACATATAAAACAGCATTTTTAGTGCCCAATATTTTTTCATGCTTTATTTTATTTTTTATTTTTTTTACAATTTTATTTCCCCCAATTGGCCACATACAGTAATATTGTCTTACAATTAGCATCATATAGTAATAATGGAAAACATCTTGTAGTAATGTTCCCCATCCAAGTCCCCATCTTGTACTAATGTGCCCCATCCAGGTCCCCATCCTGTGGCAACGTTCCCCATCCTGACGCCCATCTTGTACTAATGTGCCTCATCCAGGTGCCCATCCTGTGGCTATGTGCCCCATCCAGGTCCCCATCCTGTGGCAATGTTCCCCATCCAGGTCCCCATCTTGTGGCTCTGGTCCCCATCTTGTGGCTCTGTGCCCCATCTAGGTCCCCATCTTGTGGCTCTGTGCCCCATCCAGGTCCCCATCCTGTGGCAACGTTCCCCATCCTGGCGCCCATCTTGTACTAATGTGCCTCATCCAGGTCCCCATCCTGTGGCAATGTTCCCCATCCAGGTCCCCATCTTGTGGCTATGTGCCCCATCCAGGTCCCCATCTTGTGGCTATGTGCCCCATCCAGGTCCCCATCTTGTGGCTATGTGCCCCATCCAGGTCCCCATCTTGTGGCTCTGGTCCCCATCTTGTGGCTCTGTGCCCCATCCAGGTCCCCATCTTGAGGCTATGTGCCCCATCCAGGTCCACATCTTGAGGCTCTGTGCCCCATCCAGGTCCCCGTCCTGTGGCTATGTGCCCCATCCATGTTCCCGTCCTGTGGCTATGTGCCCCATCCAGGTCCCCGTCCTGTGGCTATGTGCCCCATCCAGGTCCCCTCTTGTGGCTATGTGCCTCATCCAGGTCCCCATCTTGTGGCTATGTGCCCCATCCAGGTCCCCTCTTGTGGCTATGTGCCCCATCCAGGTCCCCGTCCTGTGGCTATGTGCCCCATCCAGGTCCCCGTCCTGTGGCTATGTGCCCCATCCAGGTCCCCTCTTGTGACTATGTGCCTCATCCAGGTCCCCATCTTGTGGCTATGTGCCCCATCCAGGTCCCCTCTTGTGGCTATGTGCCCCATCCAGGTCCCCGTCCTGTGGCTATGTGCCTCATCCAGGTCCCCATCCTGTGGCTATGTGCCCCATCCAGGTCCCCTCTTGTGGCTATGTGCCCCATCCAGGTCCCCGTCCTGTGGCTATGTGCCCCATCCAGGTCCCCATCTTGTGGCTATGTGCCCCATCGAGGTCCCCTCTTGTGGCTATGTGCCCCCTGTGCTGTTCTTCACACACATAAAATAGAAAAAAAAAAAAGATGATTCTCACCTGTCCTCCGTTCCCTCGGCGGCCTTCCTGCAGATGTGGCCCGCAGGCACCACAGAGTCAGACCCCTTGACGATCCCGACCTGGTCCAGGAGGAGCCGCCGACAGCAGCGCTGCATTGCCGCACAGAGACCGTCTCCCAGCACTGCATTTCCAATGTCAGCCGCCGGCCAATCAGAGGCCAGCAGCTGACATCTGCATATGGCAATGACGTCATACTCGCTGCGCCGACACGCAGATGTCAGCTGCTGGCCTCTGATTGGCCGGCGGCTGACATTGGAAATGCAGTGCTGGGAAACAGTCTCTGTGTGGCAATTCAGCGCTGCTGTCGGCGGCTCCTCCTGGACCAGGTCGGGATCGTCAAGGGGTCTGTGCCTGCGGGCCGCATAAAGCCGCCTCAGGGGCCGCATGCGGCCCGCGGGCCGCGTGTTTGAGACCCCTGGGCTAGACTGAACAAACTAGCATCTATTTTTGATAATAAACCGTCAGTGGTGACAACAGAACCGGATGAATTTAAAGATCTCATGTTCCAGATGGAAAACAAAATGACCAGAGAACTTAAAGTTTGGTGGGATCTCACAACCTTGGACACATATATAAAAAAGGAAATGATCCCTAGAGGTCTGCGTTTAAAAAAAAGTCGCCACCACTATATACAATGACGGTTTTCAAGAAGATCAGAATGCGATTCTTAGTCAATGTTCACTGAATCTTATGCACCTCATAATCAAACATGAGGAACTGGAACTGACTTAAATTAAATTGGATATTAAAAATAAACAATCGTCTTTGGGGAAATATGTGCAACTAAAAGAATTTAATATTTGTAATGACAAACTGAAATCTAATTTGGCCAAGTTGGAGAACACCATTATGGATATAAAAAGATCCAAGTTCAAAAGGGACAGTGAGGACTATACGCAGAACAAGATTTATAGTTGGAATAAACAATTACCATCCATCTTAAAAAAACGCTCCCACAAACGTTTTCAGAGATCTGGAAGAGGGAGTTTTAAGGAGCATGATGATGTTACGGATAATTCTTTTGCTGCCACCTCTGATGATTACTCAGATTCATCTATGAGTTCAATGGGAGAAATGCAACAATTGTATTTTATCAAAAATAAATTATCTTGTGCTGGTGGAGCGATTACAAAAAACGGAGGAAGAGGGCGTGGCGCCCCTGAGGGTTCGGTCGCCACAGGGGGGTACTGCATCTTGTGAAAGAGGTGTGGTATCTCCTCTCCCAGGTTAGGATGGAGCACCTGTCAGGACCCCACCTCATCACTCAACACTACACACTCCTGTCCTATGGGGGGCTAGTATGCACTAGGGTGCTGCCCCAGCAGGATAATGGAGATGAGGGAACCAAAGATAGGGGAAACCATGTAGTGGGTGAGGGTGGAGGACGCACTTTTAGGTTACACTTGTAGATACAGTCCATATTTAACAGCCAGCCATCTTAAGTTCAAGGTTGTTTGATTGTGGTCTTCACAGCTGGCAGTGGCCTTGTGTAGGAGCCTGCAGCGTGCTGGAGATGCACGGTCCTCGTGCTCTGGCCTTGAGACGAGGAGCAGGATAGAGTTAACGGAGGTCTCTACCCGGTCAAGGTCCCTGCTTAAGAAGGCCTGGAGGGGAGCTGAGGAGGAGAGCTCCGCAGGCAAAAGGATCCCAGGGAATACGGATGGAGCGGCATACGCCACCTGTACTCTCCATTCTGGCCTAGTCAGAGGGACTCCTGCTGCAAGAGGGGTACCAGCCCCCGATATCTGACTTTGTTACTTCACGTCTCAGTCGGAAAAGCCCGGAGGCTAAGTGGTTCCCACCGGGTAACAGACGGAGTGGAGTCGCCACCCGTGCCCTTGTTCTGTGTATAGCCAGAGGGAGACCCAGCCTTGCAACACGCACTGCACACGGACAGGAGAGGCCCAAGGGGGAGATTTCTGGGAACACGCTGGTGCTGGGGGTCCTGATAGACGCACCTGAACTACCGGGGTGTGCCGAACCCCCTTCTCTGGTGGCCACAGCACGCCATGAGGAGCAAGGAGAAGCCTTGCAGCTGACCTCTAACAACGTGAGTAAAGCTTGGAAGACTACATCCATTGCCTCCGATCCATTATTGCAGCGCGACACCACACCGCACCACTGTACCTACTACGACTCCCCTCATCCTCCTTTTTCCTCTGCCCTGAGGCCCTGCTCCGCCTGTGGGGAGTAGTACTACCATCGGCTGCCACAACATCCCCCCTCAGAGGACTGCAGCAGCGCTGGTGGCGCATCACCAGACACCACAGGTGGTGTAGTCGTTTATCCACTCATAATTGCCACTCATCAACTGGCCCCTATTTTTAATGTGTGCGCCCTGGGCACGGACCGGGCCGAGGCCGCGACTGCATCCCCATTCTACCAACTGGGCCCGCCGTCCGAGTACACCCCTTTCCCAGGGAGGGTTAGGCGCTACTGAAACAGCTAGTGGCGGGTCACACAAGGGCGGGACGTAAGCGTAAATGCAAACAAGTACCCGACACAGAGCAAAAAACGCCATTATTAGAGTCACCTGTTTGGAATCTCTCTAGCTACATCTTATCTGAGAGTCAAATTTCTCTCCTGGCTAAAGGCCTGAGCTTTTCACCTTCTAACGAATTCGACATTTTCAGAACAATTCTGGATGTTAACAAACTAGCACGTAACCTCACCATCCGATGTCATTTTATGGACATGAAAAATCCACAGAATACAGCTTCAGAAGAAGTTTCTCCTAGGACAAGCCAGGATTCCATGTTATTATTCACAGAACAACAGTCTTTATTACAAATGAAACAATTCGAGACGGAATCTTTAATTCCAAATGTAAATTTAAATGACGACTTTCGGGCTGGCAATCCTTTCTTTTACCCACTTCAGTCCAGACCATTGGTTCTGGATCAGTTCCAGGACTTAATTGAAAAAGAACTAGTGGAATTAAAGAATGAATTATCTTCTACTAATCATTTGGACTCTAATCTGACATATAGAGAAAAAGACGCTCTGAAAAAATTAAAGGATAATTCAGACATACTAGTCCGCTCAGCGGATAAAGGTGGCACTATAGTACTGAATGCAGGATTGTATAAAAAATTGAATTTGATGGATTTAGAAAATAGGGATGTTTATTTGGAGTTAGCTAGAGATCCTACTGTTGAGTTTAATGCTGCTATGCATAATCTATTAAACGAAGGTTTGCACTGAGGGGCCCTAAAAAAAAAATTAATGGAATATTTATACGTAGATCACCCAATTGTTCCAGTTTACCATTCGCCTCCAAAAATACATAAAAATATTTTTCCACTACCTTTAACCCCTTTACTACCCAAGGTGGTTTGCACATTAATGACCAGGCCAATTTTTACAATTCTGACCACTGTCACTTTATGAGGTAATTACTCTGGAACGCTTCAACGGATCCCCCTGATTCTGAGATTGTTTTTTCGTGGCATATTGTACTTCATGACTGTGGTAAAATTTCTCCGATATCACTTGCATTTATTTGTGACAAAAACTGAAATTTGGCAAAAATTTTTGAAAATTTAGAAATTTTCAAAATTTGAATTTTTATGCCCTTAAATCAGAGAGATATGTCACACAAAATAGTTAATAAATAACATTTACCACATATCTTCTTTACATCAGCACAATTTTTAACCAAATTTTTTTTTTATTAGAGAGCTATAAGGGTTAAAAGTTGACCAGAGATTTCTCATTTTTCCAACAAAATTTACAAAACCATTTTTTTAGGGACCACATCACATTTGAAGTCACTTTGAGGGGTCTTTATGACAGAAAATACCCAAAAGTAACACCACTCTAAAATCTGCACCCCCAAGGTGCTCAAAATCACATTCAAAAAATGTATTAACCCTTCAAGTGCTTCACAAAAATTTTTGGAATGCGGAAGAAAAAAATTAACATTTAACTTTTTTCACAAAAATGTTACTTTAGACCCAATTTTTTTATTTTCACAGGGTTAACAGGAAAAAATTGACCCCAAAATTTGTTGTTCAATTTTCCCTGACCACACAGATACCCCATATGTGGGGAAAAAACACTGTTTAGGCGTACGGCAGGGTTCGGAAGGGAAGGAGCGCCATTTGACTTTTTGAAAGTAAAATTTGCTTGAATAATTAGCGGACGCCATGTTGTGTTTGGGGAGCCCCTTATGTGCCTAAACAGTGGAAACCCCTCACAAGTGACACCATTTTGTAAACTAGACCCCTCAGAGAACCTTTACAGAAGTTTAAACATGGAGCCATGACAATAAATAATCAAACTTTTTCCACAAAAATTATGTTTTAGCCCCATTTTTTTATTTTCACAAGGGTAAGAGGAGAAAATGGCCCCAAAAACTTTTTGCAATTTCTCCTGAGTACGCCAATACCCTATATGTGGGGAAAATACAGTGTATGGGTGCACGGCAGAGTTCACAAGGGAAGGAGCACTGTGTGACTTTTTGAACGCAAAATTGGCTGGAATTGAGGGCGGACGCCATGTCACGTTTGAAGAACCCCTGATGCGCCTAAATAGTTGAAACCCCCCACAAGTGACCCCATTTTGGAAACTACACCCCTCAAGGATTTTATCAAGGGGTATAATGAACATTTTGAACCCGGTACGACACATAATTTGATAACATTAGGTCATCATATTGAATAAGTTGTCATTAGTCTTGAGCACAAGTGCTCGCTACTTGAGTTTGCATCGTGTACTCGGGTATGCACCATGTATCGCACGTGCTCGAGTGACATGCTCGAGTCCTGCCCACATGTTTCACAGTTATTAGACACCCAAAACAAACATGCAGGGATTGCTGGTGCATGGCAGGCAATCCCCGCACGTTTTTTTTGACTGTGAAGCATATGGGGCAGAGACTCGAGCACCCGCGATACTCAATGCATACCCGAGCACCCGATGCAAACTCAAGTAGCGAGCACTTGTGCTCAACACTAGTCGCCATATCGTCATCTTTTTTTTTTTTGCTTTTGAAAAAAATCCCAACCCTAGCACAACCCTAACCCTAGAGTTTATTTTTTACACCGTTCCTTGTGCAGTATAAGTGATTAGACGACTTTATTCTTTGGGTCGGTGAGATTACAGCGATACCAGAATCCTATCGGGTTTTTATGATTGACAGCTGTCTCACACTAAAAGACGCATTTTTTTGCAAAATCTAGTTTTTGCATCGCCATATTTTGAGAGCTATAATTTTTCCATATTTTGGCCGACAGAGTCATTTGACAACTTGTTTTTTGCGGGATGAGTTGACGTTTTTATTGGTACCATTTTCAGGCACGTGACATTTTTTGATCGCTTTCTATTCCGATTTTTGGGAGGCAGGATAAGCAAAAACAAACAATTCAGGAATTGTTTTTTTTAATTTTTTAATGCTGTTCCGCGTGTGGTAAAATTGATGAGGTAGCTTTATTCTTTGGGTCTGTACGTTTACAGCGGTACCACATTTATATCTTTTTTTATGTTTTGGCGCTTCTACACAATAAAAGCTATTTTCTAGAAAAAATTATTTTTTTGCATCACTTTATTCTGAGAGCTATAACTTTTTTATTTTTCAGCTGATGGAGCTGTATGGTGGCTTGTTTTTTCTGGAACAAGATGACGTTTTCAGTGGTACCATTTTTGTTTATATTCATCTTTTTGATCGCGTTTAATTCCAATCTTTGTTTGGCAGTATGATGATAAAGCATCGTTTTTTGCTTTGTTTTTTATTTTAATTTTTTACCGTGTTCACTAAAGGAGTTAACTTCTGAGACAGTTTTATAGGTCAGGTCGTTCCGGACGTGGCGATACCAAATATGTGTACTTTTATTGTTTTGTTTGTTTTTTTCCATTATAATATTTATTGATGGGTACATTATATTTTTATTTTTGGTGAATTTTTTTTTTTTTTACATTTTTTTACCACTTTTTTTTACTTTTATACTTTGTCCCACTATGGGACTTTCACTTTTTATACTCTGATCGCCTGTATAACATAGGGATGGAGCACCATCCCTGTGCTATACAGGCTGTCAGCGCTGTAGATGCAGAAGATACTTTGGTCATGCACTGTGCATGATCAAAGTATCTTTCTGCTGTCTGGTGACCCGGATGTTGTCATGATGACATCTGGGTTACCATGACAACCACGGAAGCCAGCCTCAGACAGCGCGCGACAGCGGGGAAGAGGTGAGTATGCAGTACTTACCTCCGCAATGCTGTGATCGACTTCGATCGCAGCATTGCGGGGGTTAATGTGCTGGGAGCCGTGCATGACCGCTCCCAGCACATAGCAAAAATCAGCTCACACCCGGCGGCGATCGCGCCCGCACAGCCTGTGTGTGGCCGAAATCAACAGGGCGTACTAATACGTACCTGGCTCTTAAAGCCCAGGGTGCAGGTACAGTACGTATTAGTACGCCCTGGACTGTAAAGGGGTTAAGACCCATAGTGGTGGGGATTGGTTCCCATGGTGAAAAATTAAGTGCCTGGATGGATTTTTACCTACAGCCTCTGGTTCAGGAAACTCCGAGTTACATTAGGGATTCAAAATTCATAGTGACCATTTTTGATAAATTTGAATGGCCAAAAAACTTTGGATGATTGTCCTGTGATGTGGTGGCATTATACCCCCTCAATTCCACCCCATATTGCTTTAGCATTTTTAACCTACCACCTTGACACATACAGTTCGTACACTATAGAAATAAAAGAATTTCTGGTCATAGCAGTACAGTTCCTCTTAGAACGTAATTATTTTAGCTTTGATAAAAGTTTTTTTTTTACAGAAAAGAGGAGTCAGCATGGGCAGTAAATTTTCTCCTTCGCTAGTGAACATAGTGATGTGTAGGTGGAAGGAGCTTTTCATTTATCATAATGATAACACATATAGTGGACACATTGTGTGGTACGGTAGGTTTATTGATGACCTCCTCCTGGTGTGGGGGGCACACAGGAGGAGGTGGTACAATTTGTACAGTACATCAACTGCAATCATTTTAATCTTAAATTCACTTAGTTCTACCATTCATCCAAAATTACTTTGTTGGATCTCGAACTTGAGGCTACCAAGGAGAAAGAATTGGTCAAAATTAATCCCCACAGAAAATCTACAGCCTCAAATTCTATTCTATCAGCTAAATGTTGTCATCCGCCTCATATTAAGAGAAATATCCCTTACGGTGAGCTAATACGAACAATACGAAATTGTTCAGATAACATCACTTTTCAGAAGGAATCAGAAAAAAATTGTAACAGACTATCCAATAGGTGCTATCCCGAGTGGTCTTTAAGAAAAGCGAGTAGAATTGTCTCCAATATAAATCGGAAAGATATACTCCGAAATAAACAGAAAAATAACATTAACACATTGGATACTAGGGAAACGTTTTCTACCACCTATAGTCCTCAGTATAATAAAATTACATCTAGAATTAAAAAGTATAACCCTATTATATATCAGAACAAGAAACTAAAAAACCTACTTTCTAATGACATCCGCTTTGTAGCCAGGAAAGCGCCCGCTCTGGGAACCATCCTTTCTCCTAGCTTATACACCAGTGAGACTAATACTGTACAACCAAATTGGCTCAGCACAAAAGGTTTCTTCAGATGTGGAGCCAATCGGTGCAAAGCGTGTCTACACGCGGTTAAAACAGATAGTTTTATGTCCTTAAGTAATGATAGAGAATCTAAAATTCATGATTTCCTCAATTGTAATTCATCAGGGGTTATATACCTTATAGAATGCACCTTGTGTAAGGTCCACTATGTGGGTTGTACCACAGGTGCGCTGAAAGTCCGTATCAGAAGACATCTTTCTGATGCGATTAATTTGGAAGCCATAAATACATCAGCAGTATCGAGGCATTTTGCGAGAGTTCATAAAGGTGACACCTCATTCTTTAAATATATGGAGATAGAGAAGGTATATAGATCCACACGAGGGGGGGATCATAAGTGCAAACTTCTGAACCGGGAGTCCCTGTGGATTTTCACATTGGATACCACAGGGGTTAAATTCAAGACAGGATCTGATACTGCAGTATTAAGAAATATAATTCTGCATTTATTTCCATGCATGTACACTGGGTACGGAAAGTATTCAGACCCCTTTACATTTTTCACTCTTTGTTTCATTGCAGCCATTTGGTAAATTCTAAAAAGTTCATTTTTTTCTCATTAAAGTCCACTCTGCACCCCATCTTGTCTGAAAGAAAACAGAAATGTAGAAATTTTTGCAAATTTAATAAAAAAGAAAAACTGAAATATCACATTGGCATAAGTATTCAGACCCTTTGCTCAGAATTGAGTAGAAGCACCCTTTTGGGCTAGTACAGCCATGAGTCTTCTTGGAAATGATGCAACAAGTTTTTCACACCTGCATTTTGGGATCCTCTGCCATTCTTCCTTGCAGATCCTCTCCAGTTCCGTCAGGATGAATGGTAAACGTTGGTGGACAGCCATTTTCAGGTCTCTCCAAAGATGCTCAATTGGGTTTAGGTCAGGGCTCTGGCTGGGCCAGTCAAGAATGGTCACATAGTTGTTCTGAAGCCACTCCTTTGTTATTTTAGCTGTGTGCTTAGGGTCATTGTCTTGTTGGAAGGTGAACCTTTGGCCAAGTCTGAGGTGCAGAGCACTCTGGAAGAGGTTTTCATCCAGGATATCTCTGTACTTGGCCGCATTCATGTTTCCTTCAATTGCAACCAGTCGTCCTGTCCCTGCAGCTGAAAAACACACCCATAGCATGATACTGCTGTTATGATCTGCTACAAGAACTAAGGAAAGAGAGGAAATCTGTCCATACAATAGGACTAAGCTGATTCCCTACGATGCAGCGGACAGCCTGTTCCTTGTGAACAGACCCACCTTCGTCCGCGGCTAGTCTGAACGCAGACCTATAGATTAAAGGGAGGGGTCCCTAAAAGAACTAAGGACTGGGACAAAATTGGACAGCTCCTGGCAGAAGTAGTAGCAGAAGAAGACAAACAGACAAAAGTACTTAGTGGTCCAAGGACCAAACAAACTAGAGAGATACAGTAGGTACAAAGCACCTGGCTAGATTAAGAATCAAAGTAACACTAAAGTCCAGCAAAGCCTGAAGGGTGGAGCTGGAATAAATAGGCAGAAGGTCACGTGACCACAAAATAGAAAAAACTAACAGGAGCGTTCTAACAACTGCCACCACCATGTTTCACTGTTGGGATTGTATTAGGCAGGTGATGAGCAGTGCCTGGTTTTCTCCACACATACCACTTAGAATTATCACCAAAAAGTTCTATCTTCGTCTCATCAGACCAGAGAATCTTATTTCTCATAGTCTGGGAGTCCTTCATGTGTTTTTGAGCAAACTCTATGCGGGCTTTCATATGAGGAGAGGCTTCCGTCTGGCCACTCTGCCATAAAGGCCCAACTGGGGGAGGGCTGCAGTGATAGTTGACTTTGTGGAACTTTCTCCCATCTCCCTACTGCATCTCTGGAGCTCAGCCACAGTGATCTTGGGGTTCTTCTTTACCTCTCTCACCAAGGCTCTTCTCCCACGATTGCTCAGTTTGGCTGGACGGCCAGGTCTAGGAAGACTTCTGGTGGCCCCAAACTTCTTCCATTTAAGGTTTATGGAGGCCACTGTGCTCTTATGAACCTTGAGTAATGCAGAAATTCTTTTATAGCCTTGGCTAGATCTGTGCCTTGCCAGAATTCGGTCTCTGAGCTCCTTGGGCAGTTCCTTTGAGCTCATGATTCTCATTTGGTCTGACATGCTCTGTGAGCTGTGGGGTCTTATATAGACAGGTGTGTGCCTTTCCAAATCAAGTCCTATCAGTTTAATTAAACACATTTGGACTCCATTTAAGGAGTAGAACCATCTCAAGGAGGATCACAAGGAAATGGACAGCATGTGACTTAAATATGAGTGTCTGAGCAAAGGATCTGAATACTTATAACCATGTGATATTTCAGTTTTTCTTTTTTAATAAATTTGCAAAAAAATTCTACATTGCTGTTTTTTTTCAGTCAAGATGGGGTGCAGAGTGTACTTTAATGAGAAAAAAATGAACTTTTTAGAATTTATCAAATGGCTGCAATGAAACAAAGAGTGAAAAATTTAAAGGAGTCTGAATACTTTCCGTACTCACTGTATGTATCTATATACACTGCTCCAAAAATAAAGGGAACACTTAAAACAACAGAATATAACTCCAAGTAAATAAACTTCTGTGAAATCAAACTGTCCACTTAGGAAGCAACACTGATTGACAATCAATTTCACATGCTGATGTGCAAATGGAATAGATGATAGATGGAAATTATTGGCAATTATCAAGACACCCTCAATAAAGGAGTGATTCTGCAGGTGGGGACCACAGACCACATCTCAGTACCAATGCTTTCTGGCTGATGTTTTGGTCACTTTGTAATGTTGGTTGTGCTTTCACACTCGTGGTAGCATGAGACAGACTCTACAACCTACAGAAGTTGCTCAAATAGTGCAGCTCATCCAGGATGGCACATCAATGCGAGCTGTGGCAAGAAGGTTGGCTGTGTCCAGAGGCTGGAGGCGCTAGCAGGAGACAGGCCAGTACACCAGGAGATGTGGAGGGGGCCGTAGGAGGACAACAACCCAGCAGCAGAACCGCTACCTCTGCCTTTGTGCAAGGAGGAACAGGAGGAGCACTGCCAGAGCCCTGCAAAATGACCTCCAGCAGGCCACAAATGTGCATGTGTCTGCACAAACGGTTAGATACCTACTCCATGAGGGTGGTATGAGGACCCGACGTCCACAGATAGGGGTTGTGCTCACAGCCCAACACCATGCAGGACGCTTGGCATTTGCCACAGAACACCAGGATTGGCAAAGTCGCCACTCGCGCCCTGTGCTCTTCACAGATGAAAGCAGGTTCACACTGAGCACATGTGACAGACGTGACAGAGTCTGGAGTCGCCGTGGAGAGCGACATCCTTCAGCATGACCGGTTTGGCAGTGGGTGAGTAATGGTGTGGGGTGGCATTTCTTTGGAGGGCCACACAGCCCTCCATGTGCTCGCCAGAGGTAGCCTGACTTCCATTAGGTACCGAGATGAGATCCTCAGACCCCTTGTGAGACCATATGCTGGTGGGGTTGGCCCTGGGTTCCTCCTAATGCAGGACAATGCCAGACCTCATGTGGCTGGAGTGTGTCAGCAGTTCCTGCAAGATGAAGGCATTGAAGCTATGGACTGGCCCGCCCGTTCCCCAGACCTGAATCCGATTGAGCACATCTGGGACATCATGTCTCGCTCCATCCCCCAACGTCACGTTGCACCACAGACTGTCCAGGTGTTGGCGGATGCTTTAATCCAGGTCTGGGAGGAGATCCCACAGGAGACCATCCGCAACCTCATCAGGAGCATGCCCAGGCATTGTAGGGAGGTCATACAGGCACGTGGATATATATATATATACTGTACCTTTTTGTCATTCTAGTAATAGGGCCATAATTAAGACATGATTTGTTGAAACGCGTAGGTCTGTAAGCTATGATAGTTGCACATTTGCTGTATTCTTTGTGGAGCAGTGTTTTATATGGCTAATAAAAGCTACGTTTTAATATTTTTTCTACTAAACAAACCTTTAAGCTGGATCATTTGCACTTTTCCCTTGTCTGACTACACTTACGTTTCGCCCTGGTATCACTTATCTGCATTTCCAGAAGTTTCCCATTTCTCTATTATACTCTTCAAATTACATTTTGAGACTTTCTCCTCCTGTTGTTGCACATATTTTTTTCCCTTCATCTGCACAGGTATCATTAATCTAATCAATCAACTATAATGGCTGTACCAGGTCCTGCAGGTCCTGTATCCCGTACACATGACGTGGGCAGTGCACGGCATGCCGCTAGTTTTTATTCTGAGTGCTCTTATATACGGTGTTAGTTTTACACAATGTTGAGCCTGTGATTTGCAGAGTGAAATGTCTGACTGCTAGAACAGAAGTATACGGCAGATTCTACAGCATGGATACATAAAGGACGTCCTGGGGGAATATACCTCCCTCCAACACTCGTCCAGTCCCTGCCTCACACTAGAGACATTTATAATAACTCCAGGACTATGGAGCTGGTCATTTTCTCATAATCTGTGGCCATTATTAGTGATCTCGCATTGTACGGTAATATCACCCTGGAGGTTGTGATGTATTTAGTGTAATAGCGCCATCTAGAATATACAGTATATATCAGGCGATACCATGCTTTCTATAGTTAGTCGTCTTATGTGCCCTCTATAGCTATATATTATAATTTATATTTCTTTATAATAATTTATAATAAATTACTCGATAGTTTTTCAGCTTTATGATGTTTATTAATCTGCTGTAATTATAAAAGAAAGTCCAACCTTACAGTGGACACAGGTGGAAGTGTTCTCCATGATGGTGTAGGCTGAGGTGGAGCAAGTATATAGTCAGTGGGGGATCAAGATGACCAGTATTCCTCAGGGTTCCTTGTTATCAGGGAGGGACCCGGTGTATGCAATCAAAAGATCTTATCCTCTGACCGGCTGTGTGCCATCAACAGGTAATGATCCTCTGTCCGGCTGTGTGCCATCAACAGGTAATGACCATCCGGCAGTGCGACATCAACTGGTCATCACCCTCCAGCTGTGTGCCATCAACAGGTAATGACCATCCGGCAGTGCGCCATCAACAGGTAATGACCCTCTGGCTATGGCCATCAATAGGTCATCACCCTCCGGCTGTGTGCCATCAACCGGTAATGACCATCCGGCAGTGTGCCATGAACAGGTAATGACCATCCGGCTGTGTGCCATCAACAGGTAATGATCCTCTGTCCGGCTGTGTGCCATCAACAGGTAATGACCCTCTGGCTATGGCCATCAATAGGTCCTCACCCTCCATCCGTGTGCCATCAAGAGGTAATGACCATCCGGCAGTGCGCCATGAACAGGTAATGACCATCCGGCTGTGTGCCATCAACAGGTAATGATCCTCTGTCCGGCTGTGTGCCATCAACAGGTAATGACCCTCTGGCTATGGCCATCAATAGGTCATCACCCTCCGGCTGTGTGCCATCAACCGGTAATGACCATCCGGCAGTGTGCCATGAACAGGTAATGACCATCCGGCTGTGTGCCATCAACAGGTAATGATCCTCTGTCCGGCTGTGTGCCATCAACAGGTAATGACCCTCTGGCTATGGCCATCAATAGGTCCTCACCCTCCATCCGTGTGCCATCAAGAGGTAATGACCATCCAGCAGTGTGCCATGAACAGGTAATGACCATCCGGCTGTGTGCCATCAACAGGTAATGATCCTCTGTCCGGCTGTGTGCCATCAACAGGTAATGACCCTCTGGCTATGGCCATCAATAGGTCTTCACCCTCCGGCTGTGTGCCATCAAATGTTTTTATCTTCTGTCCAGTTTTGTGTCATCAAGAGGTAATGACCCTCCAGCTGTGGGCCATCAACAGGTCATCACCCTTTGGCATTTAGGCTTCTTGTCTTCTGTAAGATGCGATTCTTGAGTCTCCTGATGATAAAAAATATTTAAAAAATCACCGATTAAACTAATAATCTATCTAGTACATAAGCATCACAATTTATAATCTATCTAGTGCATAAGTATGACAATTTAGCTCACAGAACATACGCTATGCTAAAACATTAGACCCTACAAGCAGAAATTTGCTAAACTAACATATATATAACTGACAAATCAGTAGAAAAATCGCTACCAATGGCACAGCTCTCTTCACATCAACCGGTAACCATAGTAGATAAGAAATAGAGGACAATGCTCATAGTCAGTTATCAACAATTTGGCATGGGACATCCCACCAGAGACATTATAATATCTAGTAGATTATAGATGGCAATAGAATTTACCAACAAGCACATAGTACGCCAAACTCAAGTACATAGTATGCCAAACCTCGACACGTTTTCCTAAAATACTTAGCAAAGCGTTCATAGATATATGCGCCATATGATAAGGTGCTAAAGTGCAAGTGTGTGACAAAATATCCATTCGATTTCAGGTGCAATGCTGCATTGTATGTAGTAAGATGGTGCCCATCAGACAGCATGTATAGGACTAACCTGTGATGAAAACACGAGCAATGGGAAAGTTCAAGCAGTTGCCTTCTCAATCTTCCTCGCCTGTAAGACATCTAAGGAAACATCTTCTCCTCTTGATTTTGGGTGGAGGTGTTGTAGGCATTTCAGGCTCTGGCATTCTAGGTTCTGACATACTAGGTTCTGACATGCTAGGTTCTGGTGTTCTAGGTTCTGGTGCTCTTGGCTCTGGAATTCTGGATTGTTGGTTTCTCTGAAAAATCAGTAACGTCTCTTTATGCTCCGTGGAACTTCGAGCTCTTCTTCCTATATTGTTGTGAGGGATCGTTCTGACCCAGACAATATCACTGAACGCCACTTTATAGTTGCAACTAGGAACCTTTTTTGCATCCTGCGGTGCAGGAGCCATGGATGGAGTAGAACATTTGCCATTGGGCAGGACAGGTGTTCTCCTGGAGTCTTGCTCCTGAAGCTGAGGGATGCAAATTGGCTCCTTACAAGCACTTTGTTCCTTCAGAATGGTTTTGTTCTCAGGAGTTTTCTGATTGTTTCACCAGGTTCAGACATTGCCCACTTGCTCAGGACAAGACTTAAGGCCAAATACTCTAGTATTGTCAATAGTGTCATCACCGCAACAAAAACTGCGCCACGGAAGAGCCAAAGAGGAAGATTGATGGAAGCTTGATAGGTGCTTCTCCTGAGATCCACGGGTAGTGGGTCATCCTATAATAAAGAAAAAAAACATAATAAAGTCCTGTATATTTATACCCAATCCAGTCAAACAGAGAGCCCTTGTTATTATACAGTGATGGATACATTATCAAGCAACTTTCAGAAATATCCCATTGAGAAGATCAGGAAGAAGTTTGGGATTCACCTCCAGGGTCCATGGAATATTATTTACAGTTGGACTTTCATATGACGGACGGTCACGTGTCCAGTATGAGAAGTCCTGCAAGGGGCGATATTCTCATTAGCTGATCCTTGTGACCTCCATATTGATGAGAACATACTCGCCCACAGTGCACTGTAATGTGGGGGGTAGAGCAACGTAAAGCACAGAAATGATAGGGTGATACTCATCATCTCCAGAGGTCTTTCAGCACCAAGGTATGGTCAATGAGATACAAGCTGCAGATGGGCCGAGGCTTCTAATATACCCAGGGGTGACATCACAAAGCCCTCTGTGACATCATTGCACAGTTCTATCCATCATGTCACTGATACTTTGGACCTAACTAAATGTCTAAAAGAGAACCCTTCCACATGATTTCCAATCACGGAGCAGCTTCAGTTTTTCAAGAAAAGTTTAAAAAATATAATCTGTGCTGTGATTGGTCACAATGGCACATGAAGCAGAACGTCTTTAGATCTTTTAAAGGGAAAGTGTCAGCAATTTTTTTACAATTGTAAAATTGTAAAGTATTTATATTTATATATAAATACACATATATATTTAAAAAGGTTTTAATGGTATAAAATCTGAAAAAAATATTTTAACTGTTTTGATGTTTTCATCTTGTAAACACTAGGGGGAGCAGCTGCTGACATTTCCATGAAAACAGAATACAGCTAGCTCGCATTACGACTGCAGTAAAAGTGGGCGGGATCTGCACACATGGGTGTGATGTCACTCCTCCCCTTCTGGGCGTTTGCAAAAAGGTAAATGAGACTGTAGTTTAGGATCACAGTGCGGAGCGATCACTGGTGACTGCAAAGTGATATATAAGGGACAACACCAAAGTCATTAATCACTACAAGGACAAAGCAGGAATGTGGGAGTCAGAGGGGTCACCCCACACTTATATCCCCTCTGACTGTCACTTCCTAAGCTCCTTTCCCTGCCATAACCTCTTATTCCCGCAGGTAAATTCTTACAGGACCCCCCTCCCCATCCCCTTCCCCTGCCGCAGCTGATTCTAAACGTCCTCCATATGTAATAATAGACAGGTACTCACCGGCAGCCTATGGTAATTAACAGGGTAGAATAGGGTACAGCACAGAAACAATATGGCGATCCTCATTGTCTCCAGGGGGTATCTCAGCACCAAGATATGGCCAATGAGATATGAGCTCCAGGTGGATGGAGCCCCCTTATATACCCCAAGGGTGACATCACAACGCCCTCTGTGACATCATCACCCACAACATTCCGTCACATGACATCACCCAGCACCAGCATCATGTGACCCAGCATAAATAGAAAGTCCTTGTTGCCTATAGCAACTATTCAAAACTAAGTTTAAACTTTTCCAACAGCTAAAGGCGGCTCTGTGATGGCAGTTTCTTCTTGTGGACGGTTGTGATAAATCTGCAGAACATCTACATAACGCGACATGTAGAAAATCCTGTCTTTTCCCCTCTGTTCTTCCTCTGGTGCTACAGAGACGGATAGAAGGAGCTTTTCCAGACCTTACAGTGCACAATATGGGACCTAATCACTGATATCCCTGATCTCCTCAGTACAAGCATACCACCAACCTATGAGGACTAGAAAGAGGGCGAAACCATGCGGCACGCGTAGTCTGACCACGCCCCTATCTACACCCCAAGCCACGCCCTTTTTATACCTTGGCAGGAGGAGATGTCTGTACAAAGCGCAAGTTATCAAAAGGCTGAAGGAACACTTTATCAACATGAATGAAGGTTTTGAAGGGCATCCACTGTCCCGGCACTACCGGAAGTTCCACAACCAATCTTATAAGGACACTAAGTTTTGTGGGATCCGATTAGTCCCCAGAAAATGGAGGGGAGGTGATTACCTGAGATTAATGTCGCGGATGGAATCCAAATGGTTCTTCACATTAAATAGCTTGGCTCTGAAGGGCCTTAATCACGAGAGTCAGCTGTATGCCTTTAACTCGCAGCGGTATATACTGTATGTATTTTTTATCCCAGTACCAATTGAACATTTACATTGCACTTTTATGAACCTCCTTATATTTTATCAATATAATATGTCTTTTGGATATATTCCTTTGAATCCACCTATTTTATATATGTATTTGTTTCTATATATTGATACTCCTATTGGAGATACAATATAATGTTTTTATTTTTCTCCTTCATTTTTTCCTTTTTATCTCTGGATGGTACTAAGTGCCGAATTTATACTATCCTGGTAATATACACTGATTAACAGACTGTTTTTTATAGCCATCAGAAATATAAGTATATCATTTTTATTCATTTTTAACTAATTGTGAAAGTTTGAACAAAGTCTTTTTTATTATTATTTTTTTCACACACAGTCTATTCTTATTGGAATTGTATCTTAGTTCTATTGCACCTCCATATGTCCTTTTGCACTGTCTTGATAGTATTGGATCTTCCTCCATTTCTTTGGTTGTATTATCTTTGTGGGGGGCGTTTGGACTTTATTAGGTTACCAGTTTGACTACCAGCGAGAAGCTGACGAAGAGGAACTGTGAGTCCTCGAAACGCGTAGCTTTTTTTGGCCTATACAGGACATCGAAGGAGAAGGAGAGAGTCAATGCACAGGGATAAGCCCTCCTGATATCCAGAAGATATATATAACCATATCATATAATTGATACAAAATATAAATGCACAGAGTCAATAAAATCACTTAAAAACACCAAACCCCATCCTTATTTTGCAAGATACCTATTCCAAAGGTGTATCTAGGTTTTCTGGCACCCGGTGCAGCAGGGGCTGGCTGGCACATTTTAGCCTGGGGGGCAAGCACACAGCAGTGGCCCATGAGTAGCGGCCCATCCTTAACATGTTTATTACCAGATGCATCATAAGCCTATATTCACACGACCGTATTGTCTAAGTGTTGCCCGTGAAAAAAGCTGACAGCACTTGGACCAGTTCAGATGAGTGTTTGTAGTGGTCAGACATAGTACATATTATTCTTATGTATTACTATTTTTAAAGCAGATATACCTTTTTAGAGATGTAGTACCAGGGGCGGACCTACCGCCCGTGCAGCCGGTTCATTGAACGGGGACCCTGGAGAGAGAGGGGGCCCCTCCAGCCTCCAGCAGGGCTGCCATCATGGCATGACTGCCCTGACTCCAGCATGGGGCCCGGTCGGTCAGGGCCCCCCTCAGAACCCCCCTCTTGTGCGTCTCCTCATGGGCCCCCCCCCGCAGGACCCCCCGCCGTCACATGACCGGAGATGTGCCTGCGCTCAGCATGGGCCCCATGCTGAGCGCAGGGACATCTCCGGTCATGTGACGGCGCCGGCACAATATTTACCCCTCCCCGTGCCTCCGCAGCGTCTGCCGCGTCCTCTGACTGTGACGTCTCAGGTCAGAGGGCGCAGTGACGTCTTTACACCGCGCGCTCTCTCCTGAGCTGTCACATCACAGAGCGGGAAGACGCGCGCAACGCTGGAGTCCAGATCAGCAGCAGGTAAGAAGTGAGGTGAGTATTTTTTTTTTTTTTTTTTTTTATGTATGGGGGCATGGGGCATTTAATGGTGGGGGGAGAGTGGGTGTGACATCCTGCATGGGGCATTATATGGGTGGGTGGTGTGACATCCTGCATGGGGCATTATATAGGGGGGTGATTGGCATCCTGAATGGGGCATTATATGGGGGAGGGGGGAATTGACATCCTGCATGGGGCATTATAAGAGGGGAAGGGGGAAGTGACATCCTGCATGGGGCATTATAAGAGGGGAAGGGGGGAAGTGACATCCTGCATGGGGCATTATAAGAGGGGAAGGGGGGAAGTGACATCCTGCATGGAAGTGCATTGAGGTGAAGGGTACATTGCTGGAAAAGGAAGAAAAAAAAACAAACAAAAAAAACTCTTTAAATCTCTTAGTTTGCGAGTGTGAACGAGCTGCGTGTGTCCGGAGCGTAAGTGCGAACGAAAGTAAGTGTGTGACTTGTTTTTCAGTGACTTTGGATTCAGGGAGTTTGGAAGGGAGGATTTAGGACTAAATTGCTGACTGTATTTCATTCTTTCTTTACTTTACTTTTTACTTAATTAATCCACCTGACCTACTTATCTGATTCCCCCGTCCATACTTGATACTTAACTGATCCCCCGTCCATACTTAACTGATCCCCCGCCGATATCTAATTGATACACTTGCACATCCCTAATTGATCCCCGTCCATACACCTATATATAAATAATTGTGTTTTGTACTTGTATATATATACTGACTGTATCCCCATATTTAGAATGACGTCCATGTTGGCCGGAGCCGTGCAGTGTACATCTTGCGCAATGTATGCATTCCGTGAGCAACTGCTCGAGGATCCATACTGCTGCGAGAGATGTGAGCATATCGTGCACTTGGAAGCCCAAATTCTGGATCTAAGTGCTCAGATAGCGGTACTGAGGAGCATCGACAACATGGAACGGAGTTTGCTGCTCACCGAGCAGACACTCAATGGGTCAATACTGGGGGTGGAGCATAGAGGGGAAGTGCAGGCTGAACAGGCAGGGAGCTGGATAACAGTTAGGAGGGATAGAGGGAAGAAGTATAGGAAGGCTGGTTCAGAGCTGGCATTATTGGAGCACGACAGATCCTCTGACCGCCGGGGGAGTGTATGCTCCAGTAATGAGGGGGAGGGGGAAGTGTAGGGCAGGCAAGACAGGTTCTGGTAGTGGGTGACTCTATTATTAGGGGGACAGACAGGGCAATCTGTCACAAAGACCGGGATCGCCGAACGGTGTGCTGCCTCCCTGGCGCTCGAGTCCGGCACATCGCGGATCGGGTTGACAGGTTACTGGGTGGGGCTGGCGAAGACCCAGCGGTCATGGTCCACATCGGCACCAATGACAAAGTGAGTGGTAGATGGAGGGTCCTTAAAAATGATTTCAGGGACCTAGGTAGGAAGCTTAGGGCAAGGACCTCCAAGGTAGTTTTCTCAGAAATACTACCAATCCCGCGAGCCACACAGGAGCGCCAACGGGAAGTTAGGGAGGTGAATAAGTGGCTAAAGAGTTGGTGCAAGGCAGAAGGGTTTGGGTTCATGGAGAACTGGGCCGACTTCGCGGTCGGCTACAGGCTCTACAGTAGGGACGGGCTGCACCTCAATGGGGAGGGTGCAGCGGTGCTGGGGAAGAAGATGGCTAATAGGTTGGAGGACTTTTTAAACTAGAGACGGGGGGGGGGAACCAAGGAAATAGGTGGGATGTGAGGCAAGCAAGGGGGAAGGGGAGAAGTGAATATAATGAGGGTGGAGAGGAGGGTGGGGATAGTACAGTTAGAACGTTAGAGAAGAATAGGATGCTAAATAACCCCAAAGTTTTATCTTGCATGCTGACCAACGCAAGAAGCCTGACCAATAAGGCGGATGAGCTGCGGGCGCTTATATCGGAGGAGAGGTATGACATCGTAGGTATAACAGAGACTTGGCTAGACGATAGCTACGACTGGGCGGTAAATTTATTATATTATAGTTTATTTAGAAGGGACCGGAAACAGGGGAAAGGCGGAGGAGTCTGCTTATATGTAAAGTCATGTCTAAAACCCAGACTAAGGGAAGATATAGGAGAGGGAGAAGAGGGGGTCGAGTCCATGTGGGTAGAGATAGAGGGGACAAAAAATAATAATAAAATATTACTGGGGGTCTGCTATAAGCCACCAAATATAACAGAGGAGAATGAGAATCTGCTATTAGGACAAATAGACAAAGTAGCAAAACATAATGAAGTGATTGTAATGGGGGATTTCAACTACCCGGATATTGACTGGGAAACAGAAACCTGTAGATCTCAGAAAGGAAAAAGATTCTTGACAAATATTAAGGATAATTATCTCTCCCAACTAGTGCAGGAACCAACGAGAGGGACGGCCGTGTTGGACTTAATATTGACTAATAGGCCTGATAGAATAACTGAGGTACAGATAGGGGGGCACCTAGGTAATAGCGACCATAATATTATCGACTTCAAAATGCCCTTCAGTAGGGTTATCAATAAGGGAACAGCAAAAACATTAAACTTTAGGAGGGCGAAGTTTGATCAGCTGATAGAAAACCTTCAACTTATTGACTGGGACAAAGTTCTTAATCAAAGGAATACGAATGGTAAATGGGAAACCTTCAAAAGAATTCTGAATACTCAGTGTGAGAGGTATATACCGTATGGGAATAAAAGGGCCAGAAATAAGAGGAAACCAATATGGTTGAACAAGAACGTAAAAGGGGCGTTAAATAGCAAAAAAGAGGCATTTAAGAGATTAAAACAGGAAAACAGTAAGGAGGCACTAATGTGTTACAAGGAAAAAACGAGAACCTGCAAAAAACAAATAAAAATAGCGAAGGAGGAAACAGAGAAACGTATTGCTAGGGAAAGTAGATCAAATCCCAAACTGTTCTTTACGTATATAAATAGTAAAAGGATTAAACCGGATAATATTGGACCGATAAAAAGTGAGGAAGGCAAAAACATAGAGAAAGATGAGGATAAAGCTAATCTATTAAATAATTTTTTTTCGACAACTTTCACAAAGGAAATAGAACTAACAGGAGAAATGAGAAGTGACAAACTTAATCCTCCACTAAGTATGACAAATCTAACCCAAGCTGGGGTACAGAAACGCCTCAGTAACATTAAAATAAACAAATCACCAGGACCTGATGGCATACACCCACGGGTACTAAGGGAACTAAGTAATGTGATAGACAGACCGTTATATCTTATATTTAAGGACTCTGTTGAGACTGGGTCTGTACCACTTGATTGGCGACAGGCGAATGTAGTGCCAATATTCAAAAAGGGAGCGAAAAGTGACGCCGGAAACTATCGGCCGGTGAGTCTGACGTCTGTTGTGGGCAAAATTTTTGAAAGCTTCATTAAAGAGGCAATTACGGAGCATCTTGATGCTAATAATCTTTTAATCCCGAACCAACATGGATTCATGAGGAATCGCTCCTGCCGAACAAACCTGATTGACTTCTATGAGGAGGTTAGCTCTCGAGTAGATCAGGGGGAACCAGTGGATGTCGTGTATCTCGACTTCTCAAAAGCGTTCGATAGCGTGCCACATAATAGGTTGGTATACAAAATGAGAATGATGGGGCTGGGGGAAAATGTCTGCAAGTGGGTAACTAACTGGCTAAAGGACAGAAGGCAGAGGGTGGTTATAAATGGAATATACTCAGATTGGGTAAGCGTCACTAGTGGGGTACCACAGGGGTCTGTACTAGGCCCAATGTTATTTAATATCTTTATTAACGACATAGTCAACGGGATAAATAGTAAAATATCAATATTTGCAGATGACACAAAGTTATGTAAAACAATTAATACAAAAGAGGACAGTGCAGACCTACAGAGGGATTTGGATAAGCTGGGTAGGTGGAGCATTAAATGGCAAATGAGGTTTAATGAGGAGAAATGTAAGGTCATACATATGGGAAGGAAAAATGGAAGTCACCAGTACTCACTGAATGGGAAATCATTGGGGAATTCAGAGATGGAGAAGGACTTGGGCATCTTGATTGATAGCAAACTAAATTGGAGTGCCCAAAGTCAGGCCGCTGCTGTAAGGGCAAACAGGGTAATGGGATGTATCAGAAGAGGTATAGCTGCAAAGGAGGAGAACATTGTTCTTCCACTGTACAAAGCACTGGTCAGACCACACTTGGAATACTGTGCTCAGTTATGGGCCCCAATATATAGAAAGGATATAAATGAGCTTGAAAAGGTACAAAGGAGGGCAACAAAATTAATAAAGGGAATGGAGGGACTGCAATATCCAGAGAGGTTGGCAAAACTAGAACTATTCAGCCTGGAAAAGAGAAGGTTGAGGGGGGACATAATAAATGTGTACAAATATGTTAGGGGACAGTATAGAGATCTTGCCCGGGATTTGTTCAAAAGGAGGGATATTACGGTAACAAGAGGGCATTCACTAAGACTGGAAGAGAAAAGGTTTCAGCACCAGCATAGGAAGGGGTTCTTTACGGTAAGAGCAGTGAGAATATGGAATTCACTGAGTGAGGAGACGGTAATGTCGGATTCACTACACCAGTTCAAGCGGGGACTGGATGCATTTCTAGATACCAGACAGATTTCAGCATATACTTAAAAATAAAATAAAATAGTAGGTTGATACAGGGATTTATTCTGACTGCTGGTTTCAGAGTCGGGAGGGAATTTTTCCTCAGGTGAAGATTGGCTAAATCATTTGGGGTTTTTGCCCTCCTCTGGATCAACTTTAGCAATTACAGAACTAACAGGTCGAACTTGATGGACACAAGTCTTTATTCGGCTTTACAAACTATGTTACTATATGTTACTATGTTGATGCGCTTCAAGTGGTAGTCACCGGAAATGGTCTTCCAACAATCTTGAAGGAGTTCCCGGAGATGCTTAGCACTTGTTGGCCCTTTTACCTTCACTCGGCGGTCCAGCTCACCCCAAACCATCTCGATTGGGTTCAGGTTTGGTGACTGTGGAGGCCAGGTCATCTGGCGTAGCACCCCATCACTCGCCTTCTTGGTCAAATAGCCCTTACACAGCCTGGAGGTGTGTTTGGGGTCATTGTCCTTTTGAAAAATAAATGATGGTCCAACTAAACGCAAACCGGATGGAATAGCATGCTGCTGCAAGATGCTGTGGTAGCCATGCTGGTTCAGTATGCCTTCAATTTTGAATAAATCTCCAACAGTGTCACCAGCAAAGCACCCCCACACCATCACTCCTCCTCCTCCATGCTTCACTGTGTGAACCAGGCATGTAGAGTCCATCCGTTCACCTTTTCTGCGTCGCACAAAGACACGGTGGTTGGAACAAAAGATCTCAAATTTGGACTCATCAGACCAAAGCACAGATTTCCACTGGTCTAATGTCCATTCCTTGTGTTCTTTAGCCCAAACAAGTCTCTTCTGCTTGTTGCTTGTCCTTAGCAGTGGTTTCCTAGCAGCTATTTTACCATGAAGGCCTGCTGCACAAAGTCTCCTCTTAACAGTTGTTGAAGAGATGTTTCTGCTGCTAGAACTCTGTGTGGCATTGACCTGGTCTCTAATCTGAGCTGCTGTTAACCTGCGATTTCTGAGGCTGGTGACTTGGATAAACTTATCCTCAGAAGCAGAGGTGACTCTTGGTCTTCCTTTCCTGGGGCAGTCCTCATGTGAGACTGTTTCTTTGTAGCGCTTGATGGTTTTTGCAACTGCACTTGTGGACACTTTCAAAGTTTTCAAAATTTTTCGAACTGACTGACCTTCATTTCTTAAAGTAATGATGGCCACTCGCTTTTCTTTACTTAGCTGCTTTTTTCTTGCCATAATACAAATTCTAACAGTCTATTCAGTAGGACTATCAGCTGTGTATCCACCAGACTTCTGCACAACACAACTGATGGTCCCAACCCCATTTATAAGGCAAGAAATCCCACTTATTAAACCTGACTGGGCACACCTGTGAAGTGAAAACCATTTCCGGTGACTACCTCTTGAAGCTCATCAAGAGAATGCCAAGAGTGTGCAAAGCAGCCATCAAAGCAAAAGGTGGCTACTTTGAAGAACCTAGAATATAAGACATATTTTCAGTTGTTTCACACTTTTTTGTTAAGTATATAATTCCACATGTGTTAATTCATAGTTTTGATGCCTTCAGTGTGAATGTACAATTTTCTTAGTCATGAAAATACAGATAAATCTTTAAATGAGAAGGTGTGTCCACTTTTTGGTCTGTACTGTATATATACACTGCTCAAAAAAATAAAGGGAACACTTAAACAACAGAATATAACTCCAAGTAGATCAAACTGTCCACTTAGGAAACGACACTGATTGACAATCAATTTCACATGCTGTTGTGCAAATGGAATAGACAATAGATGGAAATTATTGGCAATTATCAAGACACCCTCAAAGGAGTGATTCTGCAGGTGGGGACCACAGACCACATCTCAGTACCAATGCTTTCTGGCAGATGTTTTGGTCACTTTTGAATGTTGGTTATGCTTTCACACTCGTGGTAGCATGAGACGGACTCTACAACCCACAGAAGTTGCTCAGGTAGTGCAGCTCATCCAGGATGGCACATCAGTGCGAGCAGTGGCAAGAAGGTTTGCTGTGTCTGTCAGCGTAGTGTTCAGAGGCTGGAGGTGCTACCAGGAGACAGGCCAGTACACCAGGAGACAAGGAGGGGGCCGTAGGAGGGCAACAACCCAGCAGCAGTACCGCTACCTCCGCCTTTGTGCAAGGAGGAACAGGGGGAGCACTGACAGAGCCCTGCAAAATGACCTCCAGCCGGCCACAAATGTTCATGTGTCTGCACAAACAGTTAGAAACTGACTCCATGAGGGTGGTATGAAGGCCCGACGTCCACAGATGGGGGTTGTGATCACATCCCAACATTGTGCAGGACGCTTGGCATTTGCCACAGAACACCAGGATTGGTAAAGTCGCCACTGGCGCCCTGTGCTCTTCACAGATGAAAGCAGGTTCACACTGAGCACATGTGACAGACATGACAGAGTCTGGAGACGCCGCGGAGAGCGATCTGCTGCCTGCAACATCCTTCACCATGACCGGTTTGGCAGTGGGTCAGTAATGGTGTGGAGTGGCATTTCTTTGGAGGGCCACACAGCCCTCCATGTGCTCGCCAGAAGTAACCTGACTGCCATTAGATACCGAGATGAGATCCTCAGACCCCTTGTGAGACCATATGCTGGTGCGGTTGGCCCTGGGTTCCTCTTAATGTAGGACAATGCCAGACCTCATGTGGCTGGAGTGTGTCAGCAGTTCCTGCAAGATGAAGGCATTGAAGCTATGGACTGTCCCGCCCGTTCCCCAGACCTGAATCCGATTGAGCACATCTGGGACATCATGTCTCGCTCCATCCACCACAGACTGTCCAGAAGTTGGCGGATGCTTTAGTCCAGGTCTGGGAGGAGATCGCACAGGAGACCATCCGCAACCTCATCAGGAGCATGCCCAGGCGTTGTAGGGAGGTCATACAGGCACGTTGAGGCCGCACACAATACTGAACCTCATTTTGACTTGTTTTAAGGACATTACATCAAAGTTGGATCAGCCTGTAGTGTGTTTTTCCACTTTAATTTTGGGGGTGGCTCCAAATCCAGGCCTCCATTAGTTAATAAATTTGATTTCCATTGATGATTTTTATGTGATTTTGTTGTCAGCACATTCAGTTTTGTACAGAACAAAGTATTCAATGAAAATATTTCATTCATTCAGATCTAGGATGTGTTATTTGAGTGTTCCCTTTATTTTTTTGAGCAGTGTATGTATATGTGTGTGTATATATATAATTTTTTTAAATTTTTTTCAATACATATTTCACTTTGGAGCTGACATAAGTCATGGACATGGGCTCTGTATCATGATATGTCTCCAATTTAGCAAATCTAGATCATGAAAGTAACTCTGTGACCTGCCATGTTGTCACCTTGAGTAATATGCTATAGGTATCATTACTGAGTCATATAGTGATGAAGTGATTGACAGTTGCTCCTGCTCTCTCTCTCGAGCGTCTCTCCTGCTTTCTATTGAGCGTCTCTCCTGCTGTCTCTCTCGAGCGTCTCTCCTGCTCTCTCTCTCGAGCTTCTCTCCTGCTCTTTCTCTCGAGCGTCTCTCCTGCTCTCTCTCTCTCGAGCGTCTCTCCTGCTCTCTCTCTCGAGTGTCTCTCCTGCTCTCTCTCTCTTGAGCGTCTCTCCTGCTCTCTCTCTCGAGCGTCTCTCATGCTCTCTCTCTCTCAAGCGTCTCTCCTGCTCTCTCTCTCGAGCGTCTCTCCTGCTCTCTCTCTCTAGCTTCTCTCCTGCTCTTTCTCTCGAGCGTCTCTCCTGCTCTCTCTCTCGAGCGTCTCTCCTGCTCTCTCTCTCTAGCTTCTCTCCTGCTCTTTCTCTCGAGCGTCTCTCCTGCTCTCTCTCTCTCGAGCGTCTCTCCTGCTCTCTCTCTCTCAAGCGTCTCTCCTGCTCTCTCTCTCTCGAGCGTCTCTCCTGCTCTCTCTCTCGAGCGTCTCTCCTGCTCTCTCTCTCGAGCGTCTCTCCTGCTCTCTCTCGAGCGTCTCTCCTGCTCTCTCTCTCTCGAGCGTCTCTCCTGCTCTCTCTCTCGAGCGTCTCTCCTGATCTTGAGCGTCTCTCCTGCTCTCTCTCTCTCGAGCGTCTCTCCTGCTCTCTCTCTCTCGAGCGTCTCTCCTGCTCTCTCTCTCGAGCGTCTCTCCTGCTCTCTCTCTCTCGAGCGTCTCTCCTGCTCTCTCTCTCGAGCGTCTCTCCTGCTCTCTCTCTCTCGAGCGTCTCTCCTGCTCTCTCTCTCGAGCGTCTCTCTCTCTCTCGAGCGTCTCTCCTGCTCTCTCTCTCTCGAGCGTCTCTCCTGCTCTCTCTCTCGAGCGTCTTTCTAGCGTCTCTCCTGATCTTGAGCGTCTCTCCTGCTCTCTCTCTCTCGAGCGTCTCTCCTGCTCTCTCTCTCTCGAGCGTCTCTCCTGCTCTCTCTCTCTCGAGCGTCTCTCCTGCTCTCCCTCTCTCGAGCGTCTCTCCTGCTCTCTCTCTCGAGCGTCTCTCCTGCTCTCTCTCGAGCATCTCTCCTGCTCTCTCTCTCGAGCATCTCTCCTGCTCTCTCTCTCGAGCGTCTCTCCTGCTCTCTCTCTCTCGAGCGTCTCTCCTGCTCTCTCTCTCGAGCGTCTCTCCTGCTCTCTCTCTCTCGAGCGTCTCTCCTGCTCTCTCTCTCTCGAGCGTCTCTCCTGCTCTCTCTCTCGAGCGTCTCTCCTGCTCTCTCTCTCTTGAGCGTCTCTCCTGCTCTCTCTCTTGAGCGTCTCTCCTGCTCTCTCTCTCTTGAGCGTCTCTCCTGCTCTCTCTCTTGAGCGTCTCTCCTGCTCTCTCTCTCTCGAGCGTCTCTCCTGCTCTCTCTCTCTCGAGCGTCTCTCCTGCTCTCTCTCGAGCGTCTCTCCTGCTCTCTCTCTCTTGAGCGTCTCTCCTACTCTCTCTCTCTCGAGCGTCTTTCTAGCGTCTCTCCTGCTCTCTCTCTCTCGAGCGTCTCTCCTGCTCTCTCTCTCTCGAGCGTCTCTCCTGCTCTCTCTCGAGCGTCTCTCCTGTTCTCACTCTCTCGAGCGTCTCTCCTGATCTTGAGCGTCTCTCCTGCTCTCTCTCTCTCTCTCGAGCGTCTCTCCTGCTCTCTCTCTCTCTCGAGCGTCTCTCCTGATCTTGAGCGTCTCTCCTGCTCTCTCTCTCTCGAGCGCCTCTCCTGCTCTCTCTCTCTCGAGCGTCTTTCTAGCGTCTCTCCTGCTCTCTCTCGAGCGTCTCTCCTGCTCTCTCTCTCTCGAGCGTCTTTCTAGCGTCTCTCCTGCTCTCTCTCTCAAGCGTCTCTCCTGCTCTCTCTCGAGCGTCTCTCCTGATCTTGAGCGTCTCTCCTGCTCTCTCTCTCTCTCTCGAGCGTCTCTCCTGCTCTCTCTCTCGAGCGTCTTTCTAGCGTCTCTCCTGCTCTCTCTCTCGAGCGTCTCTACTGCTCTCTCTCGAGCGTCTCTCCTGATCTTGAGCGTCTCTCCTGCTCTCTCTCTCTCTCTCGAGCGTCTCTCCTGCTCTCTCTCTCGAGCGTCTCTCCTGCTCTCTCTCTCTCGAGCGTCTCTCCTGCTCTCTCTCTCGAGCGTCTCTCCTGCTCTCTCTCTCTCGAGCGTCTCTCCTGCTCTCTCTCTCGAGCGTCTCTCTCTCTCTCGAGCGTCTCTCCTGCTCTCTCTCTCTCGAGCGTCTCTCCTGCTCTCTCTCTCGAGCGTCTTTCTAGCGTCTCTCCTGATCTTGAGCGTCTCTCCTGCTCTCTCTCTCTCGAGCGTCTCTCCTGCTCTCTCTCTCTCGAGCGTCTCTCCTGCTCTCTCTCTCTCGAGCGTCTCTCCTGCTCTCCCTCTCTCGAGCGTCTCTCCTGCTCTCTCTCTCGAGCGTCTCTCCTGCTCTCTCTCGAGCATCTCTCCTGCTCTCTCTCTCGAGCATCTCTCCTGCTCTCTCTCTCGAGCGTCTCTCCTGCTCTCTCTCTCTCGAGCGTCTCTCCTGCTCTCTCTCTCGAGCGTCTCTCCTGCTCTCTCTCTCTCGAGCGTCTCTCCTGCTCTCTCTCTCTCGAGCGTCTCTCCTGCTCTCTCTCTCGAGCGTCTCTCCTGCTCTCTCTCTCTTGAGCGTCTCTCCTGCTCTCTCTCTTGAGCGTCTCTCCTGCTCTCTCTCTCTTGAGCGTCTCTCCTGCTCTCTCTCTTGAGCGTCTCTCCTGCTCTCTCTCTCTCGAGCGTCTCTCCTGCTCTCTCTCTCTCGAGCGTCTCTCCTGCTCTCTCTCGAGCGTCTCTCCTGCTCTCTCTCTCTTGAGCGTCTCTCCTACTCTCTCTCTCTCGAGCGTCTTTCTAGCGTCTCTCCTGCTCTCTCTCTCTCGAGCGTCTCTCCTGCTCTCTCTCTCTCGAGCGTCTCTCCTGCTCTCTCTCGAGCGTCTCTCCTGTTCTCACTCTCTCGAGCGTCTCTCCTGATCTTGAGCGTCTCTCCTGCTCTCTCTCTCTCTCTCGAGCGTCTCTCCTGCTCTCTCTCTCTCTCGAGCGTCTCTCCTGATCTTGAGCGTCTCTCCTGCTCTCTCTCTCTCGAGCGCCTCTCCTGCTCTCTCTCTCTCGAGCGTCTTTCTAGCGTCTCTCCTGCTCTCTCTCGAGCGTCTCTCCTGCTCTCTCTCTCTCGAGCGTCTTTCTAGCGTCTCTCCTGCTCTCTCTCTCAAGCGTCTCTCCTGCTCTCTCTCGAGCGTCTCTCCTGATCTTGAGCGTCTCTCCTGCTCTCTCTCTCTCTCTCGAGCGTCTCTCCTGCTCTCTCTCTCGAGCGTCTTTCTAGCGTCTCTCCTGCTCTCTCTCTCGAGCGTCTCTCCTGCTCTCTCTCGAGCGTCTCTCCTGATCTTGAGCGTCTCTCCTGCTCTCTCTCTCTCTCTCGAGCGTCTCTCCTGCTCTCTCTCTCGAGCGTCTCTCCTGATCTTGAGCGTCTCTCCTGCTCTCTCTCTCTCGAGCGTCTCTCCTGCTCTCTCTCTCGAGCGTCTTTCTAGCGTCTCTCCTGCTCTCTCTCTCGAGCGTCTCTCCTGCTCTCTCTCTCTCGAGCGTCTCTCCTGCTCTCTCTCTCTCGAGCGTCTCTCCTGATCTTGAGCGTCTCTCCTGCTCTCTCTCTCGAGCGTCTCTCCTGCTCTCTCTCTCTCGAGCGTCTCTCCTGCTCTCTCTCTCTAGCGTCTCTCCTGCTCTCTCTCTCGAGCGTCTCTCCTGCTCTCTCTCTCGAGCGTCTCTCCTGCTCTCTCTCTCGAGCGTCTCTCCTGCTCTTGAGCGTCTCTCCTGATCTTGAGCGTCTCTCCTGCTCTCTCTCTCTCTCGAGCGTCTCTCCTGCTCTCTCTCTCGAGCGTCTCTCCTGCTCTCTCTCTCGAGCGTCTCTCCTGCTCTCTCGAGCGTCTCTCCTGCTCTCTCTCTCTCTCGAGCGTCTCTCCTGCTCTCTCTCTCGAGCGTTTCTCCTGCTCTCTCTCTCGAGCGTCTCTCCTGCTCTCTCTCTCGAGCGTCTCTCCTGATCTTGAGCGTCTCTCCTGCTGTCTCTCTCTCGAGCGTCTCTCCTGCTCTCTCTCTCGAGCGTCTCTCCTGCTCTCTCTCTCTCGAGCGTCTCTCCTGATCTTGAGGGCTCTCTTGCTCTCTCTCTCTCTCTCGAGCGTCTCTCCTGCTCTCTCTCTTTCGAGCGTCTCTCCTGATCTCTCTCTCTCTCGAGCGTCTCTCCTGCTCTCTCTCTCTCGAGGGTCTTTCTAACGTCTCTCCTGCTCTCTCTCGAGCGTCTCTCCTGCTCTCTCTCGAGCGTCTCTCCTGCTCTCTCTCTCTCGAGGGTCTTTCTAACGTCTCTCCTGCTCTCACTCTCTCGAGCGTCTCTCCTGCTCTCTCTCTCTCTCGAGCGTCTCTCCTGATCTTGAGCGTCTCTCCTGCTCTCTCTCTCGAGCGTCTCTCCTGCTCTCTCTCTCTCGAGCGTCTTTCTAGCGTCTCTCCTGCTCTCTCTCTCGAGCGTCTCTCCTGCTCTCTCTCTCGAGCGTCTCTCCTGCTCTCTCTCTCGAGCGTCCCTCCTGATCTTGAGCGTCTCTCCTGCTCTCTCTCTCTCGAGCGTCTTTCTAGCGTCTCTCCTGCTCTCTCTCTCTCGAGCGTCTTTCTAGCGTCTCTCCTGCTCTCTCCAGCTTGATCGCTGATACTGCCATACTTTGTGGTCTGTATACACTGTGTTCTAAATTATTATGCAAATAATATTTTCTCAGATTTTCCCAAATTACCTATATGAATTGCAGTCATTGTAATTTTCCAGTCAAATAACTATTAGAGTACAATTGAAAGGTTTTTGTACAAACTGCCTATGATAACAGTATATTTAAAAAAAAAATAAAAAAAAATATATATATAATAATATAATATATATAATATACCGCCATCTTGTCTGCATGTTTATATACACCATCCATACCATACTATGCACCGCTATAGGTACGATAATATACCGCCATCTTGTCTGCATGTTTATATACACCATCCATACCATGCACCGCTATAGGTACGATAATATACCGCCATCTTGTCTGCATGTTTATATACACCATCCATACCATACTATGCACCGCTATAGGTACGATAATATACCGCCATCTTGTCTGCATGTTTATATACACCATCCATACCATGCACCGCTATAGGTACGATAATATACCGCCATGTTGTCTGCATGTTCATATACACCATCCATACTATGCACCGCTATAGGTACGATAATATACCGCCATGTTGTCTGCATGTTTATATACACCATCCATACTATGCACCACTATAGGTGCGATAATATACCGCCATCTTGTCTGCATGTTTATATACACCATCCATACCATGCACCGCTATAGGTACGATAATATACCGCCATCTTGTCTGCATGTTCATATACACCATCCATACCATACCACGCACCGCTATAGGTACGATAATATACTGCCATCTTGTCTGCATGTTTATATACACCATCCATACCATACCACGCACCGCTATAGGTACGATAATATACCGCCATGTTGTCTGCATGTTCATATACACCATCCATACTATGCACCACTATAGGTATAATAATATACCGCCATCTTGTCTGCATGTTTATATACACCATCCATACCATGCACCGCTATAGGTACGATAATATACCGCCATCTTGTCTGCATGTTTATATACACCATCCATACCATGCACCGCTATAGGTATGATAATATACCGCCATCTTGTCTGCATGTTTATATACACCATCCATACCATGCACCGCTATAGGTACGATAATATACCGCCATGTTGTCTGCATGTTTATATACACCATCCATACTATGCACCGCTATAGGTACGATAATATACCGCCATCTTCTCTGCATGTTCATATACACCATCTATACCATACTATGCACCGCTATAGGTACGATAATATACCGCCATGTTGTCTGCATGTTTATATACACCATCCATACTATGCACCGCTATAGGTACGATAATATACCGCCATGTTGTCTGCATGTTCATATACACCATCCATACTATGCACCGCTATAGGCACGATAATATACCGCCATGTTGTCTGCATGTTTATATACACCATCCATACCATACCATGCACCGCTATAGGTACGATAATATACCGCGATCTTGTCTGCATGTTTATATACACCATCCATACCATACCATGCACCGCTATAGGTACGATAATATACCGCCATCTTGTCTGCATGTTCATATACACCATCTATACCATACTATGCACCGCTATAGGTACGATAATATACCGCCATGTTGTCTGCATGTTTATATACACCATCCATACTATGCACCGCTATAGGTACGATAATATACCGCCATGTTGTCTGCATGTTCATATACACCATCCATACTATGCACCGCTATAGGTACGATAATATACCGCCATGTTGTCTGCATGTTCATATACACCATCCATACCATACCACGCACCGCTATAGGTAAGATAATATACCGCCATGTTGTCTGCATGTTCATATACACCATCCATACTATGCACCGCTATAGGTATGATAATATACCGCCATCTTGTCTGCATGTTTATATACACCATACATACCATGCACCGCTATAGGTATGATAATATACCACCATCTTGTCTGCATGTTTATATACACCATACATACCATGCACCGCTATAGGTATGATAATATACCGTCATCTTGTCTGCATGTTTATATACACCATCCATACCATACCATGCACCGCTATAGGTACGATAATATACCGCCATCTTGTCTGCATGTTTATATACACCATCCATATCATGCACCGCTATAGGTACGATAATATACCACCATCTTGTCTGCATGTTTATATACACCATACATACCATGCACCGCTATAGGTATGATAATATACCGTCATCTTGCCTGCATGTTTATATACACCATCCATACCATACCATGCACCGCTATAGGTACGATAATATACCGCCATCTTGTCTGCATGTTTATATACACCATCCATACCATGCACCGCTATAGGTATGATAATATACCGCCATCTTGTCTGCATGTTTATATACACCATCCATATCATGCAACGCTATAGGTATGATAATATACCGCCATCTTGTCTGCATGTTTATATACACCATCCATACTATGCACCGCTATAGGTACGATAATATACCGCCATGTTGTCTGCATGTTCATATACACCATCCATACCATGCACCGCTATAGGTACGATAATATACCGCCATGTTGTCTGCATGTTTATATACACCATCCATACCATACCATGCACCACTATAGGTACGATAATATACCGCCATCTTGTCTGCATGTTTATATACACCATCCATACCATGCACCGCTATAGGTACGATAATATACCGCCATCTTGTCTGCATGTTCATATACACCATCCATACCATGCACCGCTATAGGTATGATAATATACCGCCATCTTGTCTGCATGTTTATATACACTATCCATACCATGCACCGCTATAGGTACGATAGTATACCGCCATCTTGTCTGCATGTTTATATACACCATCCATACCATACCATGCACCGCTATAGGTATGATAATATACCGCCATCTTGTCTGCATGTTTATATACACCATCCATACCATGCACCGCTATAGGTATGATAATATACCGCCATGTTGTCTGCATGTTTATATACACCATCCATACCATGCACCGCTATAGGTATGATAATATACCGCCATGTTGTCTGCATGTTTATATACACCATCCATACTATGCACCGCTATAGGTACAATAATATACCGCCATGTTGTCTGCATGTTTATATACACCATCCATACCATGCACCCGCTATAGGTATGATAATATACCGCCATCTTGTCTGCATGTTTATATACACCATACATACCATGCACCGCTATAGGTATGATAATATACCGCCATCTTGTCTGCATGTTTATATACACCATCCATACCATGCTCCGCTATAGGTATGATAATATACCGCCATCTTGTCTGCATGTTTATATACACCATCCATACCATGCACCACTATAGGTACGATAATATACCGCCATCTTGTCTGCATGTTTATATACACCATCCATACCATGCACCGCTATAATTCCATTAATGTATTTGCTGAAATATAAAGTAGGTTGTATTGAGCTGTGATGCGACTCCCATTTTAAGTCCCTTTTTATAACTAAAGGTATCAATCCCTCTATAATAATAAACTTTGGGCTCAATCCATGTTTTCATTTGCACATTTTTGTGTGGTTTTCTGTGTTTTTGGCTGTTTCTCATTTCGGCCTTATACGGTTTTAATTTGCCCCTTTTGTAAAGTCTATTTTATGTCTTCTCCTGGGTTTATTTAAAATGTTACAAAGTCTTTACAGAAATGTAAAAAAAAGGAGCATGGAGCGCACCTCCAAAAACTCATCCATTTTAATGATCAGACTGTATGAAGCCCACTGCCACGTCACGGCAAACCTCATAGAGGGTCCTAACATTTCCTGCCTGAACGGGAGCGGAGCCGTGCGCCACCCACCGCCGCAGCGACAATGCGCCAGCAGGGCGGGCGGCCCGGTGCCTCACAGCACCCATGCTGCCAGACCGAGTCCCCATGACTCCAGGCCACGCCGCCCCACAAGCTCAAAACCACAGCAACAATGGCCGA